>NC_136643.1:4505845-4880236 GCF_949748355.1 Melanostigma gelatinosum | reverse complement strand
TCCGGAGTGCCAGTAAAGAGTGGAACTCGCTGACGGAGTAAAGGAACCGGAGGCGGCCATGCCTGTTGGATAGAGACTTTAACAATTCTGCTGAGTGAATTAATCTAAAACAATAACTTGTAAACAATAATACTCTTTCAGCGAGCCATTCATGCTCCATCATAGTAAACGTTCTTTACAACCCAGACAGCTCCATAAAGTGCTTTAGGCATCATTGGGCACAACCGTCATTAGTCAGTGCCTGTGTGTAAATCTGAATAAAAAACCACGGCGTCGGCGATGCGCGCAGACGGAAGCCTGTATCTATTTCACAGTGTTTCATTTCAAACGTGACACAAGCGGAGAACCCACTCCGCAAACAATGGCCCTGTTTTGCTTTCATTTGATTAGGTTTTCGTCTCAGTGAATGCCAAGTCCTGTTTTGCCTCAAGAACATATCTCTTAATCACGTTCCATCCAGGCTGCGTCTTTCATCTGAATCTCACAGCCGTGGCTCACGCCCAACTTTATTTCGCTGAAAGGTAGGGGAAAAAAGAAAAGGAAAGCGAGCGCACGTATACGCGCGCACGCACACACAGTCAACGAGGGAAGGGGGGGGGGGGGTACAATGACAAAAGCCCGGCTCTCATCTGTCACATAAAGTGATGTTTTGTGTTTAGCTGTGTGCGACTGAGGCGTGCGTGTGTGTGCGCGTCTGTCTGCAGGCTCAGATCCATGTTGTTTGTTTGTTTCTCCATTAAGAGAGCTGTAAAGGAGAAGGAACAGATGGCTGCTGGCCCGCTCTGTCCTGCATCCTCTCACAACTGCCACACTTCCCGTGCGTCCATTAATCTTCCCTCACTACTCCTGCAGCACAACTTTATTAAAACAACTCAGGAGAGAGCGAACAACAAGCCCGCGCAGCTGTCAGGAGCAAAAGACAGAACCATTCGTCCACAGAAGAACGGCCTCGGATTCCTGGGCGCATCTGTACAGCAGCTCGGGCAGATCTGGTCGGCTTTGAAAAGCAGGCTCCGCAAAGCGGGGGGGGGGGGGGGGGGGGGGGGGGGGGTACAATAAATGCTCATTTGAACGCAGCTGGAGCGGCTGTAGTTGCGGAGTTCATCGGCAGAGTTTGTCAAACTTAAACATGTGACTTCTGCTTCCTGCTCTGAGAGCACACGTGGGAATATGTGTCGTAGTGATGTTCGGCTGAGGGATGAAAATCCCATAAACACAACATCTATAAACTGCTTCGATTATATTCCTCAGTGTTTGTTTGTTTTCAAATATTAATAAAATAGTTAGAGGGAAATCAGAGCCTGCATGTTGTCGTCCTGCCTGATTGTTCTCACAGGGAATATATTGCTATTTTCGGCGGCCCAGTGCAACATTTACATATGAACGTAGCTCTGTTTGGTCCCTGCACTCTGTGTCCGTAGCAGTCAGCAGGTAAATTGAAAAATCAATTCCAATTTAAATTATTGAAAGAAAGAACTCAGGAGCAAGAGATCAAAAAAAGAGAAAGAAGAAGAAAAAAAGCCTTCTCTTCTTCTAGATCCCCTTTAATTGGAAAGTCATTTCTTCAGGGTATTCTAATGGTTCTGAGGGAAGATTGCGAAATACAGTTGATGAGCTGAGGGGGGGGGGGGGGGGGGGGGGGGGGGGGTTAATAGCGCGCTTGTGTTTGTGTGTGTTCGGCTGACCCTGTGTGTTTGCTGTGCTCTGCCACACAGTATTCGGTCTTCCCCTCCCTCATGACAGAGGCGCCAAATGAAGACTAATCCAGAGGGCTCACACACTCAGACACACACACTCCCTCACGCCTGTGGTCACTCTTCTCATCCATCTGCCGTCTGCCGGGGGAAGTGCCGGTGGGGGGGGGGGGGGGGGGGGGCTCTTGGGTCAAACTAAATAACCATCCCTCACTCACAATTGTAAAAATGTAATTGAGTTAATACAACCAGCCCTGGTGATTTGGATACTCCTGTGCGCAGTCATTTTGTGAAAGCTTGCAGACGCCACTTCAGATTTGAAGCGTCTTCAAAGTCTCAGATTGTATTGATGCATCGTGACATAAAGTGGCTCTGTGGTTGTAGCTAATTTAAAAAATGACAACAGGACTGTAGCAAGTTTATTGATATTGTAAGAACCCTTTTGTGTTCATTTTGTGGATCGACTCCCTTTATTGATATTTACTGTGATGACATAATTCAAATGCTAATTTTATACATTGAATGGTTTAAAATCTTCTTATTTATGAGGCATGTGGAGGGTAGGAACTACTTAAAGTGGCAATAAACATTGTTTTTATGTTAAACATGGATCTGATATCCGTCACCCGACTGGGCAGTTGCTCAGTTGTTCTGAGCTGCCATTGTTTGGGTTTTATGGCGCGCAACTACTCTGATCGGCAGCTGTGCTTCCGTTAAACTGTCAAGACAATTATAAGCAAACTTTTGAAAAGTTGCTAAAAATGAAATGTGGATTAGCAGTGTAGTTTGGTGCTATAACCTACGCCTGGCTGTAACCCACCAGTGAAATGGAAGAAGAAGAATTGGAACCCCTACAAGAGGAGAGGGGTCCTCAGGAATGTTTTGTCGATTGGGCAACTTTTTCATTCTTTCATGTCCGAAGACGAAGACCAACATTCACACGTATCCGGGATGGCGACAGCAGAAACAGGTGGTAAGTAATGTGAGTTTAAGACGTTTTCATAATCCACTTAGTGCATCAACTCTTTTCATCAGAAGCGTAAAATAAAAAAGGTTTGCAGTTGAGGAAGGTTTATTTGTTCATTTGTTTTTTGTTCAGCTGCAACAGGCAGCTTTATCGCCAAAAAGCTAGAAAAAAACCACCTGTACTTAGTAACCAAGCACAGACTAACAGACAAAGGCAGCAACTAGCTCTGAACATGAATTTAGCAGCCAAAGCAGCAGATATTTCCTTCTGGAGGTGGTGATGACCAAAGGTGGAGCTAAAAGAGGGGATATTGGACTCAAATGCATTGGGTGGCAGAAACAACTTCAGATGATTGCGAATGTTTGTCTGTTGGATGTCTGTTGTATTCAACTGCCTACCAACAAGTTTGCCAAATCAACTTAAAAAGTCATTTTACTCTGCGCACAAAGCTAGCTGGAGCTAATGAACTAGCATAAGTAAGGAACATGTAATTACAGTTTCTGGCAGTCAGTGAAAGTATAAGCTGGACTTGAGCATCCGTTCCTGAGCATTGGTTTACCCGCAACCTGAAACGAGCTACGGTCGCAGTTAAACCATTACAAAATAAAATGCAAAACATTTAACCCCCGTCATCTCTGCAGGGTTTCTCCCTCTTCACCTCCGTCATCTCTGCTGTGAAACCATCATCACCTCAGTATAGCACAAGTGTGAGCCTTAAATTGGCCAGTCACGAGCGGCCGTTGTATTACATGGACAGGGCATCATGCTCCATGCTATCTTGTGTTACTCCATCTACCTTCCTTGGGCCCCCCTTCATGCCAACCTGGTCCGAGACCTTTCCGCGCTGCCTCGTTGACATTAAAAAAGCACTGCGCCGAGACATTTCCATTCAAGAAACTTGTTGACATAGTTATCGGACATCACAAAGAGCCACGTGTCATTTGGAAAAGGCCTTATGAGAGTAATGGAGATGTTAAAGGGCATGTTGGCCCCGCACATCACAAAAGGATGAGAGGATATGAACATGCTTTGACTGAAAGGAGAGAGAAAGCATGATAAAAATACATTCTCTAGAGGGGGAGAGAGAGAGAGAGGGAGAGAAAGGGGGGAAGCGCTCGGCTCCATTTCCGCCTAAGAAGCGCAGAGTTAAAAGGTGGACCCTGTACAAATGAAACTCATTTCACGCCACATTATCCCTCCCTGTTCTCTTTCCTGGCTTTCATTTTCATTAAGACCAGAGACAATCATAAATTAATAATTACTGCCGAATGTCTAAGCACAAGGCCGCCGTCCTAGCCCTCCCCTCGCCTCCGCGGTCTTCCATGTTCGCGCTTGCAAAATGTTAATTTAGGTAATGTGGCCTGGCCCTTGTCAGATAAAACTGTTTTGTAGTTTCGCTAATACATAATGGTCTATCTGATTAGGTGACATTAGTCCTGTCTTTCAGACGATCGGGCCTGCACCTTGCTAATGTCTCTCCGCAGACTCAGGGCACTACTCGGTTATCAAGAGACATGCCGCATCTTCCGCTAAATGGCCATCTCCCGGCCGCGACGTTGTGCAAAGGAATTAGCTCGCTAGAGGTTAACAATGCAGTTGACACCACGGCGAAGTATGAATACAACTTCTCTCGTGTACCTTTTCTTTTTTGCATCCTTCAAGTATAATGGTGTCAGGATGGACGTGGCGTTTCTTCGGCTGGTCATGCGAGCACAAAACAACAGCGTGCGATGTGAAGTTAGGCGGACCAATGGCGAAAACAAGCGGCGGGATCAGGCGGAATAATCCCGTCTGGGTGATGTCTTCGTGAGCACACGTCAAGCCGAGGAGACGGAGCACACGGCTCAGAATGTGCACTCGGCGCCGTGCGCTCCACACAACGCAGCAACACAGCTATAATGCACATTTGGTATTTAAAGTCTCCGTGCCTCATGGTCATATTTTGTACCCAATTGAATTTATTACAAAAATGTGCAGTGATATGAAACATGTAGCTGCGGGGCCTCTTCTCTCAGATGCCGGTGCAAGAAAAAAAGAAAAAAAAGGGCATCAGATGGAGAAATAAACAGAATATCTGAATAATAGCTGCAAACAGTCCACGTCTCACGAGCTCACTGCGGCCGAGCGGAGTGAGTCTCTCGCTGCAGCGAAAGAGAGGAAAACGATGGAGTCATTAAACGAGTGGACGTCATGTCAGAGTTCCTCACTCCGGAGTGAGCTCAAGTCCGGTGAGGAGCTGAGACAGCCAGCGGTTGAGTCTGAACTCAACCGGAAGCATTGGTCTCATGATTGATTGCCTCATTGTTCGTCATATTGTTCTTTCAAGGTTGGTAGAAACTTTAACCTCATTTTTTAAATGAAAAATAAAAAAAGAGAAGAAAAGCTTGAAATATTTCAGGCCTTGAATTTCCACAATGCGGCATTGAATTATGCAGCAATCAGTCAATTATTCATCTCCGTGGCTGCGTCACGGCCACGCTTTAAAAAAGAAGAAGAAAGAAGGCATGCAGAATGGGGAGTGGGCCGAGCATGCTGTGTCAACACATTTCACTCAGAATTGCTTACTGGAGAAATTTGTCCCTCAATGTCGATTCGGTGCTCTCTGATGCGCTTTAAGAGCCGTACCTGTAAACAGTTGTTCTGAAATGATCCCCGTGGATAACGGCCGTGTCTCGAGAGCGGGAAAAACAAATAATGTCGCTTTGAGAGCGGTCGGCGCAGATTATAATTAAAAAACAGAAAAACGAAAGGACGTGCCAAAAAAACCTGTCAGAGTGTCACATTAACAAAACACAGATATTTGATAAATAGCGTCATCATTTCCTCACAACTTCCTGGTAGCTTGTTTAACGGCAGTATTAGCATGCATGACCCGACAGCATGTACAACTGCTTAAAGGGCGGCAGTTTATTCTCTGGTGATATATTGTGAATTAGTGTCACATCCTTTGAAGTACACATGAAATTTACAGTGAGCTTGGTCACACCCTCATTTGCATACTTTCTATAGCATTAGCCGACACGTAAAAAAAACAACACACACGCACAAGTCAAAGACACTTTCCATCTGCTCAGTGAAAAAGGAAAGATATCACATTTTTTTAAGCAAATAACAACATGCTCATTTATTCTTCTACAGCACGCCTGCAGTGGTTTTTTATTTATAGGCCGTACATAATCCATAGAAATGAGTTATAAGACGTATGAGAGCTGCTTCCACTTGCATCAGATCACCTCTTCTGTATCCAGCTGCATCTGGAAATGTGAAATCAGCGTGCGACTCCTTCCTCAAGGGAATGCTCGGCAGAGAAGAGCATCCGGGGCGACACAATTAACTCACAGTTTGTCATCAACATGTTAACTTTATTTGAATTTGAAGTACAATGAAGAGATGATTCGAGAAGCTATATATAAGTTATCAGTGACAACAGACCTATAGACACTCCATTGAGAACAAAAAGGAACAAACACATCGTGAACATGGGACACTCCTCCTCCTCCTCCTCCTCCTGATTGTAACACATAAGGTCGAGCTGCTCTGCAGTTAAAGGACTGACATCAGCTGAAGTCCAGGGACTATACACAGGTGGGTTCAGCAACAGGATTCAAAAGTCTTTAGGGGAAAGTAACGTGGATATCATAACTTAGCATGTTCTTTTTTTCTCATCAGGATGTCATGAAATACGAAGGAAAGAAAAGTGTCTTTGTGTACGTTCAACAGGGATTCGAGCGATGGAATCAATGGCACTCGTCACGACTGATTTGTCTCGCGACATCTTTTTTTAACATTTTTACTTTTTTAAAAAGCTTTTCGAGTGTCTCATGACAAAAGAAAATGTACAGTAAATTCCAAGAAATATTACCTCTGTTACAAAGATTACAGTACTATTGACAGCAAAAGTCTTCCTTTTTGAAAGTGATAATTAATGTTTTCAAAATCGCTCTGGGCTTGAGTGAGTCAACCCCAGCGTTTGTTCAGCACAATATAGGATTTATTAAATATCATAATTCCAGGACAAACATTGACATGCCTGCATGCTTTCTCACCAAAATGGCAGCTATAGGAAAGAATGATGGCTCAGAAATAGAAGAAAAACAAAACTGTAGGTTTATATAAATGTTGGTACTGCTTTGCCTAATAGCTCTACTGCATACACAATACCTCTTAAACGTTATATACACATACCTCGCCGGGCCGCTCGGGTTCGACAGAGGGAGTTCTCCTATCATCATCAGATCTTGTATCTACAACGATGGTAAAAAGGAAACTTGATTGTATTGTCATCTAATTTAGAAAACATGAAAATCAAACATCAGTCTTCTCTTTCGATGAACACATGGATAGATTCACATTTTTTCTCTCTCTCTCTCTCTCAGGGTTCATCTCCGCGCCTCACTTCTCAAAATTCAATTTGAAAATACAAAAAAAAAAAAATTCAGTCGTATTTCATTTTTCAAAGCTTTCTCGCTGGCTGAGATACAGTATAAAAATCTTCAGTGCTGTGAATTAACGGGGTTATTACCAACAGTGTACCACGGGTACTTTTTTTGTTTTGTTACTGTGCTCAATGTGTTTTGTCCTTTGCGTTGGCCAACCTGCTACGTCAAAAGCTGCTCTACCGAACTATCTCACGTTGGCCTCTGTGAGAGGAAAAGACTTCTTGCTCTACATTCAGACACGAGCTCCTCCAGCATTCCCATTGAAGCAGCTCGACTTCTTCCCTCCACTAAACCAGCCTGAACGAGGGCTCTTGAGAATCTTCACGGGTTTTCTTTTCTTTCCTTTTTGTTGTTGTTTTTCTGAATGTTGTATTTCCTCCAGCTCCTCGCGGCCTTATCAGTACATCACGGTGGTTTTCAGGAACAGTCTTCCATCTGCAACAGAGGACACACAGGAGCTAAGGATTAGCCAACGGCTAACACATCCCGCTGACGCAAAATGCACTATTGAGGATGTGAGAGTGTTCGATGGGACATTAACTTCACAAAATTGTTGCCCTCTGGTCCTTCACTTTCAGCGGTGCTGCCACGGATTCACAAACCCGATTCCAGCTCCAGATTACGTGAGCGGCCGTGACCGATGCGATTAAATGCCGCGTACAGTCGCTTAATTCAGAGAAATGATGATGTGTGATGGTGTCAGGTGGAAAGCAAACAAGGGGCCAACCAAAGTAGTGGTGCCTTTCTAGTGAAGTGCATCGGTCGGGACGTACAAATGTAACCACGCTGTTGCATGCACATTTCATGCAGCCACTGCAGGAGCAGCTATGATAACCACACTCCAGGCGTCCCAAGCTGTACGCGCACGTGTTTCAGACGTCTCCACTGATGCGCCTGTTTGAACACAGTGCTGCACTCGCGATGTAAAGCGCTCTCTTAAGTGACACTTCCTGCATGGAAATAAGTGTTTATTGGAGACGGCAGACATTCCCCTCCGCCGCGTTATCTCCTGACACCTCCAACCTAACGAGCTTTGTCCATTTTCCAGCGGAAAACGTCTCTCGTCTCGAGCGTTCGCCTGAGCGAGCAGCGCCGCTCCGACGCTGAGCTGGTGAGGAAGCATCTGTTAGGCGCAGCTCAGGAGCACGTTTTGACGTTTATTACCTGCACATTTTGCTCTGCCGCGTGGGGAGGGGGGAGCGATGCCTTTGAGGAGCGCACCTCTCTGTGGCGGTGAGCATAAATAATTCATCGGTGTAAAAAAAAGAGAGCGGCGCACGAAGAGGTTCGGTGGCGCCGGTTGTTGGACGTGACGCGAGCCGAGCAGGACGTAGGAGACGACGGAGGACACGCCTGCTCTACAAGGCCTGAGAGTACAACTCAAAGCAGTTATTTTCTATGATTAAAAAAACATCTTTCTTTTCCTTCTTAGTCACCACTTGTGCTTTAATATCTATACATTTAATCAATTCGTCCTTATTAGTCTGTGTTTTATGTTTTGTCGTGCATGGAGTGGAGACAACAAAGGCTTGTTGTGTGTGTGTGTGTGTGTGTGTGTACAGTATGTGTGTTGGAGAGGGGGGGGGGGGGGGGGGGGATGCACAAACACACAGGCTAATTACCCAGCACTGCCGTAGGTCTCGGAGGCATTGCACTATGGCTGCCTCTATTCAAGCAACAACCAGCGAGTCCTGTGTAAAAGTCATTACAGCATGAATGCAGCGCTACGAGGAACAGACAGGCCGACGAGTGTGGGCCTCCACACACACACACACACACACACACACACACACACACACACACACACACACACACACACACACACACACACACACACACACACACACACACACACACACACACACACACACACCCTCTCACAACTAGAGCAGAAGATCCCGCGCTCTTCTCCGTCGTCTGTCTACCGGCCTGCATTTTTTTCCGTCGGGGCGTTAACGGGAACGAAAGACGGTTTTAATCACCTGACGGATGACGTCATTGAACGCGTCGTGGAGAGGGGGCGTTGGAGTTTTTTTCACTCATCTCACTGATTTCAAATCCGTTTTTTCAAATGCAAATGTTGAAACATCCGCTTTACACACTCTGAGGAATCTGTGACGTCTTGACACGCTGTTTTTATGAACGGCCCGCCTCATTAAAATATGTTAAAAACTTTAGCATTTCTATAATCAAATCAAGATGAAAAGTTCATTGAGGAGAATAAATATTTCATTCGATGCTAAATAAAACAAAGGGAATTTTTTGGCTTCTCTCAGCACAAAATTCCTTTGAAAGATTAATTAATACATGTAAATTATGCAAATTATGCCCATGCAAATATTTTATGAAGACAATTAAGGGATCCATTAATTACAGTCTTTTTTGCTTCAGTGACATTCATTCATTTAATTTAATTTCACTTTCACTGTTTTGATGTTTAATCTTGCAACAAAGAACTTTATCTCGGCGCGCAGGGGTCGTGTAAACTTGCCGAACACGTCGAGTGGGGAGCGGCGGGGAACCGGAGACGATACTGGGGGGAAGATATTGGCATGTGCACCGTTGCCAGGCAGTACTGGCGGGGTACGAGGTCCCAGTAGCTCGCCTGCCTGTGAAAAGAGCCGCGTTTCCCTGTTGGACCCGATTCAAAACGCTGTAAAAGCAATTAATAAACACAGACTGTGTTAATATCGCAGAATTAGAGAAGTGTGACAAAAGACAAATAGAAATAATTAGTTCTCTAAAATATGCCCTCATTATTTTTTTTCTCCCCCCCTCCCCTCTCTGTCTCCTTCTCTTTCATTCTCCCTCCATTCGCCTCCCTGAGTTTTGAGTCGAGAATATACCCACACATTCCTCTCGGCTTCCATGCGAGTGATAGGCTTGTTTTTTCTCTCCCCCTTTTTCTGCTTGTGTAATTTATCAACATCATTTTTTTCCCATTGGAGGTTAATTATACAGCGAGGCTCTCGGAGTGGAGCGGAGGAGACATGGGTGGCAGACAAATGCTTCTCTAATTGAACAAAAACAGAAAATGCAGCCCGTTATTCAGGTTCCCTCCTCATCCCACTCTTCAAGGCGACCATTGGGAGTGATGGCGAGACCGCGGGAAAAAAATTGATGATATGGCCGCATCGTAGCGTTCCTAACAGGGAGCAGATCCCACAGAACGTGTTCCATTTCAAGCAGTCTTATACATTTAATCAGGACAATGGCTGCTGTCACTATAGAGTGTGAAGCTTTAACACATTTAATTTGACACAATTGCACTACAAAGAGGGCCAGCTCTTTATATGAGAGTAAAGACATTATAGTGGTTAAATCAAACAAATTTGGTATGAAATAGAAAGCTATAATTAACGCTGTATCTACAAGTTATCTCTTGACATATGTATTTCCTTTTTTTGGACTTCAAACTGGCTCAGATCCCCGCAGTGACTGAATGACATTTAATTAAGGAGGAGTCACCATTTCACTTAGTGCTCTGTCTTTCTTTTTGCCCTTTCACAAAATATCAGTTCAAGTGGGCTAATCAAACATTAAAGAGTTAAAGGAGCCCGACTTGTTGGAGCACGCAGAGAGGAATATTTTCCACGTTTCACGGCGGATTACACGCAGCGGGTTTTTTTCCCCGGGTAAATCGGGGACCCCTCCCACTGATAAGGCGGTTCTGAGCGGACGCTGCCGAGGCGTATTAAAAAAAGGGAGACGTCGGAGTGATAATGAGGACATTCAGCCTCTGCAAGGTGTCTTGTATCTGGGTAAACACAGATAGCAGGCAGCCCACGGAAGGTTATCGCTGGAGCGCCCTTCCCCAAACACATACTGCACCCCCAAGGCTAACAAACAAACAAACCATTAAAAATGTACAAGGCTTATTCATAAAATGGATTGATTTGCCCCGTTTATTGCTATCAAAGGGGGGATTCGGCTGCTTTCTTTTGGCAGTTTTATGACTCATTAATGCTTCCTGAGCTGTAAACACAACACTTCTCTCGCTTCTTTCTCCGCGACGTTCTGGCTTTGCTTTTTTTTCCCCTTGTCATCTTTTATCCGCGTTGGAAACAAAGATCTGCTTCTGAAAAGCGTCTCGGATGCTAAAAGTCGAGCAAAAGAGCAATATTATTCCTACAGAAAAACCAATGATCTTGACCTAGTGCTGCGGCCCAGATGGTGAGCTGTATGCCTGAACAGCAGGCACAGTAACACTAATGTTCATAAACTGAAGCCGTGTGTGTGTGTGTGTGTGTGTGAGGGAGAGAGAAAGAGAGCAAGCGTAAGAGCCAGAGAAAAAGAGAGATTTATTGTCTCATCTGAGCCCCTGTACCTTGTATTGTCCTTTCAGCATCTGTTCTTCCACTGCTGCGGTCACTCTCCATCTCAGGGGTCAGAGAGTCTGAGAGAAGAGAGGGATCACCGCCGTTAAACATCCTGCAGACACCCACCTATCACAGCGCCGGGCTCACAGCTCACAGCATCGCTCGCTCAGCGAGCCTCGGTCGCTCGGAGCCTGTTTTCCGGGCTGTATCTGTAGCGTGCGCCTTATTAATCGGATCGGTCTTAGTATACTCAAGTACTTGACTCAACACTTTGGAATAAGCATCCATTTAAAGTGCGACCCTGCATTCAAACATTTGCTGAACAAAAAGTGCAAAGAGTTGCTGGTCTACTGAAGAGTCTTGTAAAAGGGGAAATGGTCCTCGTCTTGTTGTCACTTTGTCTCTGGTCTTATGACCCCGTCCTGTGTACTGCTGGTGGCTAGCAATGGCCGGATTTGATGCATTAAAAAAAGATTTGCGGTATTACCACGACATTTTCTGACAGACCGACAGTAAATCTTATTTTATGAGCTCAGCGTGTTTTGTATGCACATCCGAATCTCTGCAAGCGGACGAGCTAAAAGTAATGAACGCCGCTGTGCTGGAAGTGCTTCAATATGTGTGTGGTTAGTTATTTACACCTCTGCCAACGATTCCAACGCACTCTAAGCTACCATGACAAGAGCTCTCTTCAATAATCAATCAATGACTTTATCCTTTTTTCCAGCAAACACTCCAATCCCTCTCTCGGTGTACATCACTGTAAACATCTTTAGGTTGTGGACAGAACGAGACATGTGAAGACGTCGCCTTCGGCTCTGAGGAGCTGGAATGAGCTTTTTGGTTTTTCACGATTGTAATCTATAATAGTCTCTGATCCACAGGAATATATGATGACAATAATCAATAGCAGCAGCCCTGGTGCACAGGGTGACAGACTCCAAGCAGACAGTGTTCACATTCTGAACAGAACTGCATCATTGATCACTTTTATGAAGGTAAAGCTGAATAAGACAGCTGTGCTTATCTAATTAGCATTGCTATGAAATAAACTCTTGACAAAATCACATTTTGGACACATTGGCTACCCCCCCCCACCCGTTTGTCCCACTAGTAGCCCCACCAGCTGTCTGAAAAGTGTAATGTACAGTAGGAGCATCTCACGGTGGAGCATCTGACCGTTGAGTGACCGCATGCTGTCGGAGGGCGAGGGCTGCTTCAGAGTCTGCTCCACCTGCTCTCTCCTCTTGGACTCGTACTCCAGGGCCTCTTGGAGTTTCCTCTTGGCCTTCTTCTCCTTCTTCAGACGCTTCTGAACGATCGCTGCGGCGGGGGACAGAATGGGATTATTGCAGCTGTTGCTTTCTAGCAGGGCGGGGGGGGGGGAGGATAATAAGCTCACTTAGTAGAAATCTAGCAAACTATATTAGAAAAGGGGAAATCAATTAAAGTTAAATATTTCATAATCCATAAAGATCCTCCGTAATGAAAGACAATACCGACTGCGCCTTAACAAACCGCTGGAGGGAGTTGAAGCAAATTGAAACATTTATTGGGATATTTTTCATGAAGTTCTCTCATTAAACATAAACGACACAGTTAGCATATGAGCTCGATGCATTTAACATGAGACCGAGGGTGGATTTCTCTCACTTAATGTGTATTACCAATTATGTCAACTGACTGAGAGCGCCAAGCAGATCGCCCCGTGTGTGTGTGTGTGTGTGTTCAGAGAAACGCAGTGTCGGCGTCGCAGTTAAGGAGACATTAAACATACATGCGGCGCTTGGTGTATGTACATTCAGGAGCTACATGAGCGCAGGCCTGCGTCAGTCTGGACTGCTGCGGAAAAACACACACACACGCGTCCGACAGGGGAGCATCCGGTACCGGGCACCGGCAGTACCTCTGTTCTTCTGCTCCATGGCGAGCTGCTTCTCCAGAGTCTCCCTGTGCTCCCTCTCTCTGAACAGCTCCATCTTCAGCTCCGTCTTCTCCAGCTGCACCTGCTTCTCCTGAGCCCGCGCGTTGTCGATAGCCACCTTGAGCAGGCCCTGCACACACACACACACACACATTTATATATATATATATATGAACACACAGAGATGTAGAGAAGAGGGGGGGAGCAGAGAAACAGAGTGATGTGGGCTATTTAAGAGGAAGTGACAGCAAACCACACTGAAAGTGTGTCACAGCGGTTCTTTGAGTTGCCAACAGCAGTGAAGCAGGACACGAGGGCCCACAGCTGACTGCTGCTGCAGGGGTCCGTTGCTGGTTCCTTTTATCCGGGTCAAATCTCACAGGATCTAGTACCAGAGTACTGATAATCGTTCGTATTTTAAATAACAACAGGTGAGGCGATAGAGTGCTGGGAATGCCTGACCCCTTTTGGTCAAAGCGGTGAAATGCGAGTGTAGATAAAAAACGAAAGCCGGAGAGACGATCCCCTGAGCGAGAGGGTCGGAGGAGAAAATGTTAGAGCGGCGGAGGAAACGCCGCCACACTAAAGGTCAAAGCTCCGGTCCACTAAGTAGAGGGTAAGAGCTTTACAGGCAAGGGTCAGCATCTTTACTCTGCACGGACTCTTCATGTCTCTTCATGTGCCTCTCCTCCCGTTTAGCCGCACAAGCTGACGGCTGTTACTGGATTGGAGCCGATGTAAAGCCGAGCACATTTTCAAGCTCTTCGAACGGCACGGCGTGAATGAATAATATGAATGACAAGTATCTCATCATGGATCAATTACATTACCGCCGTTCCAAATACACTGCTGACAGTCCTGGAGGGTGAAGACACTGGGTCCTCTCTAGCGGAAGCTGTACAGTACGCCGCCGCCATTTCCGTCACAATTGCTCCCCATCCACACGCAATTATATCAAATGCGCTGGGCTATATCTTACTAATTGCCGATTCTTCTGACCCCAATTTATTCTAAGTTGCTTTATCTTCATTTTCTGCTTGGTTTCATTTTGTTGATTTGTGTATGAATATTCAGCGTGCGGATCATTATCAAAGACGACTGGGTGGAGTGTTGGGAGACGGCTTTACTCGGCTTTCTAATTACCTCGCAGAGCCAGAGGAGAGGCAGGACTCTTGATGCCAACGGTGCAAGTGCAATGAGAAGGGCAGCAGTGTGCACACATCATTACACTCAGACAGAAGGCAAATACATTCATCTTTCTGACGGGGGGGGGGGGGGGGGGGGGGGTTCGAGCTGCAGCCTAAATGGCGCTCTGAGTAGACAGGTGTTGTTAAGGTATGCAGATTTACAGTTGAGTGTATCTGTAGTCCTGCTGTCCATGTTAAGTGTACTGGCGTCCACCTATTGGACCGTGAATGAGCTCTTGTAGAAGGTCTCCATGACTTTTAGCACGATGTCATCACGGAGCTTTCGCTCTGTGGAATACTAGGGCTTCAGAAACACCTGCTTAGCTTTTGCTTTGGGCACAAATGGGACTATTTTCACCAATTAGGTCCTCAAGCCTTGACGATAAAATTGATATTTTGTTGGTGGATATTTAAGACACACCTGGTGATGGTGTAGTTCGTTGATAGAACTAATGCTGCTTAGTTAAAGTTACTACAAGGAACTTTCGTATTGTGTGGCGTTTGGCGGTCCCTGTGGACAAAAGTGGTAGTGTTTCAGAGCACCAGAGACCCTTTAGAAAACCTCTCGTCTTACTGCAGCAGGCGTCTGACCGTGTGCTACACTCACTCCCGGTTCTGGTTTCTCCAGGGCCTCCCTTCCCTCTAGCGGGCCCAGCAATACGGCACGGGCCTCCAACAGCGTAGTGTCGGTGTTGGCTCCCAGCAGGGACCGGCAGAGCAGCGAGGCGAAGCTCTGCTCCTGGCTGGGGTGCAAAACCAGATCTGGGTCGGTCTGTGGTGCGCCGGCTTGCTGCCGGAGGCCCCGCTATGGTCTAAGCTGGACTAGTGTCTGGTGAACCTCTCTGGTTTACAACCCGGTGGCCCCGATGACAATCATTAAGAATAACTACATAGAAATAGCCCATCTTCTTGCTGATAATAATTCTTTCTGATGTCGGTCCCCCGCAGTTACTCTAAGTTTGACAAAAAAACAAATCTTAAATCGTCGTCATCTTGCAGCTTTGTGGCTGATCTTTCAATCTCACACTTTGTTTTGAGCGGATGGAGTTTGCTAAATTATCAAGGACAACAGCTGTTGAAGGCTCTGAAGAGAGCTTGTTAGTGGACCTTGGGTTAAGATATCCGAGGCGATGAATGGGTAGTGTTTGGAAAAGATTGTGGCACCAGTTAGGTTGATGGCAGATTTGCCACTACGGTTAAATAAAAGCAATGTTCTCTGTTTGAAGGAGGCGGGAGCCGTCATTACCCGGGATGTATTATGCATCCCGACCTCAACGCTCTTACGTTACGCTGCGTGTTAACAAAGCCGCACTGCTTCCTGCTGGCTGTAAAGATGTTTGAAGCTGTTTAAACAAAACTGCACAGCTTTACTGGAGAAGACAAGTCCTGATCTCAAGTAAGATTGAAAATATATTTCTTAAAGCAACGGCGTATAGAACTTTATAATGTTCCAGGCTTCCTTGAGACTGACAATATAGGCCTTGCTAAAGTAGGTTCTAAAGGTGCTAAATGAGATCTTTTGATGCGTAAACCATCAGAAGATGCTGAACTCACTGCTCCGAAAGTTTCGTCCAAATGCGTGAAGTGTCTAATTAAACTATACCTGTATGTTGGTGAGGAGAGTCTCTATTGACGACAAGCCATCTGGGAAGAGAAATGGTGAGGGGAAGCCAGGAGGCAGGTACTGATGCTGTCCGGCCAATGACAACCTCTCGTAGCTATCTCTTGCTGTTGGGGTGCACATTGAGTTGTCCTCTGCAAAGAAACACAGAAACATTAGAAATTGATTCATCATTCACAGAACACTATTTGTGAAACCTAAAACAAACAAACAAGTGTTTTAATACGTGAGTAGCTTTTGGCAATGCTGACACGTATTGACCCTGATTTGAATGGAACCAGTAGGGGCGACTGGATTATTGATCTCCAGCAGCCAAACCCAGCTCCCCCTTCCTCCCAGACAATGTAGTGGACTGGCTGGCCCCTCGGAGACCCCTTTGTATTGCTTCTTCTCAAGTGTGGGGTGAAACAATATCTACCGGGACATAAATCCAGCCTCCCCCATTTAAGAGATGTCATGCGGACTCCGAAATCAGAAGCAGGCCCGCGCTTCAGACCCCAGAGGGCTCCGGGCTTCCTTTTGTGTATGCACGCACGGGTGCCTGTCAAACCTAAGATGACATCATCCTCCATTCATCACCGGCAGAGAGGGGTAGGGCCCTGCCATCTGCCGTCCAGCCTTTTCTCCACCAGGCCTCAGAGGAGGAGAGAGGAGCCGAGGAGGGAGGGAGGCGAAGTGGCAGACACAGATACAGCCTGGTCAAACTAAAACAGTATGTCTGACACATGTTGTTTTTTTGTCCAGTGAGCTTTTATCAAGCCAACAGTTCTGTAAGTGCTACCATCTTGCGGAGAGCTGGTTTATTTAACACATCCAGTCTGAAAATGAAAAAACGGTCTCTGCAGGAAGTCTGCGCCATCAGCTGTTTAATTGTTAATTCCATGGAAAGGGCGGGTGGGGGGGATACAGTTTTATTTGTAATGTGGAGCCCTGGCTGCCTCGTGCACGGCACCTCTGCTCTCATCCAGTATTCATATCTGTTTGTGTGGCAGGCAGAATCTTGTACAAACAGCGGAGTGGAGCCGAAACAGCCCCAACCTCTCCCTCCCATCAATATTCACCAACGCTCGCCAAGTGCTGCGAACAGCTGGTCTTACATTAATTAGTTTAAAGTATTTATTTCACCCATCCTCAGAGCAGATTGAGCAAAAACATTGGAGATTATTTCGAGCATCTGCAAATGCCCTGGAAACATCTCGGCGCCAAAAGTCGAGTGTTAGGATTCACAGTTTAGGTTTGTAATTTGAAGAAGGATTTTTTTTATCTTCCATGAGGGGAAGACGGTGAAATATGCACCGCTGGTCCGTGGAGAGAGTAAACAACCTTTTCTCCTTTTTCTTCAGATGGAGTTCACTCCTGTTGATTAATTAGAATGGATGGTTGCCTAATGGATTAAAATTTGTTTATAATTTGACTTCATGAAAATAATGAATTGCCTACTTTTAAGAAGCCACTCCTGTGTTAATTTGTTTTTGTTTGCCGCAGTCCTGCCTGCGTTTGGAGGCGGGCGTCTGGGTGGAAACTCTCCGTTACACGGCGGCACGACATGAAAGTCCCATTTTATCTCAATAAAATAGCTAATCAAAGATCAAAAGCATTACAGTTGGCTCCAGCTCAGGTTGATATAGATGTATTGCATGCATTATATGCATGCATCACCCACCTCCAATAAAATCACCATAACAACTAGAGACGTTAGGAGACCTCGGGGAAAGGTCTGCTGTTGTAGCTTTGTAATTGATTTGTACTGTAGGCACTTTGTCCCTTATTTAGTGTTGGCATTAATCATAAATCATTGCTTTAACAAACTCGGGCTTCCCACTCAGCAGGCCTCCCCTCCAACACAATGTCGGATCACACGGAATATTTGATGGCTTTGTTGCGGGGGAAACAACCTGTCATGCTCTGGAAAAAAAAGAAAGAACGCAAACAGCGTGTTTTGTTCGACAGACTCCGACTACAGTACAGCACCTCCTTGTCAGATAACATTTCCACCAGGAGCTATGCATAAACACAGGCCTTTACAAACACAAAAAAGAAAGGAAGTGGGAAGCTAATAAGTGACTAATTCAATCAATATAATCAAAACAGGCTTCATGAAACTCAGATGTAAATTCCAGCGGAACACGATCTAGATCTGTGGTTTCTGTAGCCCCCCCCCCTCCCGTTTTCTCTCTCTGTGCCTGGCTGCAAATGCTGGCATGTGTTTGCATGTTTATTTCTCAGCATTGCTCCGGAATCATTGACTTCAACTTAATTACAGCGACAGGCGTTGGAGCGATGGGGGCCGGGCGGAATGGAGTGCTCTGTTTCCAGGTGATATTTCTCCACTAGCGAGCCTGCCAACAGCAGCTGTGACAGCCTCTTGTGCTCAACCGTACGGTAAAGGTACAGTTAAGCCCCCCCCCCCCCACCGACTATGAAATGCTGCGTGGAAAAACACTCGCAGGTCACCCCTGTCACAAATAACATTTCATGCACAACTGTTTCGGCGGATAATAGGAGCCACAAATAAAAATGGGACGCTGTAAATACAATGCCTTCTGAATGAAATGCCATAATTTAAAACAACGCCCCTCCCTCCCTCCTCCCTCGCTCCGTCCTCCTCCACCCTGCTCTCAATAGCTGCAGAGGGAGTCCTTGACAGTGTGCTAGCAATGATGAATCACCTATCCAGTTAATTTTCTCACTCCTCGTGTGTTGTGCTGCTAAAACAGGGGCCCAGGAATTGACTTGACAAACTATGAATGTAAGAAATATCACTTGGAGGGATCTGGGCTTATCTCCAATTTACATGTTATTAGATTTGTGTTGCAAGCAAGGCACTTGGACAGAGCAAAGCTGAGGCAAAAAGAGAAAAAAAGATGTGGCACATGATAACTGGAGATAAAACATGTCTAAAACCCACTTGAAAGCATTTGAAATATTTGATGGGAGAGTCGCGGGGAGCAGAGAGAGAGAGAGAGAGAAGCAGAAGGAAACTGGCCTGATTTAGAATGTGACAGAGACACACACTGCAATCTGTGGTAAATCTAGAAGAAACCTTGGGAAATTTAGCTGCAATCTCTGGATAAATAGCTGTAATTGACCTTGGGAGTTGAAAATGTGCCATATGTTTCTGGTTCCTGTGTTTGAAACTGGGTCCCTCAGGACAATTCAGCTGAGCCCTCGCACGGAAGGCAGCGGGAGGAGAGGAAGGTACGGAGAGACACACAAAGAGAGAGGAGGAGGACGAGAGAGGGACGCCGGGAAAAGGAGGAGATAGATGGTTGGAGACGGAAGACAGATGGATGGATGGATGGATAGGTGAGGCTGAGGAAGAGCAGGCTGGAATAGAATGGGTGTGCAGAGAATGAAAGACTGACAGAGAGGAAGAGAGATAGGCGAGAGAGAGAGAGAGAGAGAGGGGGGAGAAGGAGAGCAGAGGTACATTTGGCCGGCCAGTCAGTGTGATATATTGACAGGTGAAGCCTTTGTCCTTGCAAACCGGTGTTCCTCCCAGCAGGAGGAACTGAATGCTAAACCTGGAGGTTGTCAGCACAGCCAACACAAAGCAAGGCGCTGCTTCTCACTGCACAATTACATTTGATCTGACCTGCCACAGGCTGCCGAGGAACCAGCCTCCTTCAAATGGAGTAGTTATGACCTCTCGGACTGCCATTAGCTAGCTAGCGCAGCATTATTCCCCCTGCACTTAACGTGCTGGATTTGGAAAAATCTTGTCGGGAAATATCTCGTCTTCTGGAACACATGGGCAAAAAAAAAGAAAAAAAAAAGTAGTTGCCTGCAATTTGAGCACTTTAAAAAAACATGAGGCCAGCTTATCTTGCGAGTGATGTCTGCACTCTGAAAGGTCTTTCAGGCAAAATACATTCCGCTTTAGCTGTGTGACAGTTTGAAGCTCTTATAGTGTGTCATAACCTTCTTTGAATAAATGTAGATCTTGTTTTATGTCTCTTGCAAAAGCAAGATTCCAAGTATTCTCTGCATCCTTAACAGAAAAATGTTGCTTGATAGTTTATAATCAAACTACTGTAGAGTTAGATTGACTTGCTGGCACACTTCTCTTAAAAGGACAGTATACCCCAAAATACAAAATCCATACTGTATATTTCCTCTCACCTGTTGTGTTATTTATTAATCTAGATAGTTTTGGTGCGAGTGTTGGAGATATCGCAGGTAAGACATGTCCGTCTCAACTCAAATATAGTGGGACTGTGTGGCGACCGGTTCAACAGCAACGTGTCTTTCCATAAGTCATGACCCGTTACTCAAGGTAATCCACAGAGCTTGTAGTGAGGAGTTTAATGGAGGGACTACTTTCTACACCCCCCCCCCCCCCCCGCAAACATCAATGGCTTCCTCCTCGGCTACGTTGCAACATTGGCTAGCTTGGCGACGCTAGGTGAGCTAGCAGTGTCGAGTACAGACGCGCGCTTCCTTCTGCACAATGTTCAAATGTATTTTTTTAGCAACACATGCTGAGTGCCATATAGTCCAATTATATTAGATAAATGGCAGACATCTCTGCGGCTGATACCGCCAACACTCACACCAAAACAATCCAGATTGATAAACAGCACCACAGGTAAGGGGAAAGATATGCATCTTTGCTTTTGCGGTGTACTGTCCCTTTAATGAACCTGCAGGACATACGGCGAGAACGTGTGTGACGAATCCATACAAGACAAATTCCTTTAAAATGACCATCGCTTTCATATGCTGTGCATGTGTGTGTGTGTGTGTGTGTATACACGGTGAAGAAAGAGAAAGATGTATGCAAACAAAAACCCTCACACACACACACACTCTCATTACACACATGCACACACACCAATGTGCCCTCATCACATTTAAGCTAATTTCCTTTTCATCACGGAGAGAGGAAAATGAGTGTTTGCCCCATCCCTGCTGGGGGACAAAGTCAAGAGCCCCGGTCGGTTTGGGCTAGATTAACAGGTAACATTTGGCTCCCACTCTCTTATCACAGCGTGAAAATCAAACCGCGTGCTTTTTCTCTCCCCTCTCTATTGCTCTCTCCTTCTCCCCTCCCTTAATGTTCACTTCACTTAGAGATGAAATCGCTTGCTGCACAAACCCATTTGGAGAGAGGAGAGAAGGTGAGCGGGATAATCAGGCTGGCCACTGGGCCGTGTTTCCTAAATGCTCTCCAAAACATTACTGTGCACAGGCATAAAATTAGCACCGAGACCTTAAAATGTTGACATTTAGCATGACTTTTTGGAGAGTGACACCCTCATATTTTCTTGTAGGATATCATTAAATCTCAACTGCCCTGTGGCTGTGCCTTTTCCATTAATAACCAATTCGGTGTGTCACTTCTCCCTCTCGCTCCTTCTCTCTCTCGCCACCTTTTTAAAGTAATGAGTCCATTGCTTTGCCTTAATAAATTGAATCGTATTCTCAAGGCCAACGTGAAGATAGAGCCACAGATGGACAGGCTGCGCAGAGGAAATAACCATAAATCCTTTACTGTCACAGAGGCGGTTCCGGGGTGACAAAAGACGACAATCGCGATGCTCAATTGGGATCACAGCGAGATTACAAAAGACACGGTGAAAGGTTGATCCTCTCTTTTAAAACTCTCCTTTTACCGGCGTGGATCAAGAACATCTTTTCCTTTTTATTGCTGAGACAACACCCGCGAATGATTCAATTCGAGAATCTAATCACGCATGGAGATCAGAACACTGACGGATGATTGTACCGTGATATTCTGCAGTGTACACGATGTGTAACGCGACCCACAGCGCAGGGAATTATCTGCTGCACACTGTGCTTTTGGAGCATAGATTGCAATATTAGGGCGCGTACAATCAAAATAGATTTCATCATTTCGTTAATTGTTAGCTGGAAAAAGAGAGAGAGGAAAAAAACAGCAAGAGAGAGCGAGATAAATGGAAACAGAGAGAGCAAGAGGCGAGGGAACAGAATCCGTGTTGACTTCCATTCAGGAGGAAGATATCTTGTCTTTTTATGCGGCCCATGTCATATTTATTGCATAAAGGTCAGAGCGTTCATTTGTTCAAAGTCAGCGTTTTCCCTCTCTCCTCTCCTCCATGTAATAAATGCAGGGGGCTATGTCATTATCGGACCTCTGAGGATTACGGGCTTGGCTGACTGTGATGACTGCATAAAAGCATGCAGGACTTTTGTTTCTGCCAGCGCGCACCTTCAAATGAGCTCTTAAAGCGACACAGTGGCGGAGACGAGATGGCATTTTGTAGAGGGAACATCGCAGCCAGGAGGGCGGAAACAGAACGGGGCGAGGCCATTAAAGGTCGGGGATCAAATCCACGTTTTTCAGTCGAGTCGACGGAGGCTCAGGGTGGGGAGGGCCAAAAAATAAACTTGTGGCTCAGAGAAGAAAATGACAGCCGGGCAGACTTGAATGGATTTCTGTAATTCACCTATTGAGCTCAAAGTGTGGAGGGGATAATACCCGGGGAAGGACATTGTAGCGAGGCACTTCGAAGGTGTTTAGATTGTCTTTGCGTATTGACCCCCGTTGACCGGGTCCGTCTATTGACAGAAGAATCCCAGAGATTAAATTGGCCTTGACTATTGATTGGGTATTTTGCCTGAATCATTCCCGTTTGAGAAGGGGGGGATCATTTGTACTGTACACCCCACTAATCTCTCTGACCCACTAATCATCGAGCCTTTTACCCCCCCCCCCATACACTTTAGTTCTCCTTTGTTTGGCATTTATTAATTCATGAGAGCAACTTCGCATGCAGCTTAACTTTAGACAGTGACTGGGGAGTCCTGTTTGCACCCGATAGCAACGAGCATTCCGGTAGAATGCGCCACCGAATGTGCGGCGCGACGTCGCAACGCACACGCCAATTACATATTGATAATTAAGCATTCAAACAAACAAACAGAGAGGAAATCCCCCCGTAATCACCGGGTTTTAATGGAACAAGCATTAGTTTGGTGTGGTTGGCCAGATAGCCTGCTGCTAGATCAGAGCTTGGAAGGGGGGGGGGGGGGGGGGGGGCACATTGGTGTCATTGCCTGGCATTGCAATCCTACAGGGAGGGCGGCTACGCCGGCGCTGAACGGGCGTCATCGACGGCTGACGCTAATCCAGACTGGATGTACTGAGCTGCCTTTAAATGACGACCGAAGAACAAAAAAAGAGGAACTTGCTCTGCGGCGGCGTAGCTCAACAAACAAAATTATAAACATGGATGCAAATCCATTAGTAGCTCGGTTTCACAGTTATGAAAATACTTAAGGGCTTTTAATAGGATCGGCGTGTTAAACGCGTGGAAATCTGTTTTGATAACATTATTCATAACACTGGCTCGGGCGCCGCGTGAATTAATAACACTTCATTTATAGAACGGAAGAAAGCTGTCATGGTATTTCCAGTTAAAGAGATTAATTTTTAAACACCTAATTGACAGGCCGGGGTTAGGCGGGATAAGCAACACGCTGTAAGGCTGCAGCTGCAAAGTCAAGGTGACTGGAAAACTCAGAGAGAGGCTTTCAACAAAAAAGGGGAACAAAAGAAAAAGAAAAAGCAGAATAGAGAGCAGATGAGGGAGGGAGCGAGAGAGTTAGTCCTGGAGCACTTCTCCCTCCCGCCCCCTATTCTTCCTCTCTTTATTAGGAATGATTTACTCTCTCAGTGAAAGGATATAAAAGCTCAAGTATAGCGGCGTAATTATCGCAGAGTGAAAATTTAAAGGTTTGACTCACAATGTCCTCAAGTCGGCGAGCAGACTGCCAGGCGATAAGAGCGACTGTGTTCTTCCGACGCGCGGCGCGCAATTGGTCGTGTTTTATGGGCTTTGCTGAGGAGGAGCACACAAACAGCACTCGGCTCCACAAGTCTGTAAACATGATGGACTGGCGAACTGCTAGGGCCCGGTGTTTACCTTGGCAGAGCTCGGCCCTGGCAGCATGTCGGCGGCACCACTTAATTACTGTTTACATGTAAATATTACAATTATACAAACAAACCCCACGGAAATGTCTTCAAAAGTACAGAAATACATATTCAGGGTCAACCTTATCTGTCCGCAACAGTTGCCCCGCCGCTCAGGTGCGAATTTGTTTTGAATCGCAAATTTTTTCTCCCTCTCCCCACATTGTACATAATCTTCATAATTGTTTAACGCCGTTGTCCAAGGGCATCCGGGTAAATGTGTTCCCGTAATCTGCATAATGGCAGATGCTCGGATATGTAAAACGCTCCGTGTGTTTTCTCAGAGACGAAGAAGAAAAAGAAGAACAACAACAAAAAGAAAAGAAGGTTATTGTTCAAAACAGGTGTTATCAGGACTGAGGGCCGTGATCATTAATGTCTCCAGTCGAGACCGTGAGAGATGATTGCTTTGATTGCGGACCTGCCCCCCCTGACGGCCCACACATCTCTCTCTCTATATATATATATATATATATATATATATATATATATATATATATATATATATATAGTGGAGCACCGGTGCCTACTGTGCATCTCTAGTATGGCTGAGTAAAGCACTTGTTCATTTGCAGCGAAGGGTAACATGAAACAGGCCTCAGCCTCCTGATGGACAGGGAGATTTCACCTTCGCCAGTGAATGATAATGCATTATTAAATTTGCCTCTCTGCTCACTAGATACACTTAGCTGACCACAGCATATTTATCTCCCCATCCGAGGCTCACGTCTTGGCAGGAGAGAGCATTCTGTCACTTTTGAGGCATTTCAAAGATTAAAAAGAACCTCTCTCTTTTCAACGTCCCTAAAAGCATCCCCCCCCCCCCCCCACCACCTTTTCAGTGAAATGTGATTAGCAGGGGATGGTGTCACGCAATGGAACATTCATGAGCAGGAGAACAAATATCCAAATGAACTCCCGTGTCCTCGAGGAATAGCCCCCTCTCTGCACCATCAGCAGTCTCTCTCTCTCTCTCTCTCTCTCTCTCTCTCTCTCTCTCTCTCTCTCTCTCTCTCTCTCATGCACAGGGGGCCGGTGGAAATTTGATTGATCCTCTATTGAATTATTTTTTTGCACTCTTTCATTTCAACGGGACGCACTGACAAGTTGTTTGATCATAAAGCATTATTGTCTGCCAAGTCACATTTCAGGGTTGTGATGCTAATGATCTTGCCTCCCGACTTAGGGAAAAGTCAGGTAGTCAGCATGTGTTTGAAGCCTGCAAACGCCAAGGACACCGGTGGGGGGGTTGGGGCAAAACACTACGCATTAAAGTCAGAAAGATGAAGAGAGTAGGAGCTCGAACGTATCGAACTTTTCTTTAATGATACTGTTGCAGGGATACCGTCGACGTCTGTGAAATATTTACGCTGCGACTGATGCCTAAACTTTTACCGGACCCAAAGTCCCCGAACTTCCTTTTTATAACATTGCGAACGCAGAACAAAGACTACAAAGGACTGAAATCACTTCTTTTTTCTTTTTTGCCCGTTTCATCTTTTTTCTAAAGACATCCCCCCTCTCTACATGAGCCCATCAGTGTCCACAGGTCCTTGCCCAAAGCAGCTGCATGTAATAGACTGTGACAACCTCCATCACTCTAACTGTGAAGCTGGGCACAGTGCACCAGCAGCCACCGGGCACCTACTGTGGGCAGCATCCTGACAAAGAGAAGGCGTGGCCAATCTTTGTCCGTCGTGGTCACACCAACGATTGCTCGGTTGATAGCAGGCAGGGGGGAAAAGATGCACCTCTAGGTGCTCGGGAGGACATTAGAGAGCATCTCCTGTTGTGTCAACAGGACTACGACGTTCAGCCGGGGGAAGAGCCGATATCGTGTTACCGAGTGAATCACCTCCACTTTTAAAATATGGTTCAGCAATTCAATTAGTCACATGTGAGATAACACTTAGTTCTCCCTCCTCACACGTCGTCTAATCTCCGCTTTTTAACTTAAAACTTGGACGAAAAATAATCAAGTTTAAACAAACAAGCTCCACAAAGAAAAACCATCTGGTTACTCTGCACCGGGTGACACAACTTTGGAAATGGCTCTTTTTTTGACGACAACAAAAAAACAGCCTTTGTCCTTCATCGGCAGAGATGACATGAAAAAGACGCGGCGCGTTCACAGGATGCGAGTGACGTGCCGCTCTGGTGTCCGTCTCTGAGGCGTCTGGCTACCGCGTCCTCCCTCCGCGCTCCACCGTGCTCCACCGCGTTCCCTGTTTCTGAGAGTGCGTCGCCAGAGAGATTAATTTAATGCTCTGCCAGGATCATAAAGATCAAACAAGTGGAGAGATATCATTAAACCATTGGAATGTTATCTCATTTATCTAAACAAACCGACGCGACGAACAAGCCTAATTAAAAGAGCTCGCCATAAACAAAGGATGGCGAGGCCTCACCCCCCACCAGCTCTAACAATGGAACACATTTATTTTATTAATCTAATGCATCATGTATCATATCATTACAGTTCAATATATCTATCATTAATTTTATTCCCTTCACTTAAAGCTTTTATTGGAATTACTTTGGTTATTAGTTGGTTCTAATGTATTGGTTACCTCTGGATCTGGCTGCTACAATCTCTCTTATCTCGCTGCATAAACCTGTGCATGTTATTCAAATTGCCTCATTTATTATGATAGCTTCCTCATGTAAATTGTGCTGACTGCTCGCCCTTGCACAGTCCTCATTAGACTAATGAAAACCTTCAAACGAAAAAACTAAACAACCTGCCAAATAAAGGTCTGGGGTTATTATGAAAATTACAACTGTGGGAGCCGGGAGAAGCTCTCTTCATTAATTCATGCTCAGCAAATTGGTAACTAATTTAGTTGCACTCCTCTGCATTAATGGATTATTTTATAAAAATGTTTTCCACAGCCCGAGACCTCTGGTGCGCACACTGGAGAGAGCTCAGAATCCTCATCAAGTCCGGTGACATATTAGGAATGGACAATCTGGAAGAGGACGCGGCACGTGTTTGTGGATGCGTGCGGGTCAACTGGGTAGAACTGGTGTGGATTGCCGGGTCATTTGCTTTCTCCTCTAATATTGCGAAGGAATTACAGACCGTTTGTGTGCATTATGTATATATATATGCGTATACGCGTGTATACGAAGCACTCAGGCTGAGAAGTAGGATTTCTGCTACTGGGGAAAAACATCCGGTTGATTTAGTGTGTGGATTCTTGGTTAAACCTCCTGCTTTCTCTGTTTGCATTGCTCTGTTTGCCTGACTCTCTTCTTGTCACACACACACACACACACACACTCACACTCAGGCACAGACAGTTAGACAGTTTGTGACCCATAAATTCCTCTCCTGATCCTGCTAATTATTACTATTCACTGCTTCACGCCCTGCGAGTGAAGGTCTAACACTGATCTTCACGTCGGCCTGGCCAACAGGGAACATACAGCCCACTGATTTCCACAGTGGTTTTAATATCATTATCAGCCTCGCCCCACCCTGCACCACCCAGCACAGCACAGCCCGCCCTGCTCTGCTCAAAGCCAGCAGAGAATACTGAAATCTATTATTTGCTTCACTTTGTATTTAATCCGCCACACTTAGTAGAATCGTTATCTTTTTTTTTTCTCTTCTTTTCTTTTTCACAAGCCTACGGCAAAATGAATGAATAATGTCAGTAATTACTAACACAAACATTTACTCCGGACAATGGGACGGAGGTTCAGTATTGTCAATGTTCAGAGAGTTCAGAGTTAATGATGATGTCATCAAGCCTGCTGCTCTGTGTAAACGGCTCCTTCTTTCCCACATTTATGTGAAAATATCAACCAAAACTAATACAAAATGCAAAATCTGTGTGAAAATCTAATTCTGAGAACATTCAGCAGCCACACTCTTAATGTTTGTGTATTATTTTTAGCAGCTCTTTTTCATTTCCCCCCCAATTTGTCTTTTGACTTTCTGTTAACGGAATAGTGTTCTGAGCTGTTTACTGTAACTGCAGTGAACAGCGTCCTATTACAGCAGAGGTCAGGGGTGCACGGAGGCATGAAATAGGGGGGTGAATTAGTTGAAAGTGATTCGAAGATAAAAAGGTATTGTTTGCAGAAAATGCATGCACTTGGTCGACAGATTGTTGCTGTGATCATATCCTGTGTAGTGTAAAAGGCTGACACGTGTGTAAATGTGTAACCTACAGCAGGTAAACACAGTAACGTGTTTCTGTGGGGTTCACAGAAACAGAGATTGCCCAATAAGCACAACGTGTGTGGCGTTTCATCCAAACAATTTAACACATATTTACACCACAGGTTACCTCTTCTTAAGTGCATCTCTGGTTTGTAGTCTGTGAAAAAGACATATGAAACTCATTGAGTCGTTCTGGAGTATCATTGAACTGACACAATCTACAGCGGGGATCAACAGGAACAGCTAATCCTGCTAATCCTGACAAAGACTGAACAATTGTTCAATAAATTAGATAAATAATCTTTAAAAAACTGAAATTTCAAGTGTTGGGTACACGAGGCATGCAGATGGTTTTCTAGTGTCTTGTAAAGTAAATGACAACATCGGTGAGATCTTCCACTCCAATTGATGTCACTTGAAGGCACCCTGACCAGCAAGTCATCCACATGTAGTCTCCACTGTTACATGGTTCTCCTGCCTCCACTCATGTTGGGATATTAACTTGCTTCACATTTCTGTGCGCATCTGCAAACCTCTGCTCTCCATAAACCGTTCACGTTACAACGTATTCTATATGCAACTAGAATGAAGCCGGTCCAGTAGAGCACAATATTCAGCTGCTTGTTTGTCATAGCAGCTGTTATTTTCATACATTGTGCACATTGAATAGAAGGAACTAAAAGTTAATGAAGTCCTTCACTTACAAACGCAGAAACAATACAAATCACAGCTCATTTCTGGAGCAATGAATTCACAGCATACGGTGCATCGTTTGCCTTGAAGACGGGACCTGACTCACCTTTGTCGGAGTGCATCCTCTTCATTTCGTGGCTCATGTCGTGGGCCAGGTCTCCCTCTTTAGGCCCGGGCGGCATGTTGGGGGACAGGCCTAGCAGGGCGTGGTTCATGGACAGGCCGTTGTGGTGCATCGCTGGAGAGGGAACGACAGAAACACAGGGGGCATTAGGAACATCACAGAGAGCGCGTCTCTACTCCGTCTTGCGTAGATTGGACACGAACAAACAATCTGCGCGGCGCGGTGGCTTTTTTTCTTCACCATTTATCTGTGTGACAAACGTACGTATCCTGTCTGAGGAGCTTTCCGTGTGGGCCGGCGAGCTGGACACGCTGCTGCTGCGGTGGGACGACGGGTGACTGCCCGGCCTCCTGTGGTCTTCTAAGGAGGGAGCGGGGGAGGGACTGTCCGGCACCCGTTCCTGAAACCCCAGCAGCGCCAGAAACACACAACCCAAAAATAAACATCCAAAGTAGCCCACAGATAAACACATTACGCCGCAGGACGTCACGTTGGAGCGTCTGCACCGTGGTTAAAAATGTACCTTTATAACAGAGGTGACCATTCTGGAGGGCAGACTCTGGCCCTGTGCTGCGGCCGCCATGTTGGCGATGGTGTTGAGGTGGTTCATCTGGCTCATCGCCATGGTGACGGAGGCCGGGGGCAGGCTGACTGGGATCAGGGGGTGTGGCATCATCATGAAGGGGAGTTCCAGGCCTGAAACGCAAGAAGATGGTCTGTTGGTTACTCAACGATGCGTGTTATGAGTGAGATGTCCACGGGGGGAACTTTGGAGGATTTGGCTGAAAACTCCCCAAAAAGCTGCTGCGGTATTAATTCAGCAATCAGTAATTCCCACCGCTGATCCCCTTTACCATCGCCGTCCAATAACACTGAAGCTTTACGCTGCCATCCATTAGCGGGAGGAATAATTCAAATGAATCGCTTCGTTCCATGTTAACATAATACACATAAATGTTTTACCACATATGTTAATAATAGATACTACTGCAATGATAATAAAGACACCGGGGATGATAACTATATACACACATTCATTCAAAGACCAAAGTTTACACAGCAATAAAGATGCATCAATTATGCTGCGATGAATAAAAAAAAGAAAAAAGGGCACATTATGGAAATTGTCTCAATATTTACATATACAAAAATATCTCTGTAAAAACAAAGGCAATCTCCAAAGCCATTACCCAAATGACTAGTTAAATGTGCTAATGACAAACAAGTAGCGTCAGACCGCAGTATGGCAATGACTTTAGGCTAATTATAGCAGCGTATATTCCACAGCACAGAGAGCAACGAGTCAAGGCACTTTCAGCTCGCACAACAATGTGATTTTCATTTATTTTCTTCTTTTTAAACACTTACACAAATTATTCCATTACAACATCAGATGTCATACAAATGTTTTAAATTATTCAATTGCTGTCTGGCAATGGACTCCTAATTGGGAAATTTGAAGACATTACCAGTCCAAAAATGTAAAGACTGTCTTATAAAGATACCAGGGGGGGGGGTTGGTCACTATGACTGTGGCTCTGCACTGTGCTTCTGAATGGCTTCATGAAAACAAGCCAACTTTCAAAGGACACAAGCACAGACAGAAGGTCAGAGCTAGGTGTCTGTACACACACACACACACACATAGCCCCCCCGCTCCATGGGGACTTTGAACTGGCAGGATCAAAAGTGACTGGGAACAGTTTGGTCTCATTCCTCCGCCACTCAGATGCTTTTCCTCAAATGCTTTAAAGGAAAAAAACCTCATAGACACTATTGGATCTGATTGAGCCTCTCTGTTGATTTTTCACTCCTTTATTCTTCTCTTTCTTGGCAGCCCGGTTCAAGGTAAAAAAATAATAAATAAAAGCTGCGTGAAAGAAAGAGAAAAAAAAAAAAGAAGAGAAAGATGGTGCGCTACAGACAGCCACAAAACAACTCGGCTCCTCTCTTCTGACAAAACATCAGTAGCCAAAGGGCAAGGAGATCTGCATGGCGACGCCTCCAAAGAGAAGGACACTGGTTGAAAATGAAAGGACATGAGAAGTACTCCTCTCCGTCCCCCCCCTTCTAAAGGCAGCATTGATTTCCATAAGAAAGATGGCATGCAGTTCCTCTGTGGCGAGTATTCCCAAACAATATAAAGCAGTGGAGATTAAAGGGAGGCGGGAGCCAAGCAGCACCTTGTACCAGCGCCTCCGCTGTCGCTCAGGCTGAATCAATTACCGCTCAGCAGGCTAAGCTCAATTAAAAAACACCACAGAGGGGCCTGATTGCGGGGGTACTTACTGTAGGACAACATGGGGAGCTTTAGGCTACCTATCAGCCTTTCAAGGCCACTCAAGGGCCGGAGTGAAGAGCCTTATTCTGCCTTTGTGGTGGATGCATTACACCCGTTCAATCAGATACAGCTACACTCAGAAAGACACATAGACTTAAGCGGCAACGTTTCTCAGCAAATCAAACGGACTACTCCGACTACTGTTAATCACATGTCGATGGTGTACGGGCTTCACGGGATGCGTCTCCACCTGAGACGCATCCCGGTGGCGGGGGACGGAACACTGGACCTCTGTTCTCTCTAAGTGGCATTAGTCTCGCTTTCAGCGGCTGTCCGGCCCCTTTCATGTCACCCCGTCCTAAAGCGCTGTTCCTCCCCATAAAGGCCCATTCAGGCCACTGTGAGGGAATGTGCCACGGGGCCGGCGAGGGTCCGCCAAATCCCTTTGTTGGTCGCTGAAAGGAGCCAGGTGACGAGGATATTGGTTTATTCAAGGTTTCTGGCATTTTTTAAGCACGACAGTTAAGTGTTTCTTTCACTTTCATTCATATGCCAATCCGTCCAATTTTCTAGTGTTCTATTCAGGCCTGGAGGATCTTTAACTTGGTGGAAAACAGAATCAACAAACATCAGTCAGCCTCATTAATCACCTGGATATTGTGTAGATATTCCAGTGGGCAAACCGTGAGAAACGTTATTTGTCAGTTTGTGTTTATCTCCGCTACAGAAGTTCAGACCTGATGAGAGGTGAATTCCCACAAGGCCCCCCCCTCTCCTGAAGGGCATAAACAATGCATTTGGAGTAATTTACCTGAAGTAAGCCTGAGGGACCCGCTAAAGGTGAGCTCCTATTTACCATCATTAAAACTACAAATCACTTAATACCAATATTAACAGCTCAGCTATTGTGCCGTGCGGTGCTCGGGAGTTCACGCGTGGATGAGCAAAGATCTGGATCGCGCGGGATGACTTGAATGAATTAGAAACAGCCCTCGGTAACGGCGCGATTAAAAGAGCTGTTACATCAGAACCAAAGCGCGCTGCAACGCGGCGGATCCGACGCTGGAAAGCGTCACGCCGCAAAAAAAAGAAAAAAAGATTGAATCTTGAATGCTTTAGAATGATTAAAAAAGAGAGCAGTCATTTATTTTCGATGACAGAAATGATAACCTGCAGTGATTTGTGCTGCAGTTAATCTTCATCTAAACAGGACTCGAGCCTCTCTGGACGTCTAACCCTGCGGAGGAAAATAAGGGAGAAATAATAAAAAAAGGAACTAAGCCGTTGTCATTGAAAATGGTGTGGAGCTAGCAGCCAGCCCCCTTACCCTTAACTCTGTTGTGGACAGATTTCCCCTGACAAAAATTAAACTAGCTCCTACTTGGCACTTTATTATCTCTTCAAGTGAATGATTTATTGTTTGTGGAGCGAAAGAACCAAAGAGAGGGGGAAGATTACATTTCCAGCCAAAGCTCAGGCCTGATGTTGTTTTTTACTCCCTATGTCCAGGAGAAAAGGAAAAAAGCTCCCGACAAACAATAATGTCAGCTGTAATTGATCGGAGGTCGCCGGCTGGGCCCTGCAGTAAAAGCGCACTATTTAAGCGACAATCGGCCCCGCGCTCTTCAGACGCTGGCTAATGAAGCTGTCTGTCTGGGCTATTTACCTTCTCTTAAATGGAAGGGGAGAGATGTACTGTAGGAGACAGGGCTGGAGAGGATCTGCCTCTCGCTGCAGTGAAGTCCATGCCTCAGGAATGTATAATTGGTTGCCGCAGCCAAAGCCGGGGATCCGCTGCTAATTAAATGACTTGTTTAAAGCCTATCTGTCTTTGTTTGGGAGGCTCTGGGCTTCAGAACAATGCATTGTAAATGCTGTTGTCAAACAAACATTCCTGGTTATCCTTTGATTTGAATTGAACGAGACAAAGGGCTGATTTGCTCGGCGCTAAGCCTTTGGTTTTCCCGTCGTGTCGGGCTATTCCTTCCCCCCCTTCTGATCTGTCAAACTGAACAGGACCATTCCGGTCGAGCAGCTAAATGGACCGACTGACTGGCACAGTGCATATGCGGTCTGCTTTGCTGCAAAACAATCTTGGCTTTTCCTCCCTAATTGCACTTGTAAAGTGCCCCCATGTCGCGTGCGCATTCCTCCAACAAAGGTGAGGCGGCGGACCGTCAGGTCTTTGTTGTGGTCGTATCGAGGCTTTTTGCACACCGGTTCTTGGGGGGGAAAAGGAAATGAACTGCTCGTGAAAAAGCGTCCTGTCACGCGGGCAAGACGTCGAGAGGTCTCTCAACACAACGCGAATCACCTTTACTACAACTATTAATCTCCTCCGAAAAGCAGAATCAGAAGCACCGCCACGTGAGATGCAGGGAAGCCTTGCAGCCATTAGATCAAACATGAGACGGGGCCTCCATAAATATGTTGTCTGGCAATCGTGGTGCCACTTAACGCAACGCAAGCGCATGCTTACATACGCACGGGAACACAACTGTTCTCACACACACACACACACATGCAAATAAGAAAGAAAAAAAACAGACACACACACAGATGGCAGGTTCAGTCAAGGCTGGTGAGTCCTGTTTCTCATTAAAATGGGGGAGAGAGAGAGGAAGGTATTGCGCTTTGATGTAGCCACCCACAGCTCCCCAGTGTCACTGAATGAAACTTTGAAGCCCTTTTTTTGTGTGTTTACGCAGTTAATGTTGATAATAAAGCAAACATCTTGCCTTTGTTAAATACCTGCTGTACGCTCTTGTACGCGCACAAAGGGACGCATTAAAAGGCATACGTCTCGCGCTAACAAGGGGAGGTACACACGCAAAGAACACACTCAGACGATGGATATGTGTAGGTATGTACACACACACGCTAGCCAGCCAAATGTTTAAAACAACAAACAACACATGCAAACAATATCCTTTACAATCGGAGAGCAACAATGATTGGACACATTTCAAGCCAAATTCACATCAACGGACGAAGCGCGTTCCGGAGCGCGAAGATAAAGAGATACACTCGTCCAGGGATTCAGGTGGGCGAGGATTTTGCTGCCAAGACGCCGAATGCAGTGTAACGCACGAGAAAGCCTGATAAGAAAACATCGGCGGTTTGATGAGGTAACCTAATTGCTTCCCTACCCACGAGCCGCCGGAGTGTAACATGTGGCAGGAATTATGGAGGAGACAGACAGAGGTGTTTGTCCTTTAAGTGTATAAAAATCTAAAGCAGGCAACTTTTACGGGATAATTCCAATCCTCGCCTCTAATGGCACACATTCCTTATGAAAATTGAAAGATCAATCATCTCTCCTGACAGATCTGTTGTGAAGAAACTTCTTGCCGGCTTCAAGGGGAGAAAATGCGAAACACGTCTCGCCACCCCCCCCCCCCCCCCCAACCAGCCCCCGTGTTTTAGCTGTCTATTTGTCTCTTTGCTGAAAATGTTAACGAACAGGGCCATAATCAAGCCATATGCTTGCATGTGGCAAATCTCATTACAGTAAATGACCTTTACCAACCCGTGCCAACATCCGTGGGCTTGACAACACGAGCGTATAGGGTGGTGGGGGGTGGGGCGTGTGTGTGAGAGTGTGTGTGTGTGTGTGTGTGGGGGGGGGGGACAGACAATGGTGGGTTTGTAGATGCACGTGGGCTGTGGCTGGCCGGGACAGCCGGGCCTTCAGGGCACATTAGCGAGTTCGCCGTTCGCTCCTCTAATTTGGGCCGGAACCAAGCTCACTTTACATTTGTCACACATCACTCCTGATAAAGACGCAACATCGGCAACGAGAGCGCCGACATCTGATCGCCGGCAGAAAGCCGTGGTCGCGGCAGAGGAGAGATATTACCAGCAGCTGTTACTACTGCGGGTGCAATATATTCAAAGCCCGATCAATAAAGCTCCTACAGACAGCGACACCCAAGCAGACAGAGGAATCATTTTCATCTGATACTTAGCAAAGGCTCCCCTTTTAAACAGATTGCTTTCAGTCAATGACAACCAGTTGTCATTTGACTAAGGCTCCTGAAATGAAATATATTGACGAGCGTTATCAATCACAGTCCCACTCCGCCGTCGTATCGCTTTTGGAGAGAGTGGGGGTGGTGAGGGGAATCGGTTTGCACGTGGTCATCAGATCATCCGTTTTAATTACAAAATTAGCATCGCTGCCTCCTGCGCTCTCACTTCCCTCCATTACAATCGCCTCCTGAGAGGAAATCAGTAATGCAGTGTATAGTTTACAGTAGTGCTAATGAGTTCAAGGTGAACCGACTGTAACAGGGATTTTTATAGGACTGCAGTCCAAAGAGATGTCGTTAGTTTGGATTTAATTACACTTAAAGGGACAGTTCAATCCCCAAAACCAAACACGCATATCCTCCTCTGTACCTGCAGGGCTATTTAATGTAGATGTCTTTTGGAGATATCAGAGATGTCTGCCTTCTCTCGGCTCAAAGCGCCGTAGAAATACATTCAATGAACTCAACAGCGATGCCAGAAATCACGACCCGGTTACTCGAGATAATCCACAGGCCTTGTTTCAACTTCTTTCTTCCAACAATAATTGAGAGCCATCAAGTCCCATTATATTGTCTGCGGCGGATAATCAAGATCTAGATCGACTACAGGTTTTGATTTTTGGGGCGAACTGTCCCTTTAAGTAGGCAGACGAAATAAATAAACCAACATTATTTGATTTCAATTATTTTAGTTGGAATGAGTATTTTGTCACGGACTCTAAAACACAATTCATCGAGACGTCCCTTCCTCTGTTTGTTCCCACGGCGAAGGGCATGCTGAGATTGTGAAAATGCCTGAACATTGTTTGAACTCGCTCCGTCTCCCTCTCTCTCCCTCTTTATCTCCCTCGGTCCCCAGAGGGAGAGGCTGTGCGATGGTGAAGATGTCTGGCCTCAGAATGGCTGATAGCTCTATTGGATGAGGGTTCCCGTATCATAATTGAGAAGAAACACCTTTCGGTTCAGGCAACCGACACAAGAGTGCTTTCGTGGACAGAACCAACTATTTCTATCACATGGATGCTCTTTGATACACCCCCCCCCCCACACACACACCTGATTGCAGCACAGTCGGGCAATGGAACATATTTACAGGGTAATCACAGCTAAAGAGTAATTTTGCTGTTGCCACCATTGTGTTATCATTACTGTTACATACACAGTAATAACATGCTAATGTTTCCTCTTGGACACAATCGACAGCAATTGAGATGGAACGCTGCAGCATCTTGACCCGTGCGTGTGAAAACGGCTTTTCGCCTTCTACGCAATTGCACGCCGCGCATATTGTAGCGCCGCCGCGACCTGCGAAAAAGAGCTCGTCATCGCTGAAAGGTTGGATGTCATTTATTACACGTATCACGTTTACACCAAGTGACATTGTCTTTTCAAATTGCGTTGATCTCTTCACTTTCTAAGGTCAGCCCCTTCCCTGGGTAAATGCAACCTGACAGAGGATAGTGAGGAGGGGACAGCCCGACGCATGCATCACCCCCTCCCCCGCATCAAAGCGCTCCAAATTAATCCGTCCAATTAATGAAGAATGAGGACAAATGCTGATGAGGGGTGACAAGTCGACTGGTCAGTTGTTTTTTTCTTTTTTTCTGTGAACTAACCGCAAGAGACAATCAAACAAATATTTCCACGTCTGTTTCTCTTTACGAAGCTCCGCCGCCACTCGGAGATGATAGAACTTGATATGGATCATCACTGAAATAATGTTGAATCAATCCCCCCTGTTATTGTAATCTATTTCTGCAGTTGTCTCGTGTGTGTGTTTTCTTTTTTGCCGCAGCGTCGGCGCGCCTCACAATTTCCCAATCATGCATATTCAAGTGTTAACGCCGATGCTTAACGGGCGACGCAACCGGAATTAGAACGAGGACATTAGACTTCATTAAAAAGAGAAATGATTATCGGGGTTTATCTTTTGAAATGTCTATTAAAATGTGTGTGTCGTCCCTCCGCTTATCTGTCACCTGGCTCCCATGAGCCTGGCAGACTAATAGAGAGATGGTGAGGGCCAAAGCCCAAGAGAGAGAGAGACAGGGACCCATCAAGCTCTTTACTCGGGCTGGAAGGCTGTCTGTCTGCTCTGCCACTCTCCGTCTCGCTCGGTGTGTGTCTGATTCACTTAATGCCACCGCGCCCCCCGCCGACACCTGCAGCTTAAACGGACCCCCATCTTGTCCTGGCGCAGCCTTGATATCACAATAAAGATAATCAAAAAACAAACCGCATTATGATTGCATAAATCTGACAATAATCTGTCGCAGTGAGGGAGAGGCGTCACGACGTGTTTCGCGGAGTGAAATCTATTCAGCCTATGGCAACAATCTAGTCCCTCTCAAGAGCTTCAGCTGACAAAGGCTCCCACAAGAGAGCTAGAGAGGAAGATGGATGAAGTTGCCCCTAGACACTCATATCAGGTCAGTATGTGCTTTATCCCCTAATGGTTAAGGTTAGGATTGAGTAGGGGGTGGGGTGGTGATACTAGATCAGAGCCCGAGGGCCATTGTTCTGTCTGGAGAAGCAGGAAGTAGCCACCATCCTCCATCGTGGCCCACATTTAGCGGCGGCGCCGGGGCCACCAGGCACCAGCGCAGCTAGCAGGTAGGAGCGTGCGGCTAGCTAGTCGGATGTGTCCTTCCACCCAGAGAGCTTTATTATTAGAAAGGACATAAACAGACTAATTAAATCGCAGCAGTGGAGCCGGGCTGACAGCTGGCGCATGAGAGTGTGACCGAACAGATCCCTATCAAAGCGAGAGGAGCAGCGTCTCTACATGTGTCCTGCTTTTCAGTGTGCACGGCTGTCTGTGTCTGCTGACACGCACACGCCTGTGTGTCCTGTACGGTCAGCGTACGTACGTGTGCGGCGGCAAATTGTCCCCGTTTTATAATCGATCACTATTATTATTCTCCCCCCCCCCACTATAATTTCATTCGTACACACTGTCATCTGCATGTGTTATTTATCTGTCGGGCGCGGAGCACATTGACTCACTGGTATGATCCACAATGGTACAAATGCTATCCAGCAGAGCAGTAAACACTCCAGTAATTAGTGCACGGTCTCCAGGCTGACTCCACTCAGCTCTGCGGCACGGCCAAGCGCGGACCCCATATAGAGAGGAGCCTAGTTATGCATTGATCTCGGAAAATTAAGGCTAACTGCCCCAGATTGCGCCGTCTTGATGTACCTTCTGGATGAGCGGTGTACTAGACTTGTATTGTTTGTCGGGTAAACAGGATCATTTCGGACTCGCTGTGCTTTAGAATGAATGCATCCTGAATAATTAACGCCGCCGCTCCCCCTTCCAGCATTTGTTATCTGTGTGACCGCAAACAAACAAAAAACAAAAACACAAACACTGATGATGAGGAAAATATGGTTTTAACAAGTCAATAATTGGGAGCGCAACGAGGCCGGCCCTAATCAATGGGGCTGCAACGTTTGCAAACAAGGACTTGAATTATAACGGCAACAATTGATCCCATCCACCCCCCCCCCTCTCCCTCCTATGATGTCATTGCTTATCGATCGCTTCCTGCCAGTGAGGGATGATGGCAAGTTTCAGAGTTTCTTTTTTGCTATGACTTTAGCCCCCCCCCCCTCTCCACGCCCCCCCCCCCCCACCCTCCCTTTCTCTATTTGAAATTTGCAAACTGTAGCACCAGCTTAACCAAAAAGGATTAAGTCCCATACCTAACTGAGAACACAGATAATGCTCAGTAATTGGTAAAAAATGAAGATGAATGGGACAGCTAGATAAGGACCAATTAGCTGCTGGGAGTGTACAGCTGTGGTCTCCTCACAGAGCGCTCTCAGGGGCCAAGGCCCCCTCTTTCCGTCTCACACGAGCACGCACGTACACACGGATGCGTGCGTACACACACACACAGAGCGGGCACGCAAACATACAAGCGCGAGGGCGGGGCTTGCAGAAATTAGCCTGGTGACCCTGGGAAGAGAGAATGATGCTTCCTCATCATCTCGCCCAGAACCCCCCCCCCCCCCCCCCCTCTCTCAGAAACTCTCAGTCAGGCAACACTCCAGGTACCTGTCACCAGCCGTCCAGCTTCAGCCTCCAGCATGTGGCTCACACTCCTGGTTGGGGCGCAGACAGGCCTGGACGGAAGCCACAGATGTGAGACAAAAGGGCTTTCAGGTTTTTTGGAGGAGTGGGTTAGGGCTTAGTAGCGGTGTTTGGGATTAATTCAAAACGTAACGTTACAAAGAAAAAACACGGAAAGCTAGCGACGGCGGCTTTTTGCGTCCTCCCCTTTCACTCGTCTGTCGGCGAGTCGTTCGGACAGCGTGTAGCGGCATCAGCTGGCCGATGACAGCGGAATTCCCATATCTAATTACAAACAGGATTTCAGCTCCATTAGAGCTGGGTGGTGAGGACTCAGATGAGTGGCAGGGCAGCACCCAGTGGCCAAAGAGAGACAGAGGGCGGAAGATGGGGAGGCATGTGAGACAGAGTTTAAAAAAAAAAAAAGAAGAAGAAGAGAAAAACAAGAGAGAACGACAAGGCTGAGCACCGCCTTATCTTCTCTTCCCACTCCTTTTCTGCAGGTCGGAGAAACACTTATTTTCCTTCCGCTGCAGAAAAAAAAAGAGAAGCAATTCCTTCTCTTGGAATTGGCAGGTGTTTGTTAGTGGGCAGCTGACAATATTTCCTCTCCCAGTAATGAAGGTTGTGGCTGGGGTCAATGCACTGGGAGGGAGCGGCGGGGCTGTTTATCCCCCTAAAGGCCCAGCGCCACACGTGTTTTGCTTGGTCTGTGATCTGTAATTGTGGCATTTCCTGAGAGGCGCGGGGAACAATCCACATTGTGCTTTGAGAGGGCCCCCCTGCCCAACTACAGTGTGTGAGGGGGGGAATCAAAGAAAGACACACACCTCTCTCATTCTATCTCTCTTTCCCATGTCTCTCTCTCTCACTATCTTCTTATCTCTCTCTTTCTCAGTCACTTCTACAAACATATCTATAATATGCCCCCCCCCCCCCCCCCCCCAGGGTGGCTGGTTATTCTGGCTGAGAGTTGAATTGGCTGTTTTTTCTCTTCTTTATTCTTCTTCCTTATAATTAATAACATTGATGCAAACAGGAAGGTCTAATTGTGATGAATATTTAATGCGAGGGAGAAACATTAGCCTGTTCAATTTACATCAACACAAAGACGGCGACGGCAATCCAACTCTACAAACAGAACAGAGTGTCCTTCACCGGCTGGCTCGCTTTAAAGCTCCTCACAGAGATCGGCTTCAGACAAACACCGAGATGAGGCACCTGTACTTTAGCCCTGAGGAGCTTTTACTTTTATTTTTTCTCTCTCCAAAGGCTTTATGTAGAAGCTCTCTCTGATTAAATGGATCTATGTCCCTTAGTAGGTATTATCATCCTCGTTATCATATTGTGGCTGGTAACATCATTTGTGTAAGTAAACACATCCGTTTGTGTGCGTCTTAGTTTAAGCTGGGTGATTGTAAAACAACAAACTCCAGTCCGTTTCCTCAAGAGCAGCTGTGGTCTGATAAAAAAAACAAAAACAACTGCATGAAGTCATAGCCTAGTCAGCACTGCGATCAACAGTCGGGTCCAGTCCCAACAAAGCCACGGCCAAAAGCAGCTCCGTGCTGGATCAGTCAAGTGATTTATGTCTTTTGGATTGCCATTGGATGAATGGGCTCCAGAGCTGGACATATTAGGCATTGACACTCACAAAATACGAGTGAGACACTTATGGAACAATTCTGTAATTCGCTTCTTGTGAAATAACAAAAATCTAAAATCCAAAAATAAACATGTGAGTGGAAGCCATGGGGCCGAAGGATGAAGGAGGCAGCACACTGCTGGCTGCGCTCCGTGGCCCCGGCGGTGCAGAGCGAGGGGCCATATTTCTCCGGCGTATTATCGGGATGACTCCTGCTGGCCACCCTGTCACAGGAGAGTGCTTGATATAAACAAGAGATTGCTGCGACAGCCGGCAATCAATATTAGGATGGCTTCAGTACCAAACATCATTTGTCTCGGCGACCATTCCTTTGACCAAACGAAGCATTAATTCAAATCATAAATCTGAGCTGATTTGAATCCGAGGAGAGAGAGAGAGGGAGAGAGAGAGAGAGAGAGGGAGAGAGAGGCCCCTGTCTGACTGCCTGCCCCTAATGATTTATTTTCTACATTTCTGCGAGCGAGAGATTTGTCCATACTCGCTGACAGGTCACCTTCAAACGCCAGTGGCAGACTGTTCATCACCATGCAGACGAGCATCTCATCGCTGCGAGTAAATATTAAAGGAAAAAGAATCCAATTGATTGTGGATGGGGCCGAGAGGCGTCGCTGCCATATATTTCACTCAGAGAGCTAATGCTGTGGCCCCCGTGCACCCACACCTAGAGCTGCTCCCCCTTGCCAGAATTATGATTCTACCGGGAGTCTGTGTGGCTGGCTGTGGGCTCAAGGTTGCAATTTAAATTGTAAAAAGATAAAACAGTTTCTTATTAGCTCCATTGCCACAGCCTTGCTGTTGGTACTCGCATTTATCTTTATTTCCGTGACCTCGTATTCTTTTTTTTTTTTTTTTCATACGCCATTCTCTTGGAGTGATGACCTCACACTTTATGAATTCTGCATTGTTAAATCTGCTTAGAAACACATCCTGTTTTCATCTCACACGCCATAAGCTCGGCGGTGTCAAGTGTTACTGATGAAATGCATTCAGGAGCCGAGCCATTTATTACAGTAAGTGAATCAAAACCTCCATTTAGCAACCAAAGCTATGGGGATTACATTTGGTTTATAATTTGGTATGGGCTCATGAATCCGCACCAACATACATTATCATTCTCTTTAATACACTAAGTGGTTCCATGTGATATTGGGAAAATCCTTCTGCTTTTTGGGGCTAATAATTAATTGAAATGGCACAGAGTTAAAAAAACCAATGCTCTCACAGCAATTCAATTAGACCTTGTTAAAAGCTGATAGCTTTGGGAAACTGTGTTCACAGTTTCACTTAGCTATTAACAATTTCATTATTTTTATTTTTTCTCTCTATCTTTCAACACAAACATGTAACACTTCAAGAGAAAACAGGACTTACCTCACCGCGGTGGATAATTGCAGTGCATGCAGACTGTTTATTAAGAGTACAGCAGTGGAGACGGTCGTGTCTTTGGTTTGTGTGGGATGATTCATCACCTCTGGCAAAGACGGTTTGTTTTTTTGAGTTATGCATAATATGTAAAAAGCTACATGACAAAGTGCAACTGAATTTGGTGGAGAGACAAAGAACGAGTGATAAGCTTTTGGTTGTGGTCCGAAGAAATAGCGTGAGATATTTATGAAGCGCTCTACATGTTGTTACTGTTGAACTCGTACAAGCAACTGACCCTTTGATTGGGCCGTGTTCACAACAAACGCAAAGCAAAATGTTCGCGCAACGAGATTGCATACGAAGCCGAAGCAAAGACACAAATGGATGCAAGTACACGCAAAATCACGCAAATGAGAAATCCAGCGTTGAGATTCTCCTCCACCTCTGACGTCCTGACGTTGTTAAATAACAAATGGAGGAAAAAATATATTCACCCTGAGCGCTACATCATCTCATATTGATACAGAGACCAGACCAAACTATGTTTGTAAATGTATGTGTATAAACCATATGATACAAATTTTCGACGCTGCCGTATTTACGCCTATATGACGTTATTTTGAGTGTTGATGGAGCAGCAACAATGTTAGCAAAGCCGAGCAGCGATTGATCCGAGCTCCGTTCAGATAACAGGCATTCTAAAAGTTGTTTGCTTGAGAGAACTAACAAGGCACGAATTCAGACTTTTTACAAATCGGCATCATTATGTAGTTATTTCGGCATCCTTTTTATCCGTTTATTGCAATTAAATCACAGCTAAATTGTTTTGGGTTGATACAGCTGTAGTGAACCAGCCTGTGGCCTGCTAGATAAAACACCAAACGCCTCCGGATGGTGTTATGAACCCAGACACAACGGCGGTAAGTTTACCTGGATATCTGGGACTTCCACAAGAAAACTTGCTTTGCGTTTGGCGTGAACACAACATAAGTCCCGCCCCTCGAATGCAGACCAGCCAATCATAGCATAGCACCGTTCCGCTCCAACCAAATTTGGTTCAGGCTGATTTCGTGGATTTGGAACTCGCCATTGTTAAATGATGTGGAGCAGTGATACTCCGGAGAGGTTGGAAGGAGAAGTTTCTACAATGTTACGTTTCTACGTAGAAAGCTAACATTTGCAGTTATCACATAATGAACTAGCGTTAGCACTTCTAAGCTATGCTAGCAACTGAATGCCTACTGAATGTGTACACATACTGTATTTTAATGATTGTAACAATGGATAAAGACCTACCTGCTTTACAGGAACACTTTTGTTCCTTCATTTTATTGATATCTGTCTCAATTGCCAGGTGGTTCACTTTTACACTGTGATCTGTAGCTTTAGCTTCTATCTTTGTCTTTCTAACCTGTTTTCACTGATGAATCAGTTTGACATCCTGGATATTCCCTTCAAACACATATTGTACACCCTTATGTCTGCTTCTCTCTGATATCTCTTTTTGTTTATTCAGAGAGTGCAGTTAGTGACAGTGTGGGCTCCACGGTAGCTCTGACAGCATGACGGAGTAGCAGGAATCCTTGGTTCTAGGCAAATCTCTCAGTACAGGCCACACCTACTTCAGCCTAAACATATTGTCCTAAACAGTTGTCTACATTCTATATACATTGTATATTGTATTGTAAGTATTTTAAAGTCAAAGTGGTATGGTTTTGTGATGTGCCCTACTATTGTCCAATAATGGGTTGCCAAATTCTTGTGGCCGTATTAATAAAAACCCTTCAACTTAGGTCTTTGAATCCTCCAAGTGTGCGTAAAAAAGGAGATATGAATGCATTAACATCCTAATGTGTGCGTGTTGGTGTCTGCACATCAGACAGTTTGCAACATGCATTAGCCTTCCGTTCATGCGAGTGCGAACGTGTCCTCACCGACGCTGGAGCTGAGGTCTCCATTCTCTCCGTCGACCCCATGGTGGTTGGCGTTGCCGTGGTAGCCGCTCATCGCCTCCAGCTTGATCTTCTTGACCTTTATGGCCTCTGCGATGGCTGCGTTGGCAGCTGCTGCCGCCGCCGCTGTCAGGCCTGGAGAGAGGAGGCAGGAGAGACGAGACAGAGCACTTACAGACCACGCACTACATGTCTGCTGGGGCTGAGCTGCTGCACCTGCAAAACCTCTCTGAAAAAGCTGCCCTGGCAAGGGAAAGGGAAAAACACAAAGAAAAAGGACTTTTGAAATAATAAAACAATGAATAATTTTATACACTACGGGGAATAAGAGCCTATGAGATCACAGCTTGGTTTTTCATCTTCTGACAGGGGGATATCATCACAGCAGGTTATCATGCTGATGGGATATGTGTGTGTGTGTGTGTGTGTGAAGGAATATGATTTTTGTGAATGTTGGCCATTGCTCACCGCTATATTGATGTATTTGTACCTTGATGGGAACAGATGCAGTCAATATAACGGTGAATGATGCAGGCACTTTGTATGTACAACATATAATAGACTCGTATTCATACATATAATAGAGTAACAGTGATACAGAGTGAGACAAGGGGGGGGGGGGTCAGGGAGAGGAAAAGTGAGACAAAGAGAGACATCTTCAATACATGTGAACAAACAGAGAGAGGGAGCTGTGTCCTAACAATCTCCTTATCGAGGGTGTGATAGTGTCTAATGTATTGTATGTAACAGATCTAATCGCCTTGAATAATGCCGGACATTATTCAAGTATTCAAATTCCTCACAGCTGTATAGTGTAGTGTCTCATAATAACACGGCTCTTCTGAGAGTCGAGGCCGGTCATCAAGCAGAACGGAAACCTTTAAAGAATGTGCCGAGGACTCAAGGTTGTTCTTTGTAAACGGCTTTGAGTACATTCAACACTTGGAAGGCCACGTGCGGAAATTAGCTAATGCTCGAATGAAAAAAAGAAAATGTCAAGGAATGTATGCGAGTCAATAGCGTCACGATTGCATTCTCAAAAGCAAAACCCAATGTACTCAGGAAATGAATGAGGCGACAGACAAGAAGACCCTTTTGGGGGACGGGGCACCACAAAGTCCAATGAAAAGGGGGGATAGATTATAGCACAACATGGAGACTTTTTACTGCCCAAATAAAGCGTGAAAACTCCTCTGGCAGTGTGACCTGTGCACTCTGTAACACAGGCTGCAGAACTGGTTCTATCATGGAAGCTTCAATGTTACAGCAATTCATGAATCAGTGTGCAGCACTTAAAACATCTCTCTGAGCATTCTACACGGATCGCCTTCAGGCCCGAGGCTGCTGTTCTTCATCTGCACACTAAATGACTATTGACATCACATTTAAAATGGTCATTCACGTTTCCACGGCCGTCTGTAAACACGCGCTGGAACAGCAGTGTTTGACGCTCGTGCGTCCGCCCTGATCGCAATGGACTCCATGTGATTGATGCAGTGAGTCTGAGATTACGGACGTGCGTATGCCGAGCACACTGCAGAGATCATAAAGCACTGGTTTGTCATTGTGGTATTTCCAGGGTTCTGGCTAACGTGACTGAAATCTTTATTCATGAGGCCGCTCTCAAACAGCAGGGACAGATAGCGCTAAAGCTCCTCCAGGCCCCGGTGCGTCTCAGGAGACTCCCCCGACTCCTTCTCGCCCAACCTCCGGCAAGAAAATCAAAGATGCACGGCGAGGGGAGGAAAAAAAAAGAAAAAGATATGCGCCTATTAGCGGAATCAGTCATATCCACAACACTGTATATCACCTGCCCTCTTTACAGCACGCCGCTGTGTACTGGATACTGGTACTGGTTCACTTGACGCAGAACAAGACGATGTCCGCGTTTATCATCACAGAGCCGTCTCGTCTCCGTGATGGGACTCAAGAGCGGCTATTAGCCAATCGGGGGAGTACAAGGAGGAGTAGAACTCGAACATGTGGCTCTATTAGATACACGGAAACGTGCACGCCAGAGATGCGCCGGCCCGGGCGCCCCTCTCTCTCTCCCCTCATCCCAACAAGCTGATAGGCAGATGGCGAGAGTCACTCTGAGCCTCTGACATGGAGGTGCATATAATTTAAAGCCTTGTTTGCATCTTAAAATACATCAGCACCATATTGACGTACAGTATACATCATGTCACAGAGGGCCCTCTCGTTTGCAACGGGGCCCCGGCTGCTGTTCAATATGCATGGGCAGAACATGCAGGGGGGGGGGGGGGGGGGGGCCTCATAAGAAGGTGATACTTCTCCACATAATGAATGTGGCCTCTGCCCAGTCTGAAGGTCAGCCTTCATTTGTGTATAATGGGCAAGAGTCAACTGTTTCCCAAATGAGACGTATGCAGAACAGACCGCCGAGTAAATATTGAAATCACCTCTGGGCTGTTTATGTGATAAATTCCCCCCACAAATCAGGTGCCGCTCAAGAGGAGTGCCGCAGTGGAGCTTTTCCGACGCTCTCTAACTTTGGCTGTGCGAGGCTGGTGGTTTATTGCACTGCAGCCTGCGTGTCCTCGCCGCTTCCTTGGACTATATTTAACACAAACAAATGGTAACAAGAAAAGAAAAGAGAGAGAGAGCGGAAAAAAAAGAAGAAGAAATGAATACATGAAGAAGAAGGTGACAGGTTTTGATCAAATACGCATCGAGTAAATAAAATGCTACGGAATTGATTTTCACCACGGCGAAACACACGGAATGATCGCTTTTCCGTTTTTTCCATTCATCATCCCCCCCCCGGCCTGTCTTTGACTAAGTGACACACTCCATGAATTGAAATCTTTGTTCTGATAATTGTTCCATTTGGGCGGATCAATTGTCATATCCCGACGACGAAGGCCCCGGTGCAGTGGCTGTAATAAGGAAGCCGGGGAGACGCCGGCGCCCAGCAACAAGTCCATTAAGCTACTGGAAGTCTGAACGTCAACAAGACCCATCCCATAATAACCCATAATCTGCATTCATTACTATGCAAACAAAACAATCCTGCCTCGTATATTCTTTCAAAGTCACCTTTAGAATCAGACCCCCCCCCCCCCCCCCCCCCCACTCATATAGCCGCGAGTCAGAGTCCTCCGGTGCACAAAACAAACAGCGCGGCCGCATGTAGAGAGCCACACCAGCCCGACAAGAGGAAGAGGAACATTTGGACAAATAGGAGAATAGCGTGGCACTGTCACATGGGGAGCACAAAACAGCAAATAACACAGACAAGGTCTGATGGTGGCCCTTGGAGCAGCTGTCATATTAAATAATAATGAAGGATCTATTAATATGCAAAGGAAGCAGCAGCCGACTGGCTTAACGCTGTCATGCCTCTGCATATTGTCAGGATCTTCATCATTAATTAACATGCTAGCTGCCCCATACCTGCGCCAATGTCAGAACATTCTTACAACAAACACCTCGATGCCTGTGCCCTCCGCAACTAACTCCTATAATTAAATTAAAATCAGATTAACTTCGCACCAGCACACCAAACACTGACTTTTAGGACTTTCTCTCGCGGAAAAGAAAAAAAAGACAAGAAGAGCTTATCTGTCGTGTTTCTGTCGTGTCTCTGTTCCGGCCTGGACAACAATGAAAAACACACTTTTATTTATCGGGGCAAGCGGGATAAGTGTTACTCCATGTCAATGAGCGAGGCATATCATTTTATGCATGGACTGGTGGTGGTGACAAACTGGGGGGGGGGGCTGGGAACAACGCGACTCTTAGGTACACCGCGCCACTTGAACTGTGCTATCCACATCATGAGAAATTTAGTATCAATTACGCAGCGCGCTAACCTTATGACGAGCGGGCGGGCCGAGAGGGGAGGGGGGGCCGAGGCACAAAGAAGTGACACTAAATTACCTGCCGCACACACTAGATCTATTTTAAAGAGGGCTTGAAGTGGCACCGGATTAGACGATCCACTCCAGGAGCTGACGTGCTAATTGTACATCAAAAGAACATAAATATTACAATATGTCTCCCAGAGAATCAGCTCTCTGAGGCACCGGAGACCCACACACACATACTTGTACGGTAGGAGCCAGACAGCATTAGGAAATATTGTTTTTTACATCAGGATGCACCCCCGGTTACGTGTAGGTGACATTCATTTCTCTAATGGTAAACGCAGTGCTCTTGCGTTATTCAAAAGGTTGAAGCCCGTGTCCGGGATATCAATGAATTATATTGAAGCTGCTGCTTAAGTAGTGGCCAGAGTGTGAGTGGAGGCCCTCTCCACTTTAAAGGAGATGTCATCTGAGTGTGGTGTCAGTCCGCTGCAAAAATAATCCGATTTGGGGGGCTCAATCTGCCTGTAATGCATCAGCAACTGGAAAGGCTCCAGCACCGCCTCCCCCCCGCCCCCCGCTCATCTCTCCCTGAGGGCATGAACGCAAGCATGCAGGCACTAGCACATTTACACACACACATATATATATATATATATATATATATATATATATATATATATATATGAAGGTATTTCCCTTAAATGGAAAGCTAAGCATATTAAGATGTCCTTTTTCTAAATGGAACTGGTGTCAAGGGCAACGATATACATGTTAACAGTGTGTTTCACACAGGCCTCTCTGGTCCTCTTACAGTGAGGAGAAGACATCTTTCCACTGTGTGGAATATGCTTGAATATTGATTTGAATCTCAGATGATTTCTGTCAATGTCTAATTTGTAACAAAATAAATAAATAAATCACGGCAAACATGGGGTGAACTGAGCGAAGAACCCCACGAGATGTGTGAAGACGTCCCGTGCCTATCACGAGGCTGCATTCAGACACTCCTGGGAGCCAGAGCGCCAGCGTCGTAAGTTTGCTCATGTTAACACCAGGAGAGAAAGGACGGAGAACTCAAGATTTCAGGGAGTGTCCCGCTCCTTCTCTGCAGCGTTAGAGTGCTGCTGAAGCCGACTCATCTGAAACATGAACTAACATGACGACATGATAGTGTAACTAGTTAAGACAGTTTCTCAACGTCGCTTTTTCTTCTTTTTTTATCATCAATCAGTACATTTGGACATGACAGGGAGATCAATTAGTCGCCTACTTAGATGCCAACTTATGTGTGGTCAATTATACTCCATTATGACTCCGTCGAGATCTCTAACTTCCTTGACGTTGGATGCTTAATGCCGTAATCAAAAACAATAAATGGTTTTTAATTATAACACAGAAACTGATGGAGAAGTTCCGTCTCGCCACAGTTGAGAAGTTCAAGGCCGTTATGAGAATGCCGAAAAAACTCAATTATTTTATCTCTGCCCCCCCACACCCCCCGAGTAGGCTGACTAAATGTCAAGATCATAGAGTCCCTCTGGGCTGAAAGGGGGATGATATCAAAAGGCTGTTCTGTTGCTTTATGTTCCACCAAATAACATGGGTCCCTCTCATCATTGTCCTTCTCTGTGTTCACTGCGGCCCCTTTAACTTCGTCTTCCATACTGCCAGTGACCACCTCACCCTGTTCCCACAGTTCAAAGCGCTGGCCTGTGAGCCTCCATTGTACTGAATCACAAGGATGGCCCAATCTGTGCTTAATACTGAATATCAAAACCCGTCGCAGGCACTGCATGTTGCTGGGGAAAGAGAATAAAAACACACACTTCCGGACTGGATAACAAGAACAAGTCTGTTAACACTGTTATACGGCCAAGATCACCGAAGAAAAACCAGCTGCGGTGTTTAATCTCTTTGCAGTTAATAGCTGGTTAAATGCGTACTGTACACCGCATGAGCATTCAAAGAGCTCCGTTCAACAGCGCAATATCGTTAAAAGACGTCGAGAGGGAGAGGCGGAATATGCAAATCGGAGCACTTACAGCCGCCGACATCAAAGCAATCGCAGTGAAGCCCGGCCACAAATAGAACAAAAGCACTGGTTGCAACAAGACTCGGCCCAAAGGGGTACGTTAGGGCACGGCCGCGCTTGTTGTTGATTCTTGTGGCGATAAACTCGCTTTAGCATCATCACTGCCTATGTACATATACCAGTGGAGTGGATTTAATCGCACTAATTAGAATGCACTCCGGGGCGAAAAACGCAACATCTACTGGAATAATCTGAGAGAAAAGATCTCCACTCCAATTTATTCTCCCCTCTCCCTCCCCCTTGGTTTCCAGCGGGTTGAGCACGAGGATCTGTTTTTGGTAAACGAGCGAGAGGCTGGTGTCTGGTGGTTCGAGTGCATGTGTCACTTTGGACTGGTTGCCATTTGAAAGGACGAGCTGCAGGGAGGCCACTGGTGGGAGGCTGCATGTGTGTGTGTGTGTGTGTGTGTGTGTGTGTGTGTGTGTGTGACAGAGAGGAAGGGGGAGACAGGACAGACCCAGACAGTTGGAGTTAAGAGCCTCAGCGGCTGTGACAGAGAGGACCGTGCCGTACCTGTGGGTGGGATCATGCCGGGGGACATGAGGCCGGGGACCGAGTGGGGCATGATGTGGGGGTTCTCCAGCGATGTCACACTCTGGGACCTCTTCGGAGGTCGGCCCGGTCTGGAGCTGAAACACACGGCAGAGAAGGGGTGAGAGACGGAGGAGGAGGAGGCTGGCGGGGGGGGGGGGTGGGGGGGTGTTAACATTTGGAGCACTCCAGAATGCAATTCCATTCCAAAGAGCTAACATGTACTGTAAATACATTTATTTTCAAGGACAGTTGCTTTCTGCAGCTCAACATAATAGACCTCCATAACTAATTAGATTACACGGTGAATTCATTTCCTTTATTGAAGATCAACCACTTTTTGATGCATAATTCATAATCCGTACCTCGTTACCTGTTCCCCCATATTAATATCCCCACACTGTTTGAATTGCCTCGTTTGCATATGCTAAAATCCGGCCGCGCGGCCCTCGGCCTGGAAATTACATGTTAACTTGTTATAATTATTGCAGTCAGGCCACTATTGATTTATGAGACTTTTAAAAACCAAATATGTGTAGTTCTGGTAATGAATGATATTTTAAGGTTCTTCAGGAAATTAAAAGGCAATGGCTGCCTTAGGAAATGTTCTGCTTGCTTGATTTAATGCGCGCCTTAGCTGGAAGGTGGTGTGACAGAGTGATTCAGACCTGTTGGACGGTTTCTGATGGGGGAGGGGAGTTTTATTACACCAAACGAGGGGCACAGATCCAGCCGTGATAAATGACCGTGCCACCTTACTGTGCAGGGAGAAAAGGGCCTTCAAAGCAGATACACCCCTGACTCTCCACACATCTTACTCCTTCACTTATTAATACAGCTTCGAGTTGCAATCAATACCTACTTTGCTGGCTTATAGTTACAAAGAAAAGCCTACAGGGTATAAAAAAAAAAAAATTGCAATAAGCAGTATAATGAGGGGGCCAAGATGCCGTAGAGGTATGTTCTATATGAACAAGGAGCTGGGTGTCTCGGCAGAAGATGAATTATGGCGACTTGACACAGGTGACATATTGGCTTCATACATTATTTCACATACAATAGTCCATTTTCAAGCTTTACCGGGATACTAAGTTCTCCCTAATATGAGCTGAGTTTAATCCATCTTTAAAGCACCAAAGGGCTTCCGTAGTGCACGGTAACTATGGGAGGGAACGTACGCGGATAAACAGGAGAAAGGACAGGGCCGGAAATCAAACCCGGGACGTGTTGGATGAGCTTTAAAAAAACCCATTCAAGTTCATTTTTATTCTGTTAATAAGGTTTGAAGGGGTGTGACAGCGTAGAGATGCAGCATAGACTGTACATTAGAAGCGGACGTAGTCGTCCTGACTTCATCCGTCGGTTTGTGGACCCACGTTTTGAAGCATGGAGTTCTGCGATATTGCCGTCGCCATCTTGAATTACGGCCACTGCCATTTTTTTTATTTAACCATATTTGGAATGCGGAGGAGTGACGTAGAGACGTTGTATTCGTCTCTGGTAGCGGTAGCAACCTGTCAATCACAGTAAGCCCGCCCTAAAGCATACTCTGCTTTATGGTCTGTTTGACTCTAAATGGACCATAATGTACTACATGAACATCATGTTGTATTGAAGAAGACTTGAAACTACAGATTGAGACCATAAACTCATGTTTACAATGTTTACTGAGAGAAGAAGAGAAATTTTCTCATAGACTTCTATACAACCGGAGGAGTCGCCTCCTGATGGCCAGTAAAGAGAATGCAAGTTTTAAGACACTTGCGTGTCAGCTTCACGCAGCAGAACCGGAGGTTGCCGCCCGAGAGGCACCGATACCAATGCCGCTGGACCGGCTACCAGTAGGCCGATCTGTTAATTCTAATAAATAACAATTCAGTATATTTATACCTACGTATTTTTTATGTTCAATTTTGTTGTACAAAGTTAGTATAACAATGTTTAAGTTGAGCCTGATGTTACATTCCACATAAAAGAATGATCCCCGTCACTACCACACAGTGAGGCAAACAGCTTAGTAATCACACAATGCAAAAACCGGGTACCGATCCGACACCCTAACCCAGGCATCGGGATTGGGACTGAAGAAGTCGGATTGGTGCATCCCTGTGCCAATGTGCAAGCTGTTGTCCCCACAAACATATCTTTATGGATACTATTATTATTTTTACTGATCACTCATTAGACACCTAAAACAGTATCTCACTACTTGTTAATTCATTTGTAGGGTTTTGTTTTTTTTCTTTTTAGATGATGACTCATGGGTCTAAAAAAGAATATAAAATAATCAATGCAGCTCAGCTCATGAGCTGTTCTGTTTTCTTTGACACAATGATGGCTCATTCAGGACTTTATCAGCCCCGTACAGTATATATATATGAGGCTGTTTGTGTTACAGTACATTTCACTACATCTCCCAAAGGCAGTATCTGCAGAGTGATGCAGCGTGTTACAGCTCAGATAGCACACCGCCTTAGCAGTTGAATTTATTCAGCCGTGTCTTGTGAGGTTTATTTACCTCAGTCCTACTAATAGAGTGCACTCGCGCTGTCTGTCTGAATGTGCTGACTCTCTCAAATGCTGGCTCCGGAGGTTTTAGGTACTAAAAGCAGACCTTCACCCGACTGTGTCCCTTCGGAGGGGAAGATACAAAAAGTGATAGAAAGAAGTGGCGAGAGGCAGGGGGGGAGAGAGAGAGAGAGAGAGAGAGGAAAGGAAAGAGGGAGAAATGAGCACCCGCTCAACCTAGGAACGTCTGGAAATGTAATTCCTATTTCTATGGACCTCTTTGATCTTATGAGAGGGAGAGATCGCACACAGTTTTGCTGTCATCACTTTCACTTGTACTCCGGCTGAATTATTTATGAAAGACCTCAATAGAGGGTATGTGATGGGTAAAAAGGCTTTTTACCAACAATACTAAAAGGAAAAAGGCCCTCAAACGGACAGCAAAAAAAAAAGAAATGTCACATCAACCTCAGATCATGTCAAAGGGATGTGAACTTGGGTACAAAGAGCCAGGTAAAGTAAAGGTAATGCTTCGATGGCTGCAAAGAGACTGTGTCCGCGGTGTTTAAAGGGGGAGCGTTTCAGCTGCTCTCTGCACACAGACGACGCCAGCCGGCCGTGAACTCGACACACCGACCGTACAGGGAGCTTTGAACCGAGGGAACCTCGGAGCAACAGGGAGGCCTCTCGCCAATGAAGGTTAGCGCCTCGTTTCCCTACGAGCCAGCAGCAGGTGTCTGCTGTGTAACAGAGCGGCTATCTCCTCTTTTTATTCCATCTCATCACAGCATTCCGTTTCACGTGGTTTGGCGTGATGCACTTTAACAACGTCTTATTTAGTTCTTCGAAGTCCGTCTGCGGATCCGCAGCGGTCGGATCCATCCAGGCTAATAAGCCGAGTGCAGAGAGGAACTCAACCTGGCCTGAAACAAAAGAGCTGCAGATGCTGATTCCCTAAATAGACTGGCACAGAAACGGCTCCAAACTAGGCCATTATGGCAACAACAAAAAGATAGCACAACTGGATTTAGGATTGGAATTTTTGGTTCATCTCATGCCTCGGCCGCTGTTGTCTTCTCTAATCTTCCTCGCCTTCCTTTCATTATGCCTTCTGCACTTCCAAACGTTTCAGAAAATAGGAACGTCTGGGCTTTGAAAATGGACTTATTTGGACAATATTATTTCTGTATTGGAGGTCAATCCTGAAAGAATTCTATTCCCTGCTTTATATATATTTACACTGAAGATATTCAGAGCGCTCATATCTCTGGCTTCAATTAAGGAAACAAAATAGGCCCCCACCAGCTCTGGGCCGGGGCCACAAATATGTTACGCATGTATTCCCTCTATTTTTTTGTGTGTGTGTTTCGCTACCATGGTGAAAGGAAAACAGCGGTGAACTTTCCCTGAACCAGACTTCCTTTAATGGCCCCGGCCGTGTGTTGACCCAGCAGAGTCGGGCTGGAACCTGATACCATCCAACACACTGTGCCGCGCGGGCAATCAGATTACACGGGGCCCGACAATACACTCCGCACGAGTTCCAATTTCAGCGCTGTGATGCAATAAAAGCACAATAATTTAATTCACGTTCTCGCCCCGTTTACAGGAAGCCGACACGAGGTGATGGGCGTAATAAGAGGTATAATATCGCGTGAGATATCAGGGGGCGCTTTTCTTATTTTTTAGATCTCATGGCCAACAAAAAAAGAGAAGAATTCTGACATCTCACTATCAAGACTCTTTTCTGTCGACGGAAGCAGTGACGGAGATCTTATTACCCAGCGCGCCGTTAATGCAGCGATTATGATCCGTTATAAATCAATTGAAGCCACAAATGTAATGTTTAGCCCGAGTGAGTGGATTCAGTTACACACGGAAATCTCCCGCTCCTCCCATCTTCGGATATCTTCAGGAATTCAACCTGATTATGTCAATAGTGACTCGGGCTTGCAGAGAAAGCAGCACAATATTATTTCCTGCTGCGTATGATTGAGCCATTAACCTTTTATCTCGGTCTTTTGTTTGACGTCTCTAAAAGGTAGGGATGAAGATATTTATTCCATTTCCGCCCCGGTCGGCTCAAAACAAGCGAGTGAATCATTCCGTCTGGGGCTTGTGTAAACAAAAGGCCTCTCCAGGTCTCTGCCAATCAGGCCTTATAAAATATTAACCCAATGTCATTGCCCTTTTAAAAATCTCTCACCTAGAATTCCCTAATTGTTCCTTTTCTTTATCTCTCCGGTGCAGAGAGTAAATAAATTAACAAAATAGCTTTTATCGCCCTGAGTAACCTTTTAACTGAAGGATTATCTGGGGTTTATTTTTCATTTCTCTCGCAGCGATAGCAGAGCGCGCCCCATTGATTGGTTCGCCGGGGTGGTGACCAGCCATGAAAACAAGGTCTTATTGATAAAACAAAGCAGCTCCTTACCTGGCTTGTTTTTAAGTGCCAGGTCAGGCAAAAATCGGGAGGCCTCGGACCAGCAAAGGGGGCCCCGACTGTGCCAAGTTTATGCTTTAATTCGGTCCAATCAAACACTTTAACAATATGCGTGTGAACTCTCCGGAGAGGTTAACTCTGTTTGTAGAAAGACGGGGATAACATGGCTGTGGAGCATTACCACCAATTTCAAATCCCCACAGATCAGATAGCAGGGATGCAATGTTTTAACTTTAGCTCCACAAATGAGTTGTTTTGGAGACGAGCTGTTTTGCTTCCTCCGCTTTTGAAGGAAAAAGCTGCCTGGTGGCAATTAAAAGGAAGACTGACATGCAAGTAGTGCGCAGAAGTCAAAAAGGAGCACATGCTGATTTCCCCACTGTGGATTTGTGGTGTGAACACATATGTCTAACTAATTATGTGTTCTCAGTTCTCCGGTTCCCACCTTGATGAGCAGCCTTTTAGTTGCGGAGAACGCCATCGTGTTAGCAAACACAGCAGCACAGATAACATGCAAACCAACAGAGGACGAACCAAGAAGTATTTTTATCAATCATCTACACACACATTTCAGTTTTTTCTAAACTTTGTATAATATTTAACCTTGTTCAAAAACTAATCAGCAACTGTTTGATGATTGATTGAATGATCAACCAATCGTCAAATAGTTGCATGTCTCAAAGATAAATGTCTCTGGTTGGACCCAGTGTGCAGACTTCCTGTTCTCAGAAGCGTGTTGAATGAATGTCTCTGAGTTTGAGTCTGGACGGACAAAACAAGCGATTTGATAATATCACCAGGGGCTCAAGGAAGCTAAAATAAATTACTAACAATTGATGCATCATTTAAAAAATAATTGTGAGAATATTTGTTAGTTGCAGCCCTCTTTAGAAAAGAATAAAACAAAAACCGCCGGGAAAATGACAGGAATACATGCTACCTTCAACAGAAAGGGAGGAGAAAAAGAAAAAAGATGATTTATACTTCCTGCTGACCTTGGCAGTCTATTGGTTGTGATGATCGTAATCTCGGAGTCACAGTGTGATACATGGGAATGCATTCACTCATCCATCTTGCTCATGCATCCATCTATCCTCACCCACATCTTGTATCTGTATTTGCATTGAGCCTATTCTTGGATTATCTCAATCAGCTTCCCCCTTGCACCTGTCAAACACCACCTCGCACAGGTAGCCCCATCGCACTTATCTGATCAAGATAGCTGGATTACAGCAAGTTTATGAGTGCGAGGGGAGGAAGAAAGAAAGAAAAAACACACAACGACGACACTTTTTTATTTATTAGGGGTAGGAACAGCTGCATCCGCCGCAAACTGTGAACCTTTGTTACGGGACAATATATCACAGATCAAATGGTGTGAAATCAAAGGCGAGGAGAGAGTTAGCATCAATCCCACTAAAACCCCTTTTAAAGTGCTGTCTGTGCTCTGATCCCTGTGCGGACTAATGTGCCGGGTTGAGATCAGTGGTCGTTGGGAGAGTCGGTGCCTCTGTCTGGGCTCAGGCCTGATTCGAACCACGCTGGGGTGAGACCATCGCAGGGTCTGATGCTGGCGAGAAACCCGCGCTCCCTCCCTCCCTGTATCATGAAAAACCACAGCCCGGGCGTCGGGATGAAAAATGGCTGTTACAGTAGCTGCAAAGAGCTTACTCCTGTAATCACATTCTATTAGGGCTGTTTGAAGCCTCTCAGCTGTGAAATGGAATCTGGAGGAAAAAAAAGATCTGAAAAACACGATAAATTGCTGATTATTCCCACGCGTCGTTACTGTTAAAAGCTGATTTCATAATCGCGAGTCCGAGATTGTTTAGTATCACATGGACTCTGATAATGAGTAAGCAGACATCACGGGAGCTGATGAGGAAAGCCTAATTGGTTGACTTTCTCCATGCCTAATGGATGATTCTCTTAATTAAAAAGATACTGTTCCAAATGTTGGGAATCAGATAGCGCTTAAAGTAAATGCTGTTCATCAAATGTATGAGAATGAGCAGTTCCAGGAAAGCCTAAACGAGATCGTTCGATATGATTTTGTTGCAATATTTATTAATTGCGAGTGCCTTTGGTTAGCGGGAGGAAAAAAACAGAACAGGTCTTATCTTCAAAACTGCGAGGAAATTTTCATCTAACCGCTCTCACTGATCTCTCTCCTTTTTTTTCATGAACTGCGATTGCATATGAAACAAGTCTTCAAAACAAGGCTTTAAAAACTTACCCAGTCAGGGTGCCTTTGAGGATATTTAATTAAAATCTAATCCTGCATTCATTAAGGCTCACATAAATTAAGCTGTCATTCATAAGATTTATGGATTCTCATTTGCATATTGCATACAATTCATCAATTACTCAAGTATGAAAGGAGCGCATTTCCCTTGGAGCTGCCTGCTAGCCTGCCAACATTTGAAATGAGAGAAAGAGCACGACTGTCAGGCATTCACTGCAAACTTTTTCCCCACTATGTCTGCGCGCTGATTAATCTCATTTTCGAGGCATCCCTTGCAAGATTGTACACAGTCCAGCTGCACTTTTCAATTATTTCTCCTGTCCTCTCAACTAACTTTGAAAGCAGAACGGGCTAAATATGGACTGGGGGGGGGGGGGGGGGCTACTTTAGTCTTTATGTATATAACATGTCTTCTTTTTTTTTTTGCTGGAGTTATCATAAATTAGAGAGAGGGGCTTTAGAGATCCTAATGGAGAGGAAATGTCATCATTTTTATTGCAAATCCCATCAGGCAAATATTCTGCATGCTATAATAGCATTCTTCCTGTCACATTTAGAGAGGAACAGGTCCAGCAGGCATTCTGACAGAGGGAGAGAGAGAGAAGGGGTGGAGCAGGGGGGGGGTGACGTGGACGGATGAGGACAAGAGAGAAAACAAAAGAGAAGGGGGAGAGAATCTTAGCGCTAAACACATAAAAAAACTCCCCCTTTTTCTTTTTGGTTTTGGAAGCGAGGCTCTGGGAAACACAGTATGGAGTAAGTGCTTAAACCGAGCCGAGCGTGAACGCATCCAAGATAAAAAGGTCAGGCCAAAAGCAAACAGACCACTCGCGAGGACGAATGGAATTAATTGACTCATTAATATGCATGGCTAATAAAGCTCAAAATCCGAAAAAAACAAAAATCATTGTCAACCATTCCGGTTTTTTTAATGGCTCTTATTTTCAGCTTGAGAAGAGCTAGTCTACGGGGCGTATCAGTCGTAGGAGGGGTGTGGAGTTCCTCCGCCGAACAGGCTCGGGGTAACCTCGGCGATGTATGCTCATGTCCTCCCCAGCAGACAAAGGCAGAGTTGTTCTGGTGGAGGGATTAATTGAGAATTAATCCCAGTTTCTGGCAGTGGAACAGACCGGCAGTTAGAAGTGAAAGTCATCCTGAAGGGTAGTTAATTGGTTCCCCATAGCAAAAGCTTTGGAGAACAGAAATCAAGCTGCATTTTTTCCCATTAATCCTCCCCATTGTTTTGTGAAATTGTTGTGGAGAGTGACTTCAGATAGAGTCAACAGTTAAGGCTTTTAATTTGCTTTTAATTCCGCCAGTGGGGTGACAATTAACAAACCCCAAAGAACAATGGCTGTGAAAATTATGCGTTCGATTGACTCTCAATGACTCCGGAATCAAAAACCGATAAGCAATTAATACACTGTACTCAACAACTGGTGAGTACCACCAGCATGCTCGATGCGCTCCATCTTGCTCCCTCCCTTCCTCCCCCCTCTCTCTCTCGCCACTAAAGCTTTTGAACTTTGGGAATAGCACTGCCGGATTGTCGGATGTGATTAATTTCAGGTCTAAATGGACACAACAGACAGAAAGGGTGATGCAATCATAACACGAGGAGACGCGGTGACTAACAGCAGAGATGGCGGAGCGAGAGAACGCAGGGAGAAAGGGGGGGGGGTGAAAGATGTGGATAGAGAGACAGCGACGACTCGCAAACACTCTCTGGGTTCAAGCTAAACAGGAAGGCTGCGGTGATTAGCATTAATTGCACTGAGGATTGGAATCCTGTGTGAAACATTAAACAAAAATGATCTACTGTTTATTCGCTTTTTTTTCTTCCCTCCCCCTGATTTCTTTTTTTTCAATAATTAATGAAAAGTAAATACTTGAAGGAGTCCAAAGAAAATGATCTGGGGAGGAAAAGAAGTGTTTACACAATCAGGAGAAACGTCTCTCTCTCTCTCTCTCTCTCTGTATACATGGAAAGGTTAGGGCTCCAGCCTGGTTCTCACTGCCCCCCCCCATTAGAAGTAACTGTGCCTGTTCCCCAGAGTGTGGACCGCTGTGAGAGTGTTTGCATATTTAGATACAAGCAGCGCCTGTTTATGCGGCTCCACTCGCCGCTGCTCAAGTTCACTCCGACGCCGGGCCCTGATCAATTTAGCCAGCTGTGCTTTAAACGCTGTTTACAACAATAACACAGCGGCTAACAGAGCAGGGCCTAGCGTGCGAGCTCACGCACACTTCCCGGACGGATGGAGACGGGGGGAGAGAGAAAGAGAGAGAGAGAGAGAGAAGTTCAGAGGGAGCCCCCAGCCTGCACATTCCCAGACGAGCATTTGTACCGAGTTAAAGACAAATCAAAGTCTGACTCCTCTGCGAGACGCGGAAGAATTGGATTCCGTCTGCGTGCGTCTCTGTGATCCTCCCCGGAAGAATCCCATGGCTACGAGCGACGAGAGGAAATAAACAGAGTCCCACCCTGAAGTGGGCCAAATCGAAGGTGGCACGTAGCGAGTTACAGGGGCTTTTTGTTCCTGACGAGTGACTGGCATCGAGCACAAAATATAATGTCAGGCTCGCTAAAAAAAAATAACTATCCTCCCCGCGTACATAACAATTGCTGTCGACGAGCAAACAGCTCTGTTTGGGTGAGATGCTGCACTCCTCCAGACTTCAGATTTCTCTTTAAAAGCTTCATAAGAGAGAACAAACCTCCATTTAAGCCTGGCAGGAGAGCAAATAGGCCTGCTCAGCAGATAGCGGTGAAGCTGCTGGTGTCCCCTCGCTTGATGATATAATTCTTAATGTACAGCCTGACGAGACATAAATCTTACCCAAGCATCACCTCACCTGGATTCTTTTTTCTCTCATGATGAATTGTTTGCTACATCTCGGAGACTAAAACCCTTCAACCTCTTCAAACCCGGGTTTCTAATAACGCGGAGGTGTTGGGGAGAGGTGACAGCATGATGAATATCACAACAGACAGCTCCAATATGGGACAATTTTACCAGATCGATATCTCGCTGCAATATCAGAGAAAAGGAGCTGATATTAGTCTACACAGTGTATTACAGATGGGGTACATTTCTTCTTCGCTGCACTCCCAGTGAACCTGGACTATATTTCATCCGTGTCAGCGCCGGTTTACGCACTCACAAATGCTCTGGAAACTAATCCAGACGCGGTATGCTGCGCCAGATGCACGTGCTAAAAAAAAGATCCGTATGTGTGCGGGTGACGCGCCCTGTAACCCCCCCCCCTCTCTCTCATTCCGACGCGGCGGACAGAGTTGCAAATAAACTGTGAATCGCATTCGGGGATGTTACAGCCCGTAATTTCTAGTGAGAACAAATGTTTTGTCACATTCTAAGAGAGAGATCACGGGTCTCACGAGGGAGACGCTTTTGAAAAGCAACGCTGGGGCGAAAAAAGGCTTTTCACGTTTGAAAAAGAGAAACAAATATGACAAGTACAGAGTAAAGAGTTCTTTGAGTAAAGCAGCTGAAATAAAGGTGGAAACACTGAATATTTGTTGCACAAGTGGAAATTTCCTATAAGGTGTATCGACATGTATTTAAAATGGTGTTGGACACAAAAGTGAGACTAATTGGGTCCGCATTAGAGCCATACTACACCTCCTTGTCTCACAATATATTCTAAATATAATTTTTTTGGTGTGATTACAACTTTTGTACTTGATAAAAATCTTGAAAACGTTCAAATAAGTCACAAAAAAGTCCAAATAAACAGGACATTTTTTAATCAGTCCGCACATAACGTGTCCGTGCGTCATTAGAGGCCCGCCACTTCATTTGCAGTAAATTATGGTTCAGGGGATTCATCGCAGTACAAACATTTGTTGAGCCCTAGATGAATAAATCAATCACAAACGCTCTCCGACAAATGAACTGACGCCGGCTCTCTTTGTCAAGCTCGGCGCTAAACGCCGTGGTCAAGTAACGTGTGGCGGGAGAAATGGGAAGAGACACCTCTAACTTCCAAGGGAGACGGATGCATATGGGGGGAGGGAGAGAGGGAGAGAGAGAGAGAGAGAGAGAATGACAGAGACGTTGCTAATGCTTAATATGGTCCCTCACCAGGGGGCCGGGGCTGAGGGCCCCTCCGCTGTCAGCTGCAATAGGACCAGCCTTTCTGTGAGTGCCCAAGGTTCCTTAAGAGCAATTAATGGAACACAGTATCCCTTGTGAGGAGAACTTGTCAGAGTTTCATTAGAGACTGATAAACATATAATACATAAGTGTCACACCGTGTGTGTGTGTGTGTGTGTGTGTGTGTGTGTGTGTGTGTGTGTGCGTGCGGCGGAGCAGGATTTCAGGGATTGCAGAACATTCCCACTTATGCACTGACAGTATAAATTAGGAAGGGGAGGGAAACACCGAGACCTGTGGAGCACGGTGCTGGCATCGCGGACAGGAAGTCGATCGCCCAGGCTCTCAGCTTGGCAAACATTGAATCGTATTATACCCTTGAACGGCGATCTGAGCAAAGAAAACGTCTTCTTGGGTCGATACCTCGCCGAGATGTAAAAAGCTGCGCTGGCGCACGGCGTCTCTGTTGTTTCTCTCATCTAGCAGGCCGGGCCCAAAAGCACAAGTAAGAGAAATACATCACATTCAATTAAAGTCCTCTTTCCAACCGCTACTGAACAAATCAGCCCACAGCTGGGACTCTGGGTCTAGTTCACAAAGTCCTTTTGATCATTCCTGTGGCAGTGAGAGACTGTGGAGTCCCATGGAGTACGGGACCAGGCTGATCTTATTATGATAATTGGGATACATCAACTTCAGATAGCGCTAATGGAGTGAGATTTCAGTGATCAAGAGCATATATTCCACTGTAGAAGCAAGTTCACTTTTTTTTAGAAGGAGTTATTATGCAATGCTGGTTGCGTTCCTAGTGGGCTGCTACCGAGACCGCCGGCACAAGCCAGAGTACGCTTTTAGCTGTTTTTTTGGCGTTGTAAGCGATGCGATGTTTTGGCGGCACGGAGAAGTCACCGCGGTGAGGTTACATCTATTTCCACACCAGTGAGTAATTGGTTCCCGCGACCATTTATCGGTTCATCTTCATTTCGTTTTCACCCCCCTCTCTTCGACGGAGAAATACCTGAGGTTCGATAATTAAAAACGTGTCAGGTCCAACGTGCTGCCTCGCAGTGTATGTTCTCACATTCCCCGCTTTGTTCATCTTATTAACCTCGTCTCCGCTCGCCGCGCCTTTAAATGAAATCTTTAGCCCCTTACATGTGAAATTAAAACTGCCCTCCCTTGAGCGCTTTTAATTATTCTTCTTCGGGAGAAACTTCCACTTTTGTCGGAGCGGCCCTTCTTTCTTCCCAGTCTCTCCCCTCTCCTCACTCCCACTCACTGCCCAGGTCTGTCATGCTTCACTCCTCCCTCCAACCCGTTGCTCCCTCTTTCTTTTCTTTTTTTTCCCCCTTTCTTTCTTTTTCTCTTCTTCTGCAGCTCTGTTTAATTCTCACCTTGCTCTGCCCTTGTCATCAAGCCGGTGAAGCACAAAGCCAGGAGCAAGGGAGTGTTTACTCATTTCCCCACTACATTACCCCTCCTATTAATCACCGCGTGGAAACTTCTGGACACTGAAACATCTCTGCAGCCGCTGCCCCCCCGCCCCCCCCCCCCCCTTATGCTAACAGGGCCAACTTTAAAGATCTGGCATTCGGAAAAACCTCTTGTATTATCTTAAAGTTACTAACACAGTCCACTGAGTCCTTGTTTATCCAAGTTAAGTCCCCCGAGCCAAGAATGTCATTGTGCTGAAAGGTTCAATGTGTAAAATATTTTTTAAATCTTCGTGTTTTTTCCTTCCGTTTTCTGAATGCCTCAAATTACGCCTTTGTGGGAACTGAACATAATGACGGCTCTTGATGAACGTGGAGCTGAAGTAAACATGGAGTTGGTTGACATTGAAATGCACGACACATTACGTGCACACAGAACAGGCAGAGGTTAGTCGCTCTAATTAATCAAATTAAATTGCATGTAAATTGTGTTTTAAATGCAGATGAGGGGAAAAAAAGAGAAAGGATGAGGAGGAGAACACACCCTCTTGTTACTCTCCACTTGTTCTATTTGCTGAGATCAGAGTCGGAAAATGAACAGTTTGTAAAAGTAACTGCTGTCTAATATCAAGGATTCTATTGAGCAAATACTCTCTGAAATGACAAACAGGGAGAGAGGATTTGATTGGAAGCCCCTCCGTGTCCTGTAACGAGGCAAAGCTGCTGCAGAGGAGTCTTATGAAATTCAATTAAACACACCAACAGCTTTTCCTCTTTCTCTCCTGCCCTAATTCCCACATTCCCGCTGAAATGACCGCATTCCCGGCGATTACGCTAACCGCTCGGAGTGCACCATAAATTCACAGGTCTGGGGGAAAGGCTGTAACGAGAGCTCCTTAAATATGGGAAGGAGACGTTTGAGAAGATGGATCGCCGAGGGCCGGCGGTCAACCGGCAGTGGGCAGGGGGGGGGGGGGCTTGTTTGTGAAAAACACATGCTACTAGCTGCTATACTGCCTCTAATGAGGCTATGGACACAAGCAACATCATCATTAATGATTGAACCCCTCCTTTTTTACGGCTTTCTTTGCTTTTATTTTTCTGCCACGGCCCCCCTGTCCGTTTTTGCAATGACTAGTTTTACTGGATAGCCCAAGGGGGCGGCAGGCTGCATGCGTGTCAGCTATACGTGGGTGAGAGAGACCAAAACATTTGAAATTCAAATAAATGAGTAATGTAAATAGTTTTTCAGAAGAGTTTACCCAGCGAACAATGGCCCCTTATGAGACACAAGCGCAACAGAGGGAGAGAGAGAACAGGACTGCTGGTGTGGGGAGGGGGGGAGGGGGTTCAGAGGGATGAGCCAACACAATGTGGCCCTTCTCCTAAAGCAACTTGTTATCAGGCACTACGCAGTGCCCCCCCCCCATTCAATCTGCATTTAAATACATTTCAGTCCACTCACTCATTTGTATTCATTTCTCCCATTATATTTGGAAATGGCCAAATGTCTAGCCGGCACAATGCGGGAGCCTATCACCGTCCAGGGGAAGCCCACACCTGATGCCAATTTAGCCCGCTTGGATCTATTCACTGCTATGGCCTGATCTGACAACTCCAGCTCTTCCCCATCCAGGAGACTTTTCAATTGGATCTGCTTGTGGTGACAAAATTGTTTTGCTCATTGAGGGTTTCTTTTTTTTCTCCTTCTTCTTCTGTCCCCCACCCCCTGCCTCCCTCCCTCCTCCCCCCTTCCCGTCTCGCTCTCCCCTTCTCTCATCGTCGCTCCGTCTGTGGGTCTGGGTGTCTATTTGGGAGCCATGGGAAAAGGGGAGGCAAATGATTCTCAGTGGCTTCTGATTTCCACTATTTGTTCAGCATTAGGGCCCACTTATCTCTGAAAGAAAAAGCAACATGTGGAGAGAAAGTGACAGGCACAAACTCAGCCTCACTAACAGGCCCATTGTGTGCTTGAAGATCTGCATTGAAACACGAGGGGCCCTCGAACTCTCGCGCGCCGGAAAAAAAAAGTAACGCGCGCACGTACTTGTGCATGGGCCTCCGTCGCAGTCAATTACTGCTGCTAATCTGCGCTGCAATGGAGAGTAAATATTTCATTACTTTTCAAACAAACAGTTGGTCTGAGCCCGTGGAGTGTCATCTGTCCCGTGAAAGGAGCGGTGACGTTCACATTCAATCGCGCCATAAAAAAAACGGCAAGCTGCTGAAGTGCAGAAGGGTTTTTTGTGCTACTTAAATCATTAGACTTGGTAGCGACATCTTGAGATGAAAAGCGGAGTGGAGAGCCCACCATTTACACTATAGCACCTTTTCTTTGGCTCCCAAAAACATTCCGGGAGCGCTGCCCCCCCCGCCCCCCCCGCTTCCCCTGCCTCACACAGAGCTCCGAGATGCAACACTGTTTTCAACGCGACATGCTAACTGAGTTGTGTTGTGTGAGATTAGCGGATGAAATAATGTGAGGAGCAGGGAGGGCAGGAGGGGAGGGGCTAGTGTGTGTGTGTGTGTGGGGGGGGGGTATGACAGAGAGATCCCAGAGTCTACTGCTCATTAATCACTGCAGCGTCTTTGACCTTTCATTTGCCAAGGGCGCACAGAGAGGAGGAGGCTGCTAACGCTGCCCAGGCAAAAAGAGGGAAGGCGAGCCACAGTGAGAGGAAAACATAAATAAAAAAATGGGGGGGACGGAGCAGGAAACGATGACCAGGAGACCGCACGGTGGTGGTGGTGAGGAGACTGAAAAGTCTAGAGAAGACGCCACAACATGTTGTTAATGAAGAGTGAAATTAATCAGCTTCACGGGCCGTTAGATGAATCAGGCGTTTCCCCAGCCCCTAGGTGGTATCAGCTGCTCTGCTCTGCTCGCCAGGCCTGATAAAGACCGATAGGCCCCTTGCCCATTTCCACATGTTATTAAAAGAATTACAAAGATGTCTGCTCGGCTCCCTCCCCTTTTCACACCAGCCCGGGCTGTTGGGAGCCGGGTGCTGGAAATGGTAGGGGGGTGTGACATGAGCGCCGGGCGTATTTTTAGTGTCGGCGGCGCTCGGCTCTCAGTTACCAGGTGGGATGGGATCACTGAAGGCAGCCAGGCAGTGGTTGGTTGGTTGTTTGGTGAGAAAAGCTTGACATGCTGCAGCCACCGAAGAGAAGTCAGCGTGCACAGAGAGGAGGGCGAGTGCCAATGTAAAAGCTGGATTGTGACCCTGCGTTTTCCAAGACCTGTGTTGATTAATATGTAGAACGACGCCTGTTATACATCATTACATCTCCATTGTCTGTTGTAACTTGGAAACACACTCCTGTAATTAGACAATGAAGTCTCGATGTTTCACGACGAGAGCGCTATTAAAAAAACAAGAAATACTCCGGTCTGAATAATGAAGCGCGAGAGAAAACAAACGATAATGCGGGCTAATCAAGCCAAAATGATGACACTTAGACGGAATCAATAGTGGCGAACTGAATGATACGAGTGGTGGTGTAGTTCAGCATCAAATGTGGTGGGCAGTTATTAAAATACATTCAGGCTTTATTTTGAACCCTAATTGATGTTCAAGGTTAATCTAATAATACCAATTGTACCTCTGAAGAGCCTGCTCCAATTTAATTGGCTATTTTTATTGCCTCAGCGAGATTTTAATTGAAACCAAAGGGGATCTAACAACAACTGTGACATGTTGATGTCTGGGGGATAGTTATAAATATGTGACAAAATATGTGCATTATTAATGTGATTTCTTAATGCATTATTGTAATGTGTCCCCAGAAACACAAAGATATTACTTCAACAAGGGGGGGGGGGAAGAAAAATCATTTCATCCTGAATATGTCAACAAAATAATACGGAGACGTGTTCTCTCTGACTTCAGGCAAATCTACAGATTTAAATCATTAACATTCCAAAGAAGAAATTTGAATTTGAAAAGCTAGAGGTCATGCATGGTGCTGAGAGCACTGTATAAGAGGCATGAAGCTTCCCTAACATCTTGAGACTTGAAAACTGGCCCTGGTCGAGTTCTTCCAGTCCAACCGTTTCTGATTAAAACGCTAACTACGAGCGCTTCGCATTACGTGATTCAAGAATAGTGTTTTCATCTACGCCGGAAAAGCTGATGAGGCCATTAAAAAAAAAAAGTGTCATTGATTCAAAAGAAGAGATTGCATTGTGTCTGACACAGGCAAGAACATTAGGATGAGGCTCCTGGATCAAATTCTGCACGCCAGCGGTAGCCATTGATGATATCGATCAGAATCGTGGCTGCTCCGCGACAATACTCGGGCTGTCAGCCGGCGCTTTAGTAAATGTGCTTAGTAAATCTGCGGAAATTTCTTCTTATATCTGTATGAATGTCTCTTTTTTTTCCTTCCTCCATTTGGCAGAACTGTGGTATTAGAGGTAAAAAGGCTTATTAATTGCATGCCTGCTTCCTGCTGACAGATCCACAGAGGATTTAGTATCACGCAGGATTCAGCGCTGGTGGAGTTTTGTTATTTGTCCTCTTAGGGATGACAGCTACCAGTGCCTTAAATATCAGACCTATTTCCAGAGCCTGAAATGACAGAGGTTAAGATAAGGAGAGATAAAGGGAGAGGCAAATAGTGGGGCCTAAGACAAAGAGGGAGAAAACGTGGAAAAAAACGTAGGGATTGCTCCATCTCCTGCGGATGAAAATGGGAGTACGACGGGGGCCCGCAGTCCCACGGAAAGCACCACAGTGGAAAGCACCACCTACTCAAGCCTGACATCTGTATAAAAACAAAAATAATCTGCTGTCAGCAGAATGTTCAATGACTCCTATCACCCGGGAAGCTGATAAAGACTCTGGCCGCTGCGAACACTGGGCTGTTATGCGAGGGGGGCTCAGTGGATCGGAATGCATGCTAATTGCCACCAGAAATATGTGGCGAGCCTCACAATTTCTGGCATTGCTCCGCACCTTGGCGAAGGACATGCCAGAAGGGCTCTAGCAAAAACAAAGATGAATGAACGGCGTTGAATCGCTGTAATGCCGTGTCAACGGGACCATACATTTCATTACAGAGGTCACCGGCGCTCCTTGTGTTGTTGCCAGTGCGAGAGCATTTTTTTTTTAGCGACACAAGTCTTTAAGTCCCTCCAACAAGCTGAAAACAGGAGATAAACATGTTACTTGTTGGGCGATATTACACCGTTGATGTGATTATACGGAGCCGTTTACAGTGAACAAATGCACATTTACTCAGCCAAAAGGTGTAAAACAAGGAAGAAAAAAATGTTCAAAAATGTAAAAGTTCACATCATCACTGCAGAGACGGCAGAATAAAGTATATGTCAGTGTAATCCTGTGTGTCAGTAAAACCTGATGCTCTAAACAGGAGCAAACTCTCCTTTTAAATAATTGATGTTTTCTGATTAAATGTGGCAGTTTGGACATAATGAATTCTTTATAGCATGCCTTGAGCAACTCAACAGCTTTGCCCCACGTGACAGCTTGATGGGGTGTCTTTTTTACCCAAATTTTGAAAGTTTAACCTATGTAGATCAATGTGCTTCCTTAAAAGAGTTTAATAAATTAAAGTGCAGGGGGCTTTCTTTTTTCGTTCTCCTCAGCGAGCAGAAAAAGCTGATGAGACAGGTTTAGTTTAATCTCAGGCAATAGAAGTCATTAACCATTCTCCCAGGAATTAAAATATAGCTTGCCCTTTTCTTCTCTCACTTATCATTAGCATCACTTTAATCTCCCCGCGTTTCACACTGCTATTTTAATCATTACTTACTGCCTTTTGACAACTGAAGAACATGGCTTCTCCCCACTCAGGCAATATCCTGATTTTAGCTGACAAAATGTAGGACATCATTTAAAAATATCTAAATTTCCTCTTCCCTTTTTTATTCTTCTTACTTCCACTCTTCAGACCCCTAAACGTCTGTCTATTTATATCAAAGAACGCACAAAAGACGAGAGCAGATTGAGTGGACGACATTGAAAATGTAATTTGAGTTAGCTGCAAGGGTAACCAAATGTATAATACAGCTTATTTGTGTCTATGGTGTTATTTTAATGGGTGATGAATGGCACATGCTGCTCTATGTGGGTCATGTAGGGTGTTGGGGGTATATTTGTCTGCCCTTGAATCAATGAACATTTACAACAGAAACCACGTATCTGCAGAGCGGAATATAAATAAAGTATTATGGCCAGTCTTTCAATGACAATGACAGATGTAGGGCAAGCAATTTTCTACAACTTTTGTTTCTTTATTGTTACTGGTAACAGTACAAGTTGAACAATAGGAGTGGATCTGGAGCATGATTAATTCGCAAATGATGAATAAAAAAAGAAGATACAATAGCCAACAGCTGATTGTATTATATTTGTAAATGTGGTATTGTGTGAAATTTGTAGTTTGGGTATTTCACGATCCAAAAAAAAAAAAAAGCACACTTCATCTCATTTTTGAACAAAGTAACTGAACACCATGACTATTGTTTTCATGTGACATGAGCACAGACAGCCCACATAATTCCCACGATTCAGTTCTTGCGGTTACTTTTCACAGCTGCATGTTTATGCAAATAGATGCATCTTTTTGCGTCGGTACAATTCAATGATTCAACAGTAATCCATCTCAGCTAGCGTAGTTCTCCCCAAAAATACACGATAGTCACTAATCTGCTTTTCCCTCGGTGACTCAGTACTTCACTGCCTCTTCTAAAACTGTGCCAAGATTAAAAGGCATTACCAACGAACAGAAACCTCAAGTCCTTTAGATTAGTGTTCAATTACTTAATCCTTTAATAGAATTTGAGTTATTGCCCAAAACAGCAAAGTACCTCAAATGCACATTATTACTGCTGTCAAAAGCAACAAGCGGATTAAGTGTAACTGCAACAGGAGATTCTGTGCATGTCTCTTTGTGTGTCAAAGCGAATGTAGTGATCATTTAGTGAAGCATATGGACGGTGTAATGTCCTGATGAGTCTTTGAAGTAACTGGAAGACTGCATGGAAGAACTCTCCTCTGCTGAGGGGAATAAAATCCGTTGTTTTCCCTTTTCCTCGTCACTACCGGGTGCACGTGACCCCCCCCACCCCTCAATTTAAAAATCAACAGTGAACTTGTTCTCTAAACGGTTGGAAGCAGTTTACGAACATTTCAACAATAAAATCTCCTCCTCTTACATCAAAAAGGAGCCTCGATTCGTTTCTGATCTCCGTCCAAGTTCAAAGGCTGCGCTAAAGTGTTACTTCAAAGAAGCGTGTAATCAAAGACACGCAGCTGTTAAAACAATCTTTTGTTCGTTCATTGTCTTCAGACCAGACTCTTCACCAAAAAAAAAAAAATCCCCAAATGAAGGGAAGCAGAATCAAATACGTTACATTCAATCGTTCAGCTTTGGTGCCGTGCTAGAATAAATGCTGCGCTAAAGATTTACTACTATTTACAGCAGCCGGAGCAGCACAATGAGGCTGGTATCCTGCCGCAGGAGAAAAAACTACCATGGCCCTCTTAAATATGCCAAGGGCTCGAGGCAGTGTAAAATATGCCCCAGACAAAAGTGAGGCGTTTTGACAAATTAAGCACCTAGTTACGAAGGCTACGCTGTTGTGTTTGATGTCGCATCCTCGCCGCCACCGGGCTCCGTGTGAGCGCCATAATGTCCTATCAGTCTCCGCTCTGTGGCCTGCTGCACTGTGTCATTTCATTTCATCCACAAGGGCAAGCTGCTGCTATATTAACAAGTTCCCTATCACCACTCCATGCCATTGAAATGTTTAATGCTAGACCATGCGAAAGGAGGTGCATGGAACAGGAGGGGGGAAAGGGGGGGGGGGAGGAAAAAAGAAAGGAGCTTTGCCAGTCCACTGGCTTGGCTTAATTTTTTAATATGCGTTAGCACCTTGCCTTAATCCGACTCTGATGTACATCGTCAGGGGTTACTGTTGAGATAGAGAAAGGGGCTGTCAATCAAGGCCTGGTCAAATTATACCCGGACTCCATTAGGGTTTAAAAATAGAGCGAAGAGAAGCGTGAGTCAATCAAATCATTTAAGGACGGCTGTTACGGTTATTACGTTCTACTTGTTATGGAACCTGCTCTTACCTTTATTGCCGTCGCTGGCAAAGTGAGCGAGCGCTGAATTGCACCTGTTGTTTGTCGTGATAAAGCGTTATTGTACATATTCCTAGAGCTCTGCTGTACGTCGTCTGTCATGCGGAGAAAGTGAAACTGCACTTGCTAGCCATCTGTCTCTCACAAACATTCAGAGAGCATAATATAAGTATTCGATTACAAAATGAGTCTTCTTTTTTTCATTACAGCACTTGTTCGGGCCGTGGCTTGTGAAGAAGTAGAACGTTTCAAAATTGACTGAGAGACAATATGGAAAATCTTTGAATCTCTATTTTTTTTAAATATATAAATTGATGAATAATAATGACTTTAAAAACATAAAAATAAGACGTATTACGACAGCAGAAGATTAGGTGCAGGTACATTCAGGTACACTTTACATTTTGGTCGTATAAAAGCTACTGACCTGTAGAAGAGAGGATCCAAACGGGGACACAGCAGGACACCACATGGAAAAGAGAAAAGGAGAAAGAAGAGGAAGAAGACGTCAGTAAAATAAACCTATTTTTCAGAGTGTAACTTGTTCACTGTAGTTACTTAGTGAAAGAGAGGAACCATAATGTGATTCATCTCTACAATAAAGACTTTCACATTGTGGGTAGGTTTTTTTTTTTTGGGCAGAACTCCTTAGATGAGCTTAATTGCCAAATAAGACGAAGCAGATGCATCTGTTCTGTGAGGTGTCCACACGTTGTTTTTTTGGAAGGAGAAAAAAAAAAATCTGCAAGTGAATAACAGACGACCGACAATACGGGTAAAAAATGACAATACTGTTGAGAAAATATTTTCATTTGGACTGTTTGCAAACACGACACGGGCTGTGGAACTGCCAGGCGGCACTTAACAGCCACGTCTCCAACTAACAGAAAAGTAGGGGAAAGACAAATTGCCAAAAATGACATTAACATTTCCGTACATGTCACAAGGCAAGTAGATCTATGTCAAGCATTGAAAAGAAAGTGTGTGAACCTGCCTGTGAGCGTGCGTGTGTGTGTGTGTGTGTGTGTATGTGTGTGTGTGTGTGTGTGTGTGTGTGTGTCTGACCTGCTCCATCTGGAGGATTTGAGCACTCGGGGGCTGTCACACAATAGGGAGACGAAAGCCCGCTGAAGGATAACAAATGACTTCATGGCAAAACAGCCATTGAAATTCTTTCAGTATGTGGCATTAAAAACAACTGAACAAATAGAGATAAGAAGGTGGGTAGGATTTGAAATGAGATTTTTCTCCTCACTCTCCCCTCTCCCTTCCTCAGCTTAAAAGCTAAACAAAACAAATGGAGCTTATTACTGCAGATTACCTTACACTGGACAGATTCACCGCATGAGGCCTAGTGTAAACAATGTCTCTCTCTCCGTGTACTAACTAGGTGCCATTTATAACAGTGAGCAATCATATCCACAGTGCCCATAGATAAAGCTAAATACATCCTGGCCAGCGGTTTATACAGTATAATTGTTTAAGAGGCCGTTTCCATGTGGGTTACCATAGCAAACACTGATAAACCAATTAGAGTGGGTTATATTGCCGCTTGTATTACCTCTGCATAAACAGAGGCTGTCATAGGAGAGTGACTGGGTGTCATGAGCCAAGGGAAAAGCTGAGCCCTCCGATCCCTCTCTGGGTGTCGCTCAGGAGGTGTCGGGACACGTTGTTAACATCGCCAAGGCCCGGAACAGTCCTCTCTCTTTCCTTTGACTGATCCAATTCATGGAAAACGCTAATAACGTTAAATGTACTCTATTGTCCTTTCAATCAAGCGATAACTTTTTTGTCTTGTTTTCGTTCAAATCGGGTGGGGGTTTTAAAGAAATTTACAGAAAATTGTCAAGCGAATATGCGAAGAAAGTGTATAACCCCCATGATTATGGGATTTACTAGGAGTTGGTAGGGGTGGGGGGAAAAATCGATACAGCATAGTATCGCGATATTTTGCGTGGCGATATTGTATCGATACACGGACGCCAAGTATCGATCTTTTATGATATAAATTATTTAAAAAAATAAAATAATAATAATTAAAAAATTACTAGAAAAATCAAATCAATTGCTTTTTCAGTCCACTAGATGGTGCTGAGTTGTTTTCTGGTGAGGTCAGCAGAGGTCCTGGGTCAGCGTGATTGGTAGGAAGTTGGTCAAAACAAAGAGAGACATCTGGCCTCACAACGGGGTTAAATCTGCCAACAGTAGCCGGCTCATGGGGACAGTGCAGCGCATAACTGTCTCTCTGCCCTCGACGTCCACGCATATACTGAGTTATATAACTCTTATATCCTACTTATATAAGTTATAGTTTGAATACTGAGTCCACACGTTTGCATTTAGTTAAGTTGGACTATGTAGTAATTAGTGCTGGGCAACGATTAAAATATTTAATCGTGATTAATCGCATGGATTTTTTGCGATTAATCGCGATTAATTGCATTGTTATGGCAAAGTTCAATAATGAATTCAAAAGTAGTGTATTGCGCACTTTTATTTTAAAAGTACTGCTATATGAACAAAAGGGCAATAACATTTGGTTCACGAGATGCAGGTAGCATGTTTCATACTTAATGTGAATATAATTCATACTTTGTTGGCATCTTATTCTGAAAACCGGATGTTCGTCTGAATATACCGGATGTTGTCTCATGTTAATGTTTCCGCTAACTTTCAAAGTCCTTCGCTCGCTCCCGATCTGTGCCTTTAAATGCGTTTACCGTGAATGTCAGCATCAATGTTCCCTCTAAGCTGCGTGCTCGAGCAATCGCGCACTGCTCGCACATTCTCAGCGCACAAGAAAATCTATGCAGCGCATAAAATAAAATTCAACATAAACGTATTAATTAATATCTAATATTAGTCCTAATCTTATCTAATCAATTAAACCAATAATAATAATAATAATAATAATTTTGTTTTCTGTACTATTTTGCAACGTAACTCAGTGAGTGACAGGTGTCCAGCCAATGATACGATTCGGTTCACTTACGCTACGCAGCCAATCATAGCATTGACACTATTGCCCTGCCCATTCGCGCCGTGCAGGTTAGCTAGCTAACAACAGTGCGGCGGAGTTACGAGACGCAAATGCCCCTTATCCCCCCTTATCATGGCGAAACGAACGGGCAGCGACATAAAGTCAAAGCAAGAAGCAGACGAAGCCATCAACCTGGACAAAGTGTACAACCATTGGAGAAGTGAGAAGGACAGACGTGAAAAATAAGGTAAAATTTAAGTCAGATTTGTGCATATTCTAGTGACATTTATTAAGATTTTTTACTTATGGATATTAATCATTAAATTATGTTACTACTAGATAATTTATGGGTAGTAGAAATGATAATAAAAAACTGAGTAATTACATATTTTACAGACAGAGTTACAGGAATTTACACTGTATCACAAGCTACAGCACACGTCATTGTTCAAAATGTGAATGTTTTAATGTGAACAAAATGTTATGTCTGAAAGGTGTATATGTATCATTTCTTCCAGAACAGGACCTCACACAGGCCAAAGCAAGACTCTTCCCATGGCCAAAGCAAGACTCTCACATAAAACATACTACACATCTCATGAACAACAAGATTTTTGTCTTTTTCCTTTAAAGTTTGTCAAATCACTTATATTAAAAGTAAACTAGTGAAAATTGCTGCTGTAATTTGATTATTTTAATAAGCCATGTAACTTTCTATGATCCAAGGTTTTGAACAGGTGTGATACTGGTGTGTGGCCAGAGCGTGCACATCTGATGTTGCTCACAGTGGTCCTCAGTGTGCTCAGGGAGCTTGTGTGTATGCCCAGACACATGAAAAATTAGAGGAAACATTGGTCAGCATATAGGTGCACTAACATGTAAGTGTCTGCTGAGTTGACCACGGAGATCTGAGTGTCTGCTGACTTTACCGCAACGATGTCCAGTAGTCTCCAGGGAGAGCAGCGGAAGTCGCCTTTTCTCTACGGCAACCCTGAAGGGACATCATATCTCTAATACAAAACTATAAACATGAGACAGTCTGACTATAGGATGTTTGCTGGCTTTTATCCCACTGTTCTTGTCGTCCTCTTGTGGTATGTATATGTGTTGTCTCTTGTCTTTCAGTTTAAAAAATAAAAATAAAAAATTATTTTTTTAATAAAAAAAATGCGTTAACGCGCGATAAAATAATTGTCGCCGTTAATTAATGAATGCGTTAACGAGAAATTAACGCATTAACTTGCCCAGCACTAGTAGTAATACAAACAGTTCAGTTTGTCATGTTCATGCAACATTTATGACATTGTTGGTCAGTCTGTCTGCTTGACAATCTTATTTTGCTGCAATAAAAATGATTGAAGTGAGATAAAACATGTTGACAGTTTTCCTTTGGGGACATCATTTGAAGCTGAAAAAAGTAATAAATCGCAATATATGTTATCGCAATACCGTGATAATATCGTATCGCGGGACCTCTGGTGATTCCCACCCCGAGGAGTTGGGTGCATGGAATGCGTAGCTGGTGGCGCCATTTGTCCAGTTAGTCGCCATTAAGTCATTGCAGAAGAAGAGGGTGCAATGACATGATGTAATTGAGAGAACGCCAGTCAAACATCATGGGAACGAAAACAACGTGGAGTACATGATGGAAAAAAAGCGTTTCTGTATTTCCGTATGAATATCCTTATCGCTCCAAATAGATTGGATATTTTCTTCGGTCGCAATTTTTTCATCTCGGGAATATTCAGTGGACGTTTAAAGTCGCAGGCTTCATGTGTGTCGTGATTGCTCCGTCCCATTTTGTCGCAGTTCGCTTTTATCAATACACCAATTTTTCCACGATGTTTCCACTCCGTTTATTTTTTTGGTTTTCAATGCGAAAATGCGCTTAAAAACAGGTGGATGTAAACACAATTCGTGGCTGATAAAAGCACCACCATCTTTTCCAGAGATGGTCGGATCAATTCTCCTATAGAAAAAAGAAACCGCTGGTCTGTACATTGCGTGTGAATGGGCAAAAAGGCTGTGTGATTCACATCAGGTACAGGGGGCAACACACTTACAGCTATTGCACGGAAAACAACCTGCTCAAAATGGATCATGCGACCCAGTCGGCCTAACAATCAGGCGTTAAAGAGAACAAAAGCCCATTCCAAATAAATTCGCACTGTATTTGTGCTGGGATTTGATTTACTGGCCTGTGGGGAGGCACCATTTGGTAGCACAAGAAGAGGCGGGGAGAGGTAGGTGGTGTCTGAGAGAGGAGAGTCTGTGTGTTTGTGTGTATGTGTGTGAGGGGGCTGGGCACCAGGGGATGCTGGGTATGGGGGGGTGGGGGGGGGTGCTCATGTGCCAGAAGTGTTTATTGTGTCATGGTGATTTATTGAGTGAGCTTCATTTCACTGAATGTTCTCAGATATTTATTTCCCTAAAGGCCCCACAAAGATATGAACAGGCCTGCATCCACATATGTCATCATTGCCCATTTTACAGCGTCAGGAGATTTCTCTCAAACTAAGAGAGGGAAGAAGAGGAGGGGAGAGAGAGAGAGAGAGAGAGAGAGAGGGGGGGGCGGAGAAGAAACAGCTAGTGGCGATCAGGGCACCTCTCCATCAAAGCCCTGTAAACAATGGTACCTCCGTAACACGGAAATGGCATTTTGGAATATGGCTGATGACTTTTTCAGCGTTCATCCCTCCTCCTCCTCCTCCTCCTCCTCCTCCTCCTCCTCCTCCTCCTCCTCCTCCTCTCCACACTCTTTCCTGCCAAATACATACTTACAGAGCATAAATAATTTAAATCGAGACTCTGAAGGTCCACTAAGCAAGACTGGTTCAATGCTTAAGAAGCCCTTTCAGCTTTAAGTTTTCATTGCGCTACAGTTTATAGTTCCTTTAGCAGAACTGCGGGTCTCACTTAAGACTTGGACGGCTTTAATATCTGCAAAGAATCAAGGACGAAACCGTCATCAACCACCAATGATCCTTGGACATCATAGCGAGAGAAGTCAGAGGCAAGAATTTACAGACAGCAAATCCATTCAATTCTGCAAATTTGAAAAAAAGAATATACCGTTATTCTTTGTTATAAAGCATGACAATAAACTTACTGTTATGCCAAAACTGCTCTATGCAGAATTCAAATACGTATCTGATCTGCAAAGAATGAACATGTGTTTTCCGAGCAGAAGTGAGACTGATTACAAAGTATCAGGTTCGATCTGATTTTAACATGAACGAGGGTCGACTCTTCAAACAAAGAGGTGCACACGCAGACCGTGTTTAAGAATGTTGCCGTGTTTTTTTGTTGTTGTTTTTTTAAACTTGAATGCAGTTTTACCTGAATTATTTCCCTCCTAGAGGCCAAGGAGCGCTCTGTGGCAAAGTGATATCTGGTCGATTCTTATTCTGCGGGGGTAGAGAGTGGGTGAGGCCGCCAGATGGTAGGAGTCTTTGATTCTCCAGATGGCTGTTCTGTGTGGTGCTCAGTGACACTGGGCAGGCTCATTGACATGCTGCCTCCCTCCCCTCCATCTCTTCGCCTCCTCTTCCTTCACCTCCTCCTCCAACGCAGTCGCTGCTACGAAGATGGATACCGGCCCCCTGGCCTCTAGCTGCAGATCTTAAGTAGGATGGGACGGGACCTCTCCACTTAGCCCGCCAAAGAAAAATGTCAATGTTTGGGGGGGGGGGGGGGGGGTCGTATTGATGACACCCATTTGCCACTGTCAGATCTACCTAAATCGTGACTGCTATTGTAACCGGAGTGATTTGAGGGATGAACAAGCACTGACCTTAGGTCAGTCGCAGCATGTCTACAAGGTAGGTTTTGTATTAGGGTATAAAGTACAAAGACTCTCATCTGTGGACCTCTTCACTCTCACATAGCAGCATGTCAAGGAACATGTGCCGCTGCCTGTTGGAACTAAAAGAGAGATCTGTTTGGCGTTAATGCTGTTATTGGCAATGTTTGCATAGAATACAACACAGACGAGCACATTATTGTGGTTGGGTCATTCTGTCGGTGGATATAAATCATTATATTGGGCGCTGATTGCTGACATAGAGAAAACTGTCATCTTGACCCGTATCCTTATTCTTTTGTGAGAGGAGAAAACACACCCTGGCCACACTTGCTGCTGGAAATGAATCCCACATTCATGCACATCTAAATTAGCCAGTTAGGGAAAAATCTGGGCCTAATTTGAACTGGACCGGTTAAGGGCCGGTGTTTTGCGAGGGTGATCCGAGCGCCGCCATTTAAACGCTCCCGGCTTTTTATTCCCTGACCCTCGGTGCACCTCTCCTTTTGGGGTCATATCATCATTACCATAGTGCAAGCTCAGAGGCCGCGTTTCCGCGTGCCTTAATTAATGTGTGTTTATAGGGGGCCACAGGAGCGAGTGCACTTAATGAAACATTGCTACGGTGGCCTCCGGGGGTCCAGCAGAGACAGCTTCTCTATTGTGCTGCTGATTCTTACAGGCTGTAAACACTTAATTGATCTGAGGAGCATATTTCGTTGCACATTCTAGGGAAATACTTTCCGAGTTGGGACCGTTCATGATTACTTTTTAACGTCTCTTTAAGGGGGGGTTAAAAAAAGAAAAGAAAAAACATCACTGTCTGGTGTCTGTCTATTTGTGCGAAGCAAGGGTTAATTAACGGTACGGCAAACTGAAAGCAAAACAAAAAGAGAAGAGTACATGAAGATGCAGGAGAGAAAGGATGTGGGTTATGATAACACCGCTGAAAATGATCCTCCGATTGTTGTGATGTCACGTCTGGGAGTCTGGGGGGTTGGTGTGGGGGGGAGAGTACTGGTGCTATAAAAAGGCCTGGAGGTCCCTCTCCTGTGGTGGATTGCTTTCCTCTAGCAAAGAGTGATCCTGTGTGTCGTGTGTGTGTGCGTCTGCGTGCATATGTGCGTCCGTGTGCACTGGGGCCGATGACAGGGGCCATGGCCTCCACACCCGGGGGACCGCCAATGAGAAAGAAGCATTTCCTCGAACATTCCATGGGTCACAAAAACAATTTGCCCAGAGAAAAGTGGCTAAACAGACGCAATGTAACCGGGTGGAGCTGAGGGGGAAAGGCTAAAAACGAACTGCCGGGCCTTTTCTCTTTCACTCCGCAACTTTCATGGGAAGACACCACGTGCAATTCCTTGCAATTAAGCGGACAAAAATAACATGACAGCGATTTTCAAAATATATATTCCGCGAGCTCGACAACGCTGTGTAATTAATACGTTTGCCGTGTGTGTGTGTGCTCTGCGACTGTTCTGCATTGGAAGAAACAAATTAATTTTTCACGCTTCAATTGCTTTGTGATTACTGTTAATCGAGAACACAGAATGATTCCCTACTTCATTACCCTGTACACATACCATGTCTGCTCGCAGAAAAATGCAACTACGTGACTAACCCCTCTCGAGCACCCCCCATCCCAGCGACTCCTACTCTAAATATGTCCACTTCAGTTGGCCATATCATCTAAATATAAACACAAGACAATCAGCAGCTCCCTCACTTTCTCTCACACACACACACACACACACACACGATTATCTGCTGTCCTTTAATCAGCACAGAGAACTTTGGTGATGACATAACATCAGGTCGACTAAAAACCGAAGCAGATATATCGGGCTAAGCCTACCACAAATAAGCTGATAGAGACACACCGCTTTAATGCTGCTGCTGCAGCACGCACGCACACACACACACACACACACGCACACACACACGCACACGCACACACACACACACACACACACTTTCTCATAGCCCACATGAGCTGACTTCTGGGACAGGTACGGGGAACAGAGCGGACATTCCTCAAAATACCCCCCGATCTAGGACAAGTGAAAAACAGACAATGACAAGTGGCTGCTGCAGTGCTGCTGAAACAGTAATCCGAGGACTGAGACCAAAAAAATAAATAAATAGCCTTTGTCAAATGACCGTGAGGCTTGGCCATGATAAACTGCTGTGTTGTGGGACGCCTGCGTGTTTGGGGGGTGGGCTTGGCTCACCCAGATAAAAGTTTGCGAGGGTGTGAAGTGCAGCTCACTTGCCGGCTAAGTATGAAAATGTGTTTAGCGGCAGTCTTGAGAGGAGTTGATTGGTGGTGGTGGGGGCGGAGGATTCTCCCTGAACACGGTGCTATCCCTGGGAGAGCGAGGCCAGGTAGTTAATAGGGGTCAGAGCTAGGGCTGAAGTGTAAATTGGCAGGGGTGCATCAATTAGAGGGTGGCAGAGGCTAGGATAAGGAGAGGAGAGAGGAGCTAGATGGAGCAGGAGACAAACATATAATCTGTATCACCGCTGTGAGATGCTGCAGGAGGTCCGTCCAAAAGGAAGGAAGAAAAAAGAAAAAGAAGCTAAACATTGCACAAATTAAAAGGAGACAAAGCACCGGCTTGGTATTCGTGTCTGGAATGAGATTCGATTAATCAAAAGAGCGGCTTGTTCGAGCTCGGCATATCAAAGTGGGCATGTGTATATATGTGTGTCTAGTTGTATCGCGCCTCCTTCTCGGAAGAAATACAAATATGCGTCTTTTTTCTTTTTCCACTTCTCGAGTGTTTCCGCTTCTGTTGGCATGAAAGTTACAGAAGCAATCACCCAGCCCACCGGGATACAGGAGAAGCACTTCAACAAATGTAGAATTACGAGAAAATAACTCAAGTGGGCCGTTTCTGTTTCTGTTCGTGCGCCGCCGTGCCCTCTCGCCCACCCACATCGCCGTCCTTATGTGCGGGAGTGATTCAAAGGGAGAGATATTTGATTATGTCGGCGCTCACCTATCCAAGTGATCCAAATGATTTGAACAGTGAGCATTGGAGCAGACGGGCACTACGGAGCTTACATTTGCAATCTTATACCGTTTAAGTGTATATTGGAAAAAAAGACAATCTCACTTATTGAACACATTCACCCTGGAGGGCAAACTGCTACGGTAATGAACACCACACTCTCGGAGAATTACAGTGTCCTTTATCCTGCTGTAGTGGGGGATGAAAAAGGATCTGGCCGACATGTCGCACACACACAGAAACAAGAGTGAGAGAGAGAGAGAGAGAGAGCGAGAGAGCGAGAAGGGAGGAAAAGAAGAAGTAGAGGGTAAAGAGAGCAAACGAGCATTTCAAAAGACCCCATAAACCTGTACACAGAATCCGGGGAGCAGATCAATTTTAAACGCCACAATGCAATTAAAGCCAAATTCGATTTGAGCACACACTGTCCATCTGTCACGGTGAAACAAAAGCCGAGGACCTCCATTATTACCGAATCCCTGCTCCCGTTAATTTGCTTGCTGGGGAGATTTTTAGTTTCTAGGAGCGAGGCCGCACTTAAATGCCAGGGTGTCTCACTCAGGGCTGTGTCCTCTGAAAAACAGCCTCCACATGCTCCATATCAAACCTCTTTTTCAATAGTTTTGTTCTTTTTTTTTCTGCCCCTCTGATCTTAATGAGTTATTTTGTTCCGACAACAATACGGAAAAACAAGGACCTCTCTGGAGAGCGGCACCATAATCTACGCTACTCCAGCATTTGCTTACAGAAATATGCAATACGGGAACACGAGAAAGAAACATGAGAAATAAGAGTCTTCTGATCACATCAGCGTGTCTTGCAGAGGACGACTAAACGCCCCTCCAACAGGTTCTCAGCTGATACAGTCACAGTGTGCATCTTAGATCTTTAGTCAAGCTCTGGAGAATCGCTGCGTTCGCTTCCTCGGTCCTGGTGAAGTAGAAGCGCTCCTCTTCCCTAATCCTGTTTGGCCACTTTAGAATGGGAGATAGAGATCTGTGCCCCAGAATCTGAGAGAGAGAGTGTGTGTGTGTGTGTGTGTGTGTGTGTGTGTGTGTGTGTGTGTGTGTGTGTGTGTGTGTGTGTGTGTGTGTGTGTGTGTGTGTGTGTGTGTGTGTGTGTGTGTGTGTGTGTGTGTGTGTGTGTGTGTGTGTGTGTGTGTGTGTGTGTGTGTGTGTGTGTGAGTGTGTGGGGTTCAAGGGACTGAGCTTTCGCTGCTTTAAGCCAGCGGGTGAAAAAGCAAAAAAACTATCATCTTCAAAGGTGGAAGAGTGTGTCAATTCAAAAATCTGAAATGTATCTGGCATCTTCATGCTTCTTAAACTACAATGCATCTCGGCTGATTAAAGCACATCAAAGGCGGCTTCATTCGTTCCTCAGAGCAATGAGGGGAGATTTTTAATTGCGAAATGTTAAACCTCACCATTAAAAGGCTTTGTGCCCCGCACTTCCGAAACCGACCCGAACGCGAGCATTAAGGACGGCGTACGAGTCGGCCTCCTGCGGCAAACGGGACTCGGGCACAAGTGCTGACAAGTGCGACGCATAACAATACAATATGACGACCTCCTGTCGGAACCACCTCTGCGCGCCGTCCACCTTTGTTAGAGATGCGTTCATGATATCTCCTTTATCTGTGACGCTCTCTCTGCTAACGAGAACATCTTTTGTGACAGTAGTCAAAAATATCAACATAAACAAGTGTGGTTAAGATACATCCACTCGCCCCACAAACACACACACACACACACGCACACACACACACACACACCGCTGAGGTGTCAGCATGTCAGAAAGGGCTGTGCCTGCCATGATAAAAGGCTGACAATGATACTGTACAGCTATTAGGCTGGAAATAGCCTGCCAATACAAACAGTTGTCGGGGCCAGCCCATTGTCAGGCTGTGGATTTTCAGTGAAGCCCAAAGAATTCAGTCAATCGCACTTCTGTAGGTGGTTTCCTGAGCCCTATTCACCACAATGTTTTCCTTCAAAATACTGGAGCGTTAATAAAGAAAAATACACACGTTGGAAAAGGTGTGACAGTAAGTGAGCAGACACACACACACACAACGCTGCACACACATGCCTCCGTGTAACAAGCGCAGAGCCTCCTTTTTTCTTTTCTTTTTTTACAAGCCCTCAGAGTAACAACCATGTCTAATTAAAAGTCACATTTCAACCAGAAAACGGGGGAAAAACAAGCCATCTTTGAAGAATCCCGTCCGTCCTCGCCCTGGTCATGAATTTCAGATAAACATTGTGATACACCGAGAGTGCTGCCACATTAATTAAAAGCCCGGATAGATGCGGCCTCCGTCTAACAGACCTATCAGGAATTAAATTTGTATCAGCGGTGGAAAGAGCAGTTGAGGGGTCCCTCTGGGGGATTCATGAAACAGACTTTCATAGAGGAGTCGTCGGAGCTCTGGGCTGAGGGGAGGAGGTGGGGGGGGGGGGCAGCAGCAGGATGTCATGTGTGGGACCGTCGCATCACTGACCTCTCATTTCATACTTTAATAAAGTCGCACCCAGGTGTCCTTGATGCCTTCCAGTCGCCTGGGGCTCCGGGAGAAGCTTAACATGAGGCGGCCACAACATAATTCTGAACGCTCACCCCCTCCATCTTGTGTGTTCCCTCCGTGGTGTTGTGTTATACATCCATGGGCGTGCACACACACACACACACACACACACTCGTGCAACTGCACACAAGACATACGTTGCTCGACATTTATTGTCTTACTGATTTAAGGCCTTTGAATCCGGATGCAACTGTGCTTTTGGTTGAGAAACACCAGTTTCCCCATTGAAGTATTTTACCAAAGCATTCAACTTGTGCAATGCGAAGACACGGTGTTACATCAATCCTGCCACGCACACATTCTGTCCGTCTGCCGGTGCTGGTTTTTTGCCGTGTCACCTCGGGTTTCATGATTTACTATCATGTGCGGTTGGTCGCAGGAAATTGGAACAGCGCCGACTTGCTTTTTTGAATTGTGGCCGAGACAGTTTTCTGTCGAAAAAAACCCAGAAGCAGATTATCTCGATGAGAAGGCAGCAGATTGGGAGATGTACAGTGCGCAATATGTTATCACAACACAGTCGAGGCCCAGACAGCTGCTATCTGTCGTAAACTCTGGGCTATTGTTGGCCACGCTACACGCCAACATGTGACCTGACCGAGATGAGCAGCCACTGAGCAAATACGGAGTGGAATGGTGTCATTTTTAATAAAGCTGTTTTATGGACTCCAGTCAACAGAGCCAGAGGAGCGGGCTTGAAACTTCCTCGTGCAAATGATATGGCAGCAGGAGTTTCATAACTTCCTCTGCTCAGACAAGCCTGTGGCAAGTCTCCGAACAGAACGGTGCAGTCAGAGAGAAAGCGAGAGAGAGAGGAAGGGGGAAATAACCTCAGCCTTATCAAGATTTCACAGAGACATTTCTTTAATTAGTTTTAATATTTCTTGTTTAGATAATGTCAGCCAATTGACAATTCGGTCCCAAACGGAACAGGGAGTGGGGGGTGGGGGGGGGGGACTCTGCACTCCTCAGATACAGAGAAAATGGCTGATTAAAAAGATAGCTTACTTCATTTGATTTAAATGCATATGCACATATCGGACAGGAGTCCAAACACTCTCGCACGCACAAAGTTCCAGCGGCGACGTTATCGCGGGGCGTCTGAATGGTAATGGAGCCATAGTATTTGTCGAAAAGTTCATGAGTGCTTTTGGGTTTTCGAGGAAAAGAGAAAGCTATCTCCCAAAATTGTGCAAACACGCCTCACAAGCGCTCTCTCCCGTCACGGGCTCTGCTTGCTGCCTGGGAGGCGGCGCGAGGACCTCTCGCCGGTGACGGTGCGGTGACGGAAAAATTATTAGCAGAAGTGGAAAAAAAAAAAAAAAGTTTCCTCTTGCTGAGATCTCAGACAAACAAGCTAAGGCCTCAACCACACACACACACCAGAAAAAAAACAATGTTGATCAAAGCACGTAAACATCTGGAGCAATGAGACTCCCGCCCGAACAAAGACGTCTATCTATATTTTTCCAAGATTACCACTAAAGATAACCAGACTGCTTGCATGAGGGAGCACTTAGAACAGCAAAGGTACAGTGTGCGATACTGTAGCCTACCTGCATGTAACCCCCCCCCACACACACACCTGTCTCTCCTCTAATCTTTGTCTCTCATTTCCACAATCCTCACTCTCACATTAACACAATCTCAGGCTTTTGTACTCGTGTCGCCTCTCCCTAACCACGTATCTCTGCGTTCCCCCCCCCCCCACCCCTCCACTCCTGAAACACACCTTTTCTCCTCACCGGGCAGCAGGTGTTGAGTGGCTGTGTTTACCCCCCCCCCCAACCCCCACCCTCCTCCTTCCTCCCATTCCGTCTCACTGAGGCTCTCTTTCCCTTTCCGTCTTTCTATGTCTCTCTCTCTCTCTCTCTCTCTCTTTGGCAGCTGGTAGGAGGAGGGAGGATGCTATAACAGCTGCACATGAGGGCGGGTGGAAAAGAAAAGAAAAAAGCACACAAGGCAAACAGCTCCAATCCCCAGGGTTGTCAACTCCAATACCCCCCCACCGCCTAAAACCTCTGGTGTTTTTTAACCAGGCAAACAGAGGGAGAAACTGTTGCGGTCGGAGGACATCAGGGTCCCCGTTCCATTAGCCCTACCTGGTGATCTCAGCCACCGCGAGTGGGGTTTAGGCTCCCCGGAGGGGCTCTGTGTGGAGCGGCCTGGTAGCCTGCATGAGAAGTATCCACTTAAATCCACTTACTACCATTTAATAATTTCCAGTTTGAAAAACATGTCACTTCCAAATGGAAATTTCGCTGGAGGTACTTACATCTGTCGGAGAACCACAAAACAACGGACACCGTCGGGGTGCTTTGTTTTGCAGCCCTCTCAAAGTCTGAGCTGTGTTGTGTGTGTGTGTGTGTGTGTGTGTGTGTGTGTGTGTGTGTGTGTGTGTGTGTGTGTGTGTGTGTGTGTGTGTGTGTGTGTGTGTGTGTGTGTGTGTGTGTGTGTGTGTGTGTGCGCGCGTTTCGTTTTCACAAACAGCATCAAAATACATGAGATCAGCTCTCAGGCTTTGTTTGGCCCTGGCAAGGTTAGGCCAGCCTCATTCCAAATTTCCTGAGGGGGGAACAGAGAGAAAAACGATTCCATGCAGATAAATCACTCGCAGCAGATCAAAAGAGAAATCAGTGGCAAAGACAAAAGATGCTGACTTGCAGAGAACAATGGAGACAGGGAGACGTAGGTATCAGAGGAGCCGGCCCTAAGATCCCCGGCTCCGCTCAATCAAACCTGCTAACCGGGGGTTTGCATACTAGGTCAAAGCAAACTCTGCTGCTGCAACAGAGAAAGTGTGTTTAAACTGATGTTGGCGGACTATATATTTTTAGTTTTGTAGAAGAACAAGAAGGATTGAGTTTGCGGCTTTGCAAAGTCATCTTCTAGGTTGGATTTAACAGCCACCCTGAGAGCGGGATATGCCCACGGTTCGAAAAAGAGAAGTGTGAGGAGAAGGAAAGAGAGGGGGTAAACTATTGATATCGAGCGTGTGGGTAGCTGTGCACGCGCTCGCTCTGTGTGGTTTGATGTACGCGTTGGGCCCCGGCTTCCTACAGCTCTGCATCTAAGACGAGAAGTCGTGTCCCCGCGCAGCCCTTCACGCATCACGACCCACCGTCTTCTATTAACTTCCTCAATACGAGCAATAAATAAATATATGGAATCCACAACTCTTTATCATCCGCTCGTCACTTTGGAGAGCCGAGGCGTCGGGGAGGGAAAGGGCCCCTTTGGGAAGTGCCGCGTGGGAGACGAGACCCTCACCAATATTCCCTTTTGATCAAACTGCTTCACAGCTACCAGAGGAGGCGACACGTCACTTTTACAGCCTCTGTTCTCCGTTTTAAAAAACAATCCTCACAAAGGGGGGGTCATGTGAAAAGCACCTTGTGATTTAGCTTGAAAGCACATTTTATAATGTGGAGGACTAAATCGTGTTCAAAAGCGCGGTTCAGCGCGCACCACTGACAGTCACTATTTGATCCCCTCCTCTGAGATCCACGTATGATAACGCATCAATTTAGATCGAGGTGATATGAAAGAGAAATGTTAAACAGGCTTTTCCGAAGGGGGAGGAGCCGATGCATTTGAGATGAATAAAATTATATTAAAATGAACGTGTTGAGCTTCGGCACAGTTGACCTGTGAAGTGTGCTTAACGAGAAGATGTTTGAAAGTGAAGCGAGTGGGTCCAGACAGCTGCCCCACAAAACCTGCTGAACTCCTCAAAATATGTCACACGTGTCTTGACGTCGTGCTTTATTCAAACATGGGATTCGGAAGATAAGGTCAAAGGATTGACCTAATAGAGTTGGATGGATGGTTAAGAGCCCCATTCAGGTGTGGTTAGGAAGAGAGGGAGGCGTTACAATATAGCGGTTGAACCCGAGCTTGGTCGCCCCCACGTTCCACACTCCCGCCGCTATCTGCAGTCCAAACAAGTGAGACGTGATACCGCTGCTCTGGCCTGGAACGGAGGGAAAACACAAGGCCGCTGCCACAACAAAGACAGGAAATTCAGCATAGATTCCTACTTCTCTCTTTTCTCCTGCCTCTCTATACCTAACAATACTGGTAATGGAGAGAGAACAGTGCCCGGGGCTGGCAGAGACACCTGCGACATATTTTTCTCCCCCCACTCCGCCGCCAACACCCCCACTCCCCTCCGCCCGCTCTTCACCACCCCCTCGACATTAAAGTCCTTCACAGAAATCAGAATTTAATAAATCACCCCAGAGCCTGACAGAGTTTATCTCCGGGGGTCGCCTCCACTGTGCGGAGACTCACAGACAGACAAAGCCCGGCCCGATAAGATGTGAAATTAAATACAGTTAGCAGTTTGAGACAAAGGAGGGAGAGTGTCACACCGAGCTTTGTGCGGCGTAAACGGCTGGCTTCTAGTCGGGGCGCAGACGTGCACGTGCGAGTGTGTGCACGAGAGCACACACACAAACGCCGCGGAGACAGCGGGGGTGATTCATTTCAGGTTTCCTCTCACATTTAGCCTCATTTGCATCATCCACTGTCAACATATCGCCTCTCCCAGATATGTTCAGGAGCTTTCATTCGACGTCCAGGGGATGACATCCTTTTTACCCAGACGCGCCATTATTAATCACTTGCTCCGCTCCTATGTGGACTCATCTCCATCACGGATCAAATGCTATCTGCCCGTGTTTCCTTTCATTCGGCAGACATCCCTGACATCAGCCATCACTACGGGCTAAAGGAGACTTATGGGAGCGTGTTGGGGCTCAGACGACCTTATGAATGCGGTACATAAGCATTTAGTACTGAGAGGATATAAATGGGAGGATTTGCTCGATGCAGGATCTGTCAGGGCAAACCTAGCCGGCAGTCGAGCGCACATACTGTACAGCGTGCCGACTTAAGGGCTCTGTAAGAACAATTAGGTACTTAAGGAAAGGAAACATGCAATATGAAATTGCTGCACCAGTGCAATGCTTTTCATGCGAGTATACAGTTATAATATTTGCAATTAGCTGTGGTCTCCAGTTCACATCAGGATATGGCAGACCTCAGCTGTTCGAAGCAGATTTTTTCCCTTCCCTGCTCGGTAGTTAAGAGAAAGCACAGTCAGGTTTCCAGGGCCAAGCTGTGCGGGTTGTTTAATAGGCTTAGCCTGGTCGCCGGACCTGACCTTTCCCTTCCACAATACCGAGGCCAACGGGCTAGGGCCAGCTCTGGGAACACAATGACCCGCGGGTGAAGCCTAATCTCCAGCTCCATACCCTGCGCTGACCAGACGGCCCTCGTCCACAGCCTGTCCGCTGCTCCCACCGATGTCTTCCTGCCGAGACAACGGTGCCAAGGAACTGTCACCAGGCCCAGCGGGAGGGGGGTACCGACCCGACCAGCGCTCCGCGCTCAAGAGTGCCGCTTGGCAGAATGTGGAGAATGACAGGAATGCCGGGTGCCATTGTCGCATCCTGATAACATTCTACATCTAAGAGCACGATTAGAGGCCTCTGTAGTCGGCCCGTCTATGGGCGTGCTTGAAACAGACGGGGCTGCTGGTTGTTGTAGGCCTGTCATTACAATGCCGCAGCTCGTCATTTACAATAACCCGATTCTGAACCTCCAGGGTAACACACACACACACACACATTGATGCAAAATGATTATACATGTAACTTGAGGCATGGACGGTCCAGAGTACAGTGAGTGCAGCTCAGAAACATACGATCAACCGAGTGCGGTTAGTAGAAGTGCGGTGGCCTTAGGATCGTACAGCCACACATTCATTTCATCTAAAGCTTTTAGCATTGTCTGGTTTGGTTTTCATCTAAATATGCATTAAGCATCCTAGTGGACATCATCGATTAAAATAAAATGAGCCTATCTGACATGCACCAATGGGGAAAGCAAACAGCAGAGCTATGTGGAAAGGTTTCTACATATGTCAATGTCATGCATTTAAATGTGAAGAGCAAACAGTACTGTACATGCATGTGTACACACACACACAAGAGCCCAAAGCATACATAACACACAAAGCCCATTGTTGTGGCAAGAGCATATCAGATAAAGGAAGAGATAAAGAAATGCATCTGAACCCAAATGTATCCGTTGCTGCATTACTTCAACTTTCTAAGTGTTTGATCTGTGCAGGCGCTGACAAGGCAGTTCATTCTTTTCCAAATATTTTCTTTTTTGAGTTTGTTTTATAATTTTTTTCCTCTTGGTTCAAATGATGGGCTGTGAAAGGTTCTTCTTTCTTCTCCGTGCAAGTAAACTACACAAAAGCTGTGTTTGATCGGTGAAACGCGATCTGTATTTCTGGCATTGTCTCCAGTTCCTACTGTGGCATCTTAAAGGTCAGGAGTGAAAGGCCATTTGATAACTACTGAAAGACCTTTTGGGCTTTATTACGCCGCCTTTCATCTCCTTTTCCTGCGGAGGTTAAAACAAAGTAGTGCATCCTTTGAAAAAAAGAAAAAGGATAAATGGATGGCTTTGGAGCCTGAAGCCTTCTTCTTCTTTCTGTCACTGGGAGACCCAGTGTACAAGGAAAACTCTTGTGGGATGTGTTTCTGAGAGACGAGTCTTTTTAGGCACAATTAGCATATGTCCTCTCAACCTTCCAGCAAACCTCTCAATGAGACCCTGAAATCCGATTGAGATAGTATTACCACTCAAAACAGGGCATTACACAAAACATCTCAAGCATGCACGCTCATACAGGTGCACACACACACACACACACCCACGCAGACACAAACGCTCACAGCTCAATGACACCCACTTCCCGCTGAATATTCCTTTCTTTTTAATGGTAACCTTGGGAGACGGGCTGCACCGGCGCAACACTTAACAGCCACTAGTCTGAGAAAAATGTTTTTGATATGCTTGTGTCATTTAATCATCCGCCATTCTGCCGAGGCTGTGCGGGACAATTTTGCAGGATATTAACTCCCAACTAAACCCTGGCTTGTATCATTTGTGGGGCCAGTCAAGCAGGAGTCCCAGGAGGAGCGGAGACTTCCTCCTCACAGTCGTAGTAATCTAAGCCTGACTGGGCGTGCACGCACACAAGCACGCATGTGCACACACACACACACACACACACACACACAGCCAATAGACAGGTAGAATGAACCATAAAGGGATAAAGGAATCAGGAAACGTAAGGCACAAATGAAGAAGCCCCTTTACTGACAGTCACAGCAGTAAAAGGATGAGTGTGTTTGTGATTTGAGTGATCAGGTAACAACAACAGAATAGCAAGTAATATATATAGATATACATATACATGTATATCGATATATACACATGTATATATATAATTCACAGACAGACCAAATTACTTCCTTTTTCTTTTTATTTCCACACCAAAGTTAGAGATTGAAGAGCATTCGTAAAAATGTCACTTTAACGTGATCCATTTGGACAGCTCACATTGCTTAATGGGGTAGGAAATTCATTTTTTTTTTGCTGCTGTGGAACAGACATTGTGGATGATGTGATTCTATGCAAAATATATGAAGCCATTACTAGAAAAATGCATGAGTTTCAGTAGTTGGGGGGGTTGGGGGGAGAAAAAGTATCTCATTGCACGGAGGCTATCCCTATTCCTTACCAGGGAGCGTCACTCTCACACACACACACACACACTCTCACACACACACACACAATGCAAAAGACAGCAAAGACAACTGATGAAAACCATTTTTGTTCCATCACAAAGAACTAGGTCACCCTCTCATAATTGTCAATCATGCAATAAATCTCTCTGTGGCACAAATGAATACGGCATTGGAAATGAGACAAAGCTTATTGGCATGCTATGTCAGCTTGACTCAATTCATCCTCCTTTTCACACGAGACCATTCATATGTGAAGTTCTCTCTCTCTCTCTGGCTCACTCTCTCTCTCGCTCGCTGGGTAATGCACGCGTGCACACACACACACACACACACACACACAAGCGAACGCGCTCAGACGCCGCTAATGTGAGAGTTACGCAGGGGTTAATGTATGTGGACAAACCATTTCAGCCGATTTATTATCACAACCGTGTTTATTTCCATAGAGAACATGTCTCAATGTATTTTCTGCAATGCTGTGGAATTACTGAGAACACACACACACACACACACAAGTAACTGTTATAGAGCATTGCTTTCATGGCGTTAGTGAACGCATGGACAGAGTTTTGGCGAACTGAGATTACAATTGAAGGGATTCCAATCGCACAAACTTTGCTTTTCTGCTTCGTGTTTTCATGTCCATGACAATAAGTGTGTGATCTAGTTTTCTTTCATCTCTGACTGAACTCTGACAGTGTCGATCATGCCTGAAACTGAACTGACCCCTGACTTTTCGGCTAACCTCACATCATAGCAGGTGTGTGCGGTGCAGTGGTCTGTTTCCGTGTTATCTGATTGGCCCGGGAGCTTTGGCTTGACACAGCACTACAGCTCCCTCCGCCGAGGCTTGTGTCACGTCTCCGAGGACCCGACTGTCACTCTTTAAGAGGAGGGTAATAATAGCCGGGCGCCACGGCAAGTGGTGGCACAAGCGATTTTAAAGAAACATCAGGGAGATGGTGACATTTGAGTCTACGAGGAGAGAAACCTAAGCGCTGCAACCAATAAAGGCTCCCACCAATATTCTCACTAGGGTTTTAAAAGGAGGGGGGGGAGATACAGAAGCAGAGAGAGGCTGAGAGGCAAAAGAGAGATGTCAGTGTTAGATGAAAATGTGTTGACCTGGTGATATTGATATCCCCCGCTCATAACCTCTACAGGTGTGCCCTGCCGTCAGGAAGCAGCCCTGGGTGTGGCCATCGCTATGGGTAACAGACAAAATTGCAGACCTTATCGTTTTACAGCACACCGAATGAGCTGCCTGTCCGCGTCCAGCTGCTGACAGCTCAACTGATTCTGTAGTGGAAACACAGCTACTGTAAGAATAAACCATTCACGCAGCACGCATCCTTTCTTTTGTCTTTAACATTTGTATTCTTTTTTATTTTCAACCTCTGAAATTCAAAAGTACTGGATTAGGTTGTTTAAAAAAAAAAGCTAATATATCAGCTAATTATTTTTTTCTAATTATTATTATTTGACGGTAGGAACATTACAACTTCACGCTTTTTTTTCGAGATTTTCTAATTTCAGAAATGTTCAGCTGACAGCGACCTCAAGATTAATGAGTGGATTTTGATTGAGCAGCTTTAGCGAGGCTGAAGGGATTTGAAAGACAGATCTAGAACAATCTGCTGATCAACGTCCAATGCTGTGGCGAGAACCATTCATTTCGATATGACCTTTACATGTATGAAGAGAACAAGCTAAAGCTGGAACGCAGCATTTATGGCACACTGACATTGCAGTGCACCGGTTGTCCAACAAACATGTGAAAGATGTGGGAAAAGGCATGTTGCTGAGAAACTAATTAAATAGGAATCACTTCCTTTGACGTCAGCATTGTTATCATTGTAACTGTTAACTTATGATGGTTTAGCTTCAGTTTAAATCATCTTTTACAGAAACTCTGAAACCTGACTCAAACATCAAGAGTCTGAAGCTCCAAAAGCAGACACAAGAGAGCCGTTTAGTGTTGAGCCTGCTGGCTCAACGGGAACTCATTTTGTGCACATTGTTGGTTATAATCCGATGCAACAAATTGACTGCATGAAGTGTTTCTGGTGTCTAAGTGAATTCAGAATCCACGTAAATAGCTGTGGGGCCGTTTTCTTCGTTTTCTTTTCCATCAGAAGGTATTGACTAAGCAGATGCTTTGAACCACCACAGAATGTGCTGCTAGTCTCAAGTGTCATTAGCTTCGGGGCTTTTCCAGCTAGCGCCAGGTAAAGATTAGATAACAATCAGCCCTTTAATAGATACTGTTGGAGGCACCGGAGCCGTGCCTGTGCTGTGCCGTTCATCTGAAGCTAACAACAGAAGAAGAGAGAGTGGAAGCCGATGTCATTTCCTCCCCGATTTCTTCCCCGTGATGTACCGCGAGCCCGCGCAAGCAAACGCGGCTGCTGTTAAATTACATGTAGCTGCTCCCTCCAACCAGTGTCAGTGTACAGTGTGTGTCTGTCTGTGTTGGTTCAGGTCCAACTAGGATTTGAAATGGAACATTTCTAGGCAAGGCAAGGCATTTATTTGTACAGCACCTTTCAACAACAAGGCAATTCAAAAAGGTCGGAATGGTTCATAACCGGAGCAGCAGATCACACATGTACTTTGGCACCCGCACCACTCAGTGCTTCATAAGCCAACAGTGGTGTTTCTAAGATCTGCTCTTGGCCAAACAGGAAGCCGGTGTAGAGATGTGAGAAGTGGACCGGTGTGGTCTCTCCCGGTCTCAGTGAGCAGCTGTCTGATCAGACAGCACTACAGCGGTCGAGACCACCGAAGATAATGGACAGAGCGGACTACTTTTTCTAAATCCCGCCAATATATTCTCAACAATCCTCCAATCATTGATTTGTTAAATGCACTCAATGCTTGTATGGGACCATAGTCACTTGATGATATTGTTATGTAAATCTGTGTGTCATCAGCATAAAGATATTTAGTAGTTTTCTGAATTCTGGTAATAGTGTGAAAGTGATGTGTGATGTATACCTCCCACTAGTACCAGTACACGTATGTATGGGGTTTATTAAAGAGGAATATACTAGGGTATGTTCACGACATTTTGAACACCAATAGCTGATTATTCAGGAATCAAAAGTTTCACATGAACACAAATATTGTGTCTTAGCACGCAATCGCCTGCTATGAACACATATTACACAGCTAACTGTGCAATGTAATCTGAATAGCATGATGTTGGACAAATACACTCTTTGTTTAAAGGAAGGTGTATCTGCTCGGGGTGTTTCTTAACTTTCAGTCAAAGGAGAAGAAAAAGAAAGAGTTGCGCTCTCATAACGTGACGTGCATTGCTTCAAAAAGTACAAAGGGCTTTTTGTCGGATGACATTCCTTTCTTAATATACTTCAATTATAAGGAGGAGTCCTTTGTATTGAGTAGAGAGCTCCGAAAACATTAACACTGGAGGAATAACATCTGCGTGTTTACTCAGGAGAAGATTCATCCCTGATAGCCTCCGCGAAAATGAAGAGAGGGGGAGAAAAAAACAAGTGGAGGAAATTTGTGGAATCCCATCTGAGATTGCTTCCCTGATGGATTCCTTTTCCTGTCAGCTCAGACGAGAAATGAAGCCGGGGCAAATTAACTCCTGATACAGCCACGCTGAATTAGACAGAGAGTGCGGGAAAAAAACTACACACTTTTTAAGGATTCCAGCCTTGTCATTTTCAATTTTCTGCTCTTTGGACATGCTTGTATTCAGATTCCCCAACATCTATTCGCCATATCAATCCTAATTAGACAATCTGGGCCCACGAAGGATGGGAGCGGGAGTTATTTGCATAATTTAATCATAAATACTCTGTGATACATATTTCCAAATGCATTTGTACAATTATCTTTTCATCCTTGGGGCAAAAGTATTAATATGATTAGGCAATAATTCTTTAAAAAAGAGGGGGAAAATAGGAAACCAGCAAGTGTGCACTCTTTTTTAAACTCCAGCTTTGGGCTATATGAAAAATTAATTAATTTCAGAGGAAAATCAATTTCTCTATGTGACCATATTAGACAGAGCCAGGCAAGGGCCTGCATTCCTTCCCCAATCAGAAAATCTCATCTGCTCCCTCTAACTTCTGTCAGTAGCATTTAATATCCTGGTACGAGCGCCGGTGACTTCCGCCATGCTCCCTAAATGTGCAGTAATGTGAAGGAGCCGGCGAGCAAGGACGAGCCAGGGAGCTGTGGCTGTGGGGAGAAGAAGAGGACGGAAATCAGAGTGACCCAAAATCTATCGCTGGCCTGTCAGGCAATCAGTCTCAAGTGTAAAATCACCAGGTAAAATCGCCGTGTTTGATATGCCAGATAAGTCATATTGACAGATAGATTTTAAACAGCTTAACTCTGTTGTCTATAAGAATCAAAGCTAATACCCCTTTATGGTTGGCGAGCACAGTAAAAATAGGTCATTTGAATATGCTGATTAGCGTGGACGGACCTGATGTCGACGTGTGATTTTGCACCATTTCGTTCGGGTAGAGGTATTAATTGGTACTTCAATTGCTGCTGCCGATCCAGTAAAGGCATGCAAATAAGATGGGAGCCTGGACAACTAATGCATCCAACAGGCAAATTAACAGTCCAGGCCTCTTTGCCATGCAAACAGCTTCTAAATCCACAAACCGCATTAGAGAGTGTCAAACAAAGCCTCTTTAACGAGTCCTGGCTCAGCCTCATTGTTGGCTATTAAAAAGAAAAAGAAAAAATGATCTCAAAAGAAAGGAAGAAAATGAATGATACTTTTCTTAACTGAGCTAGACCGTGGATTTTTTGGTAAAAAAAAAAAGTTTTAATTTGTACTCGTTCCAGCTGAATGGATGTTCAGTCAATAAAGCAATTCAGATTTTCAAGGAGACTATTTGTTTTCAAAAAGAAAACACCTTGCTGCCATCTGCCAACTGCACAGTTGACTTGAGCACATGTACTGTACCTAATCAAATTTAGCAGAGCCCCACTGAAGGATTAAAAATGCAAAAAAAGAGAAAGAGAGAAGTTAAAATGCTTTTTTCCCTTCAATAAAGAAACAACACACAATATGACGGCCAATTTGACTTTCAAGGAAGTACTTGAATAGATTTGGATTTTAAACCGCTTTGTATATCCTTCTCTCTCTCCCCCCTCTCTCTCTCTCTCTCTCTCTCTCTAATCAGGCATCTGTCACTCTGTTTTTGAAGTTATTATCGCCCGAGCTCCCTCTTGGATGTGGTTGCTGGGTGACGGGTATCTTAGCACCCACTCTGACTGGGAATGATTTGAATGGAATCCAGAAATCTCCCCTGAGTACCTGTAAACACATCCGTGTCTTGTAGAAAACAAATATATTATAAGAGAGCTCGGCGGCGGAGAGGAGGGAGAGAGACAAGCTGGCACCCTCGGTGGCAGCTCGCACTGAGCGCTAAACAAAACAATTACCGTCATTTGCAAATATGTGTGTTTAGGCATAAACACTCTTGAAATAGGAACAAGAGAGGTGATAGCTCTCATAGCACCCTCTGTCATGTCAGAATCAATTAAATGTATATCTGTTAAAGGAGAAGTCGTACCACTGTGACCTGTCACATCGGGAGCGCTTCAGAGGGAGATCTGCTCGACTGCAACGAGCCGGGGAGGGAAAAAAAAAAATCTATTTAAGAAGGGCATGTAAGTGAAAAAGCCGTCCCGTTTCCCAGTGGTGGGACATTGTCTGGGGCGTGTGGTTAACCTTCAAGGGTAGACAATGATTGTCAATTAACTGCTGCATTTCTGCGCCCCGGCATCGGGTAGCCTGCCCCCACAAAGCAGACCAATGAGAGATTTGCGATATCTCTGCACCGCCCCCCCCCCTCCCCCATCCACCCCAGTGTTATAATAACCTTTCAGAGAGTTCAAGTGTCACGCAGCAATAAGAACCTTTTCCATCCCACCACGGGGAGAATGAAAAGGAAAACAAGTAGCTGGAACAGAGGACTCCTGGAGGGCTCCTGGAGAGCCGGAGTCTTAATGTAGGAGAGATTACTGATCCTGGATCAGTCTGGGAGCAAAGAGCCAACACTACTAATCTGGCACGAGAGTCCTTCGGAAAATGAAGGGGTCAAAAATGACTGGATTCCTAGTATACTTAAAGATGAACAATAATTACTAAAATACCGTGCAGCGTATTAGGCAAAGCACAAAGTCCAACACTCACTTAGAAGTAAAAGAAAAAGGATTAATTCATCACCATAATAAAAAAATACCCCAAAACATCCTACACAGCTTTTCTGAGCAGCGTTCTGCTAAAGTAAGCATGGCGGGGAGCAATTTGGTCTGCGCTTGTTTGTGTCCACATCCAAAGTACAACAGCGGGATGCAGCGGTGCTCTGTGATGCTATTCACATTCACACTGTGTGCAAAATGAGAGCAGTGTTGTTTTAACACAATAGGCCGTGGGAGGGGGAAAAGAAGCATGGGAAATAGTAAGACCCATTGTAGAGGAGGTATTATTCACTTCATTGTTACCACTCTGCCTCTGTATAATAAGAGTAGTGACATTGTGGTGATCGGGGCGAGATGAAAAGCTAAAGTGACCCAGACAGCGGGGCTGTTGTTGTGTAACCCGAGCGGGTTAACCCGGTGGACTCGGGTATTTTATTGTATTTTATTATACTGACAGCAAGTCGGTGCAAAGTCTCTTTTTTGGAGAGGGGGAAACTGGTTTTCACCTGCAGGGCAACACGTGTCCTGTTTACTCCGACTGATGATTTTGTCGGCAGCAAAATGATCCCCCCCCCCCCCCCCCCCCCACACCCTGCAAATAAAATCAACTCTTTTCTAAGTAACAGAAGCCTTTTATCCGGCGGATGCCTCGCCGCTCCGTGATGTAATTCTCCAAATGGGGCAGGCAGGCAGGCAGGCCGGGTCTGAGTGATTGATTTCAGCCCAGCACCGGGAGTACCTGGCTGCTTTCAGAGACAATTACGGTCCTGTCCATGTGCCCGTAATAGCCCACCACTTTAGCGTCATTAAAGCGACGCGAGGCACTGCATTATCCTTTAACCCCATCGCTGGCCATCCCCCCCATTGACAACCCGGAGAGTTCAACCACATACGTTGTCACCTGAAGCCCCCCCCCCCCCCCCCCACACCAGACTGGAGGAGAGGATCACTGCACCGTGTGTTTCTCTCTACAGAGGAGAGGGAGGAGGGGTGGGGGGGGGGGTTCTGCTCCCTCAATGCTTTATGTAAATGACGCTTGAGCGCCAAAGTGCACAGGTGAGCCGTTGAGACGATTACAACAGCAATCGAAATGTGGAGCTGAAGAGTGTTTAGAACGTTTTGTGACGAGAGCATGAAGAGAAAATAAAATGCATGCTGCTAAAATTTGAAATAAATGTACTGCACAAGGGAAAAGCTGAAGAATTAAAAGAATATGTCACTGTGATAATTTGCCTCTCTCTTCTGACCAGGCCCACTCTGCAGACACAGCAGTTATTTGAGGGTCAAAATGTATCCAACCTGCTCATACAGAGATCTTAATGGCACAAAATGGTCTGTGTGTGCATGTGTGTTTCAGTTGTTTTTCCACCACGTGTACTTGGAATACTAAGTATGCATCTAAAAAGTCAGAATTGAGTTTAATCTCACACTATATATATTTTTTTCCCCAAAAAGGCTGTATGCTTATACACCGAGATAACCAAAGTGACTCAAAGTGTTTATTGCTATCCCCCACACTGAAGTGAGCCTTTCCATCATATTTGCATTTCCAGCTCATTTCTGGGTAGCAGATCAATATGGAATCAATCATAGTGACAGGTGAGATGGTAAATTTGACCAGGCTGAACCATCCTGCGAGACTGAGCGATACATCAAAGCCAGGAGCAACAGGACGGTAAAAAATGGCTTTTAATCAAATATTGATCCTCACTTTAAATCACCCCCATATTAAAACGTAGAAACCTCAAAATATTTGATTTGGTAATACGGGTTAATGCATTCATGTCACTTACTGTGTGTGAATTTCCTTGTTGAATATAAATCAAGGATGTTTGATAAAAGGCATGTTCTAATGTGTGTGTTTGTATGGCAATTATCCAGAGCATTTACAGTGGGGGAAACAGACTTCATCCACTCATACAGGAGTCGTGAGTGTACTGTTACCTCCTTTAAAAAATATACTGGCTGTCAATCCTGAGAAAAACAATTACGACACTAATGAGATGTAATTCTGGTAATCTGTGTTTGTCTTGTTTATACTTACATTCTAACTTAGAAATACAATTGTACTGGCCCTGTGGCAAGGGCATATAATCATGCATAACCTCATTTTCTTCCAGAGAAAATTGTTTCAAAGTTTCCTTAAATTAAGAGCAATTACAGTGAAGTGAGGATCCGAACAGATGGCTGTGGCGGTATTTGTGACATCGCCTTTAGCCGTGGCGGATCTACGCTTCTTGAAGTTTATTCAACAGCGTGGTGGAACTCGGCCGTGGTGTAGCCTACATTATCGATTCACTCGTCCCGCAGCAGACAGGCGATCCATCATGGCACAAGCTTTGCCCTGCACGTGTTTAAAAAAAAACTTTCACTAAACTTTCTCACTGATGGTGCGCTCTGGCCTCTCGCCGTCCAAACGGACACACCAGAAGCACATTCTAGCAAACCAACGCTCACGTACACACACACACACACACACACACACACACACACACACACACCACACACTGTTTTTTCCTAACTCCGAATGATACATTAATGTCATCGCTTGAATCACTTGATTTTTTTAAAAAGAGAAAAATGTCTCCTCCCTCCTTGCTCCCTCGCCTTTACGCACGGCATGTCCATGAAGACATTTACACCCGAAGAAGAAGACAAAATAAATGTGCCGCACAAGAGCCGCCCGCTTACCTCGCGTTGGTGCAGTCGTTGTACAGCGTCTCGAAGTCTTTCCTGGAGATGAGTTTACAGCGGTTCACCCCGGGCTGGATGGCGCCGAGCCCTCTGAGGATGCGGACCTGCTCCACATTGCACACCACCGGCGTGATCTCCAGCCGCTTCAGCTTGGTGTAGACCGTGTGCAGTCCGCCGACCAGGTGCTTCAGGAACAGGTCGAAAGCCTGCGGCAGGCAGATGAGCTCGCAGCCGTCCACGGTGAAAGAGGCCACTTTGGCGGCGCGCAACTCGACCATCTTGCACTCGTTGTTCTGGGGTATGTTCTCGACGGGCGACGGGGTCGAGTACACGGGCTTGCCGGGCGGCAGCGCAGCGTTTGGGATGCCTGGGCTGCCGGTGGCGAGGAGCTCTGATCTGAACAGGTTCTGTCCGGGCGCGGACGGCAGCGCCAGGGATGGAGACGGCGACGAAGTAGTCGTCGGCGGGGACGTCGTCAGGGTGGGAGTCGAGATCGGAGGCGGCGCGACCAGAGTAGTTGGTGGGATCAGAGCAGCCGGTACGGCCATGGTCACCTACAGGAGGGGGAAGAGAGTAGCCGAAGTTCAAAGTTGAAAAACTCAGCCTGCCGAGACACCGCTAAATGAAAGAATCCACGAGAGTTTAGCTCCTCGCATAAGTTGTGAAGTAAAAAGAGCTGCCGAGAAAAGGCGTGCTGAGTGAGGGCGTTGGGGGGTGGGGAGGGGGGGCTGAGCGGCGGGACAATGATCAAAGATAGGAGGAGGAATGACAGGAGGAAAATGAGCTGAAAAGTGCAGCTCCGCTCTGTGGATGAGTTGTTGTTGTCACACGGTACAGAGGGGCGGAGCTAGGGGACACGCAAGCCTTTGAAGAACAGACATGTTCCAGTCGGTTCCGATTGTTTATTCCACATTAGAGAAATACGGTTACATCGGATGATAAACGTGAACAAATTAGAATGTTTTTCTTTTAACTGTGGTCAAAAACAAACTCGTGTGGAAGATTCAGTGACTGCTGGTTCTCACAGCACAGAGCAGCCACACAGACTACACCTGCTATCAGACGGTATGCAAGCCCACAGTGACCTTACTGACCGGTGATCACTGTGGGCTTTTTTCTCCTTTACTTTATTTTATTGTGGATGTCATTGACTTCTTTGTCATATTTTCTGACAAAGTGCAATGTACACACTATCTGTCAGCAAGGGAATAAAGAGAAGTCTAATTGAATTAGCTCTTTATGGTGATTCTATTTACAGTCAAAGTGGCTCTGGCTTGTTGTATGAAGTAACAGCATGACACAACATGAGGCAATGGTGGTATTTACATGACAACGTATAAATATAAAAGTACATTTACTCACTAAAAGTTTGACTGTAACACCTAATCTTCAACAGAATGCATTGTAAACGCTTCATATCATGCTGTGCAGCGCTTCATGTCAGAAGAATAATAACTATTGTGTTATTCTGTAAGAATTACACGTGATGGCAAACAAATGGTGGCAGCGGTGTTAAAACAGTTAATGAAGTCAGAATAGCTGTCGATAAAGAGGCACTCCTGCCCATGAGAGAAACAAAAGCCTTCATATTGCCAGAGCCTAACATAGTGAAGAATCTGAAGTGGTGTGAGAACACAGGCTAATAGAGTTAAAACCTTTCAAAATAATAATAATAAAACCAACTTCAATACACAGACCACAACATTGGTAACGGTTCACTTTTTGGGTGTCTCGCACAGTATTGCAATGGCAACTTCTGTCCGACCTGCAGGACAGAACACCAGCCTGTTGAAGGTTCGCACTCTTTCATGGTGAAGAGTGCTGAGCCCAGCTTAACAACGGGAACTCTCAAACTTTCTCCCAACCTCAGACGGCGCAGCAGAGAGAGGGATAAAGGCAGAGAGGGAGGAAGTGCAGCGCTTGTATGGTGGAGGTGGGGTCATGTCCGTGTACAATAAGAGCTCACATAGAGTTCACGCATGTGTATGACCACTGGAGCGCATCAATTACAATACCTTTCCCGCCAGATCAATCTGTGGGTGTAAAACACTGAACTACACCGCTGGACGTCTCACTGAGAGATCAAACTCTATTAAGAGAAATAGGCCGTAGATATATTCAAAGCTGGTCTGCGGGAACCTTGTTTGGAGTTTTGCAGTAATTAAAGTTATGGATAAAAAGAAATTCCGCCGGCACAACTGTTATCTTTTTGTCCCCAATTTGGTAGCACTCATTAGATTGCATTACATCAAATAACAAGTTCTACTTTAGCTTTGCACTGTTTTTTTGTTGTCTATTTGCTGTTAGATGTATTTGCAGAAGCTGGGTTTTGCAGAGTTCATACTTACCATGACTCCTCTTTAAGTGGAATGAGTGCGGTGCACATCAGGGAGGCTGCTGCTTATCACAGTCTGCATTGGCCTTAATATTCCGTGTATTGCTGTTGTCCTGTTGTGTCAGATCAGCTTTAAGATAAGCAGTGTGCCGCTTTCAAAATTATCATTCAGGGAAAGAGGTGGCTTGTAGTGTAAAATCAATAGCTGCTTAAAATTCATTGCCAGGCAATCCATTTGCCCTTTATGTTGCTAACCTTTCACTTAAATATGCACCATATTAAGATTTCATTATATACAATGAATGTCACAACAGTTTGCCCACTATTTCTCTTGTTTGCATGGGTTAACTGCAAATCATTGTGCTTGTAATGTCTGAAAAACTACTTTCATTAACATTATGCAGGGGAAAAAATAAAAATGCGGCAGAGTTGCCTAATAGGTATTAAAAGGCACCACAGGATATGTGTGATGTTTTAGATACAGACGCCCTTTCAACAGGCTGGGTGGGCTGCATGTGACCCCGGTTATGAAAACATAGAAACACAAAAATAAAGTCTGTGAACTTTGTTGTTGTAATGCAGCGCACATACAAAGAGCACTACTGATTGTTAAAAGCATGTATGGGAAGCTATCTTTCGAGGCAGCAGCGCTCTAAGACTACGTGTTAATTGTGACAACAACGTCACTTCTTTCTTTTTCCTTCATGCACAGTGGGACTAAGTTGTCTCTGCAAAAAAGTAGTTTGAAATTGGTACCGTGAGTGAAGTTTCCAGCGCTCGGTAACACAGACGGTTCTCCTGAAAGTACACACAAGTACAGTACTTGTGGATGAGATTGCAGTAAACAAATGACTGTGTCAAAATGTAATCACCCAGCGTGATGAATGGCATCAGGAAAGTGTTTCACAATGTATGGATATGGGACAAGACTTGTGTATGATCAATGACACAGTATATTGTTTGATGTCATAATTTATTCACCCCATAAAGCTTTGATAAAACAATGTTGAAAAGCAATTTAAATTGAATTCATTTAAATGTCAATTCTCATGGTTAGGATTTTTCTATAATTGGCTGTTTAATTAAAATAATTTTCATAGTCATTAATACAGCCGGCAACTTGTGGCGCACTGACGTGTTTTAATTACATGGTATTAACAAAATTGATATGCTTTAGAAAGCACGGTGAATAAGAAATAATTAGACCAATCATACATCATCCTCTTATGGACGTTAAGTGTATCACCATATAATTGATGAACTTAAAAAACAAGAGAGATAAATAACTTTAATTGAAGCGAGTTGGTGTACAGAGCCAGGAACAAAGAATCATACTCACGATGTATTATATTTCAGAGGCAATTCATTATCTGTAACATCACTTCGCTCTCTGTGCCCAGCACTCTCCCCTAACCTATGATTACATGACATTTCAAAGCAGTGATACTGTGTAGTCTTTTAAAATGTCCTTTTACCTAGTCGGCATAAATCTTCAAACTGCTTTTCCGCATAGGCAAGTAGGGGGGGGGGGGGGGGGCAGCTTCAGACATAAGAATCATTTAGATGCTTGGAATAAAGCACTTATTGATCATGAATATTTGTTTCTCCAAGGTTATGCTGCCTTGACCCCATCTATCCTTAGCCACCCGTCCAACACAAACATGCCACTTGGGGTGAGGGGGCGATGTCAGGGAGCACACTGACGGTGGAGGCTGTGTGATAATTCTCCCCACTGGCCACACTGACTTCTTTTCTAATTACAAATACCAGTGTAGGGCTTCTCTCACACTTCTGCAGTTCCTGTATTCGTCCGCACAGAATCACGACCTTTACAGTCACAATCCAGAATATATGAAATGTTTTATTTGAGCGGACACGACTGGGAATGAATCGGCAACTAAGTTGTAGTCATTGAAGTCCTTTTTATGACAAAACTCCAAACATTCTGTCATTCAAGCTTCTCAAATCAGAGAGTTTGCGGTTTATTTTCCGTTTTATATCATTGCAAATGAAATCTCTGTGTTATTTGGACTGATGGTCGGACAATACAAGGCATTTGAAAACGCCACCGTGGACAATCAGAAGATTACGCAATAAGAAAGCTCTTGTCTCATCAAAGCTGCATTTCTGCTCCACAGTTGTTGCCCAAAATATCATTCGCCGACTCCTTTCACCAGTTTTACAGTCAAAGTTTCACGAATAAAGTCAAAGTCAAAGTGTAAAGCATAATTAAAACAACACACATTGACCAAAGAGAAGCCTACAACCAAGAAATCAGAAAATGAAGTTTAAAAAGTCAGCAAAGGAAGACAGAGTCCACAGTTGGGATCAGCTGTATCTTTGACGTTCTCAACTTGTGCATCATCAGTTTCTTTAAGAGCAATGCCATATTTACCTGTATCTCTCCGCACACTTACGGTAGACAGACGTGCATTGTAAATAGGGGTGATTTAATCTTCCCCCTCTTAATGCAACTGTCACAGGGTAGGACTCAGACTCAGCTGAGCGAATGCAACGCTCCTCCACACAAAGTATTGGAAATAACAGCTCTCTGGTAATGTGACTGCTCAAAAGAGGAGCAAATGGAGTTCACTTGGTTTTCAAAGAGCCAGCCTCACCCACAATTAGAGCAGTCACGGCCCACGTCCTGCAGCACTTCATTTGATGCCGCGCAGCCTCCAATATAACCGGGGTGCAGGAAACAGAGAGATTTGTGGATATCTAAATTGCCAAAGCAGAAACCTGTATAAACAGCGGTAATTACCGGGCCATTGACAGTCTTTCAGTGTTGTGCTCATTCTGCCACAGCCGCAGTGATTAAAATGAATCCTCATCGACTTCTCCATTAAAGCGCTGGCAGGAGCGATCCCGTGACCTTTCCCCATTGATTGAACATAACAATCACAATTCAATTGTAATGCAAAGAGAACATTTGTTATAATGTACACGAGATGCATGAGCCATTTCTTGGGAGCAGGGTAATCAATGGAGTGCCTCTTGGCGTGATGCAAGGAGAATGAGGCTGTGTTTGCGGGCCCTAATTCACACAGCCTGCAGTGTATGATGGAAGCCAATGATATGCATGTAAACGCTCCGCTCATTCTTCAACGGGATAACAACAAATCCTGACTTCTCTGTCCATAAAACGCTAACAGCCCCAGCGCTGCCAATCATGGCGGCGCTGGGGCTGCGAGTACACACAGATGCACTTCAGGTTCACTCCGAGATCAGAGTTTGATTCGCGTACGGGGTCACGTGGCGAGATCTCTCGTGAATCATCTGTCAGAGGATGGAGACTTCCGCGTTGCCATGACGCTCATTGAATTACTAAGCGGGAGACGCGAGTGCATACGTACAGTCGGAACAATCTCAAACGCATCTGTAGCCTTCTGTACGTTCTAGTGGTGGTCGGGCAAGGACAAGCTTGTAAAGGCGTAATACTGATGATCAGCTAAACTCGAGCGGGTGAAAGCACAACTTGCACAATCCTCGTGCCACAGACGAGGAAAGCATGATCGGCATAACAAACCCCGTCACCGTTCAATCCCTCTTTAGAAGCTGCACTCCATCATGTCTTTCAACAAAAAAAAAAAACGCCTTATGAAGAGTGTATGCCAATGATGTCCTTAAGGGATTTCTTTTTAGAATCAGGAGATTATAGTTTACACGGACATTAAACTGATTAAACCAGTCAGCTCTCTAAAGGCAGTTTATCTTATGGAGAAAATGTGGTATGCTAATTGAGAAATTCCGATGATAAAATTATATTTAAACCTCTCTCTCTCTCTCTGCTGGAGGATTTTAGTTTGTCTTGATGAAATGGCTAATCACAGCCATAAGCTGTGAGGCGTTAGCTGAGTGAAACAGTGTTTGCCATGCTAAAAGGTAATTGTCTCGGAAAACTTCCTCGATGACAGATTCAATTCCATTTAGTAAATGTTTAATAAATGCTGTACAAACAGGCAGCCCCGTATCTCGCTGCGCTTAGGAAACAAAGGGAAACTTTAATTGCTTTAATCATCGCCGAGCTTTGACGTTGTTATTGGCCTTAAAAATAGCAGTTAACAGAACCTGTCCCGCTGAGGAAATTGAACCACATTTGGAAAGTGATCCGTAATTAAGATAGCGGCATCCCGAAGCAGCTCGGCCCGGGCAAACTGTTGTTACGATAGGAAAAAACATTCCAAGTCACACAAAGCTATTCAATTAACAGAAGGACCCAAGAAAAACAACCTCCCTATTATGTATCACTTACTTTAATCAGATCGAAAGCGATTGTATCCCTTTTTGAAAATCCCTGAACACAAACATGTTAATTAACAGATAGGAGGGTGGAAAGATGTATTTTTCATTAGTGGGTGAAATAATGTTCCCCTGTAACATCAAGGAAAATCAACTGCTTACTCCAGTTAAACCAGTCAGCGGTGCAAATTCCCTGCCAGCATTTTTATTTAAAACCTCATTAATGTGTTTCAAACCGGCATAGCTGTACCTTTAATCTGCACTAAAAGGAAATTATGCGTTTCCTGCTTTATTTACCAGCCTTACTTAACAAGTGTTCCTGTACAATTAGAATTGTTAATAGATCTGGAAACAAAAGGACTTTGAAGGTGGGAAAGTGCTGACATTATTTCACTGGGGAAAAACACTCCTGAGAAAAAAGGATCTGCTGTAAATGTAGTTTCCTGGAACACAGGCACACTGCAATGCTGGTCTCTCATTAGAGATGCCATGCACAGGACATAAATCAAGGCCCGTAAAACATTTCATTGCCACACAACACTAAATTACACACTGGCTGGTTTGCCACACTGATTGTGTTTAAACATTGTAATTTTACTTTATTCCCATTAAATCTATGCAGCGTTTTTACAATCCATAAACAGAGCATCTGGAATAAAAGTTAATAAATGTCAGGATTTGCATTTGGGTGGGGGGGGGGGGGACCCTGCTACATTTTTTTTGCAAATATCAATCCATGAACCTTTCAACATTTCATCAAACAAAATGCAAATTGTACCTTTAGGAATTTAGAAGACAAGTGACAAGAAATGAGATGCAATGTCCTTTGGAATCAGGAAATCAGCTAAACTGGGACGCAAAGCACCACAGTGAGGAGGACTGTGATGGGATGAATGTCCAAGTAGTACGCTGGAATCCTACAGTTTTCTATATGATCAGGTATAATTGAATTTCAGTAAGTTACTTTCCATTAGACCCTTGTTTGTCAGCCTGTTCTTCATCTCCTCTATTTCCTCTTATTCTTCTTATTGTATGATATTGATATAGGACACATTGGATTATAGCAGATGCTATTAGCAGCCATGGTTTGTAGCTGACCTGGGCTCACATCAGATACTCTGTGTGTATGTAGCCTACTGTGGGCTGTGCAGTTGCGTTGCCTAGTGAGACTAGTGAGACTATTGTCAGTTCAATTATTCATACGAATGCTATATACTCGATTTTTTGTTAACTATAATAGAAGACAGTGGAAATAGTAATAAATAGTGTCAGGCTGACCTTTTGTTGAATGAAGACATTAATCTGTTATAGTTTTCACTAAATGACTGCTTATCAAGATCTATTAAATAGTGAAAGCAATCGTGTGCTACCTTAGTACCTACTAAGGAACTACAAACTCAACTTATTATGTCCCGATTTAAACAAGTTATTCGCCCTGATCCTTTTGATTTCATTGCTGACCGCGTGGAACTAACTGATCATGAATACTCTTCTGACTGTAAGGTAACATGGAGCTGTATCTACTCTTTATTTCATAGTTTTTATAGGGTTAGTGATCTCATTTGGTCGGTTAACTGCTGGTCTGGAACGCATTATTTTGTAACCAGTGTAATGTCAGCATGATAACATGGTGGAATTAGCAAGCTAACATTGGCTAGTTAACTAGCGAGCCGCTAAATGAGTAAAATGGAACAGCCCTAAGCTTCATCCACACTCTTGTCACAGCGTAGGAAAGCGCCTTGCTATCTCCAGATGATCATGAACACTCATTCCGCAGATGCTTTTTTTAAATTCATGATGTCGATTAATCGGTCAAATATATCTCAGAGTTCGCCTTAAAGATTAGGGCTCATTTACAACATTTTTAACTATGGAATGCTTATTCTTCAAAATTCGACAACAAATTTCAATATCCGCCCTAAAGCACACCATGCTGTATGGTCTATCTGACTCTAAATGACATGAAGATGAAGATGAAGAAGACTTAAACTAGAGATTGAGACCATAAACTCATGTTTACAATGTTTACTGAGGTAATAAATCAATAGAGAAGTAGTCATTTTCTCATAGACTTCTATACAAACTGAGTTATTTTTGCAACAGTAGGAGTCGCCCCCTGGTGGCCATTTAAAATAATGCACGTTAAAGACACTTCCACATTCACTCTTCAGAACAGGAGGTTGCCGCCTACTTACAACACGTTTAAGTGTGCAGTTGCTCTTTAATGTGCATCACTGGCCAATACCCAGCTAGTTAACGCCAGCCGCTGATACCGATCCAGTACATCGGCTCATCTGGTCATGAACATAAACACCAAGAGACAAACTTCTAATTACTTCACCGTCATGCCAGCCAAGCTGAAGAGAAGCTGCTCACCAGTACCATCAGCCGCAGGTTGTAACAATGGAAGGAACCAATGCTGTGTCACATTGTCCATGTTTATGTTTAGTAATCATGATCACCGTATGATACCGATATCATGGTGCATGACATACTAAAAATGTACAGTATGAATTATAACATTAAGCAGTCGTTCTTCATTTTAGCGTCGGCGCTGTAATACATCAATACGTGTTAGCGGGGCGGCTCCATGTGCTATAATGTCTCTCAGTTTGCAGAGGGTTACTATGCTCGGCTGACTTAGTAAACTATGCGTCCAACAACAATGATTATTCATGTCATTCTTCAAAGGTCCTTCAGAAGATCTCCATGCAGCAGCGAGTCACCCTTTCCTATTAATTCAAGCTTGGCTAAGATTGTACCATCTGGGCCCTTGTACTTCGTGATTAATGCCGACGAGTTGATTCATATGTGCAATTGGAGTTTAATAAACAAGGATTTCAGAGTTAAATGGCACATACAAATGCCTGGGATGAACTCGTTCATAGCACCTAATTTGTGTTCCTGGCAATAAAGCCCACTCATAATTGCTCACTACAATCGTCTCCCAGATACACAAATATGGGGATTTTGTGATTAACATAATGTGTTTCTTCCAGAGGGGGATTAATCCTGCAATTCTAAGATGCCTTCAGACATATGTACATAAGAATCTTTATTTGGTCCAAATTAACTTACTACTGGGACAGCGTGATTATCACTGGCACAAAAACATAATTACTGTTCATCATTGTCCAGATTAAGCCCCAACAAACTTTTCCCTTTTTTAAAACAGTGTGTGTACGAGACACCGTGGCTTTGCAAACAAAATGAACTTTGTAATTCGTCTCCTGCTCATATTCTCTGAGTCTGTTTCAATGTCACAGCGCTCGCTGCAGACTTCACACAGGAAGGCATTCGGGCTGCTGATAGCATCCCAATGTGACACAGAGGCGCCACACAACAGTGACCTCTACAGGAGCACAGAACACATCAACTGGGTCATGCTTACTGTAGTAACTGTAGGCACTGGACCAGGGCGAGCATGCCTCTGCATGTCCCAGGGATGTCTTCACTTCATGGACCCCAACATGGATGCATTAAGCTCCAGATGTTGTCGTGCAAAAGAAAGACCTTTGTTGCTGATATACTGTAATGTTAGATCCAAATTTAAAGTGTGAAAGTTGTTCTTAGAGACGCTTTCACTCTGTAAAGTGTATGATATAATCATAAAAAGAAAACGAACCTTATGGGTCCCTTTGGACACATGAGGTTACATAAAAAACTTTACATGAAAAAAAAACTAAGAATTTCACATTTAAATACTGTTGATGTCTATTTGTACTATAAGCTGCATAAAACAGCAAGATCCCGATGCAAACAGGTGAGGCTGCTGCATATCAACAAGCAATGCCCCTCTGCCTTTAGCTGGAGACAAAGAACAGTGCAGAGCAGTGTCTTCAGCGGGGCAGAAGGGGGAATGGGAGGGCGCCAAGCCCCGCAGACCACAGCCAAGTGCAGGATCACGGAGGAGGAATGAATGATGCTCTGATAAGGCACAAAGTAGAGAGGGCAGACCAAACAGGAAAACTAAGAGGGGAGAATGTGCGGGGCGTTCACTGCCCGGGCAGGAAAATGTGCTGATACCGATGTGCTGCTTTCTTCTTTTTTCTGTGTTGTGTAAAGTTGTACTGCATGTTTTTGTTTTTGGTCAAAGTAATCACTGAAAACATCCACGTACAAATAGAACTATGAGGCACATGGACTGTTCAAACCTCTTCTGTATTCACTTCTGACATCACAAACCAGGTCTGAGATTCTCTTAGTTTTACAGCTAACATAAGAGTCTTGTATCAGGAAATCCTGGATCCAGAGCACTACCAGAATCTAATCCTTCATCTGTCCACCAAATTCTGCGCCGATCTGTTGAGCTTTTGAGATTTCAAGCCGACGGGGAGGCAGAAAAATGAACCGTCTTTGTGCTTCTATGGTGGAAGCAATAAATCTGCGCGACACTTTTACTGCAATTCAATGTATGTTAGAGATTTGTGAAGCGGTGATGGACACTTTCATTAGTAACCGATTAACTAACATCGAAGAGCAACACATGTGACACTCAAAGTAAAGTGTGATGTGTGGAGGTAAAACATGCGATTCTTGAGAATGCGCTCATGGCACAATTGCAGACCTTAAAATGCTAAATTAGTCGTTGAGAATAGGGCCAGAGGAGAAGAAGAAGAAAAATGTAGGGTAATCTTCCTCTTTTCCCACACAAGGGACCAGGAGAACACAGGCTATGTTGTACCCCCCTTTCCCTTTTACCCGAGTTCTCCTTTATGTATTCAAATTCACTTCAGCAGCATAAAATTCTCCCAAGAGACAGCATTGTCCTCCTGCTTGTCCCTTGGGCTTGCCATCTCCCAGTAACATCTCTTCACTCCACACAATTTAGCCCTGCACCGAGCAGACAGACGCTTCTTCCACAGTAGCCTCTTTTCAAATGATCAAATGCGATTTAATGAAAATTAATTAAAAAGCTTTTAAAAAAAGCTACGACTGAATGCGTAGAATGTTTTAAAGGCTTTGTGCACATTACTCCAGTTTTCAGTTGTTTTTCTTCTTTAGTGTAGCCGTCTGAAACAAATGCCCTGAATAGCCTTTCACTGGTTTTATCCCCTCAATGATAATCTCTGTTGTGTTATTATGTGTGAAAATAAAGGCCACGCACATTTTCTTTGCCCCTCGCTCTCTCTGTCTCGTTCGCATTCAGGGAACTGAGAATAGCAAATTTTACACCGATGGCTGAGTTGCAATTGCAGTTACAAATGTACGAACGCTACACTTTCATAATAACGCGGTCCAAATGCTTCAAAAGGCGCGTAGGTCTGCTCTGGTGAGCTTGAATGTGTGGTCCTTGGTGCATAAAGTAAGCATAAGGCCAACTCTATAGCAAAGAGGGCTTTACTGAATGAAATGGAAAGCCCGAGGCATCCGAGTTAATACATTAACACAGGGGAGGACGAACAGACAGAAATACTAAGGAGCGGAATGGAACAAATGATAGAGAACAGTAATAGAATTATTAACATTCTGGCTTTTATTTAAGTCTTTCCCATTAAAGTGGTGAGCATGTTATAGTCGAAAGGTGTAGATATAGAATGTTTTAGGTAAAAATAAGTGAATATAAAACGGAGAAGTGGACTTATCTCTCTTCACATCGAGAGTGGTTCTGCCAGAGGCTGTCACCACACAAACATCATCACACACACACACACACACACACACACACACACACACACACACACACACACACACACACACACACAGCACAAGTGATTCCAAAGTATTACAACATTATCATATCTATTCACTGCTGGCATGATGCAAATGTTCTCAATGACATGCTTGCCTCTACAAAACTCTCCCACAGGGTTCTAATAAAACAGTACAATTTCCCACTCTCCCCCCCCCCCCTCTCAGAAACGCACCAGTCTGCGGCCCTGTGATCTGCTGCAGACAAAATGAGACGCAGCAGCTACAACAGAACTGAGACGCAGTCGGAGTATTCCCCGCGCTCCTCGAATAGATAATGCTTTTTTTTTCTCCCCTTCACATTCCTTTATTCTTTCAAAAAAGAATGCATCAGAGGGCAAATATTAATTCTCCTCGTCATATAGAGGAGCCTACGCAAGTGGCATACTAGGATGGGCTTTTGAATGATTAAGGGAACAACACATAAAGGGGTTCCTCGCGGCGCTTTGAACTTTCCGCGGAGTTCTGAGAACTCCCCATTTATTCCCCTCTCTGCAGGAGACTTGATGTTAAAAGACACCGTTAATGAAAGCTCTGTAACAGGTAGAGACAGAGGGATTAATGCAATCTAAACACGGAGAGCCTCTCACACCCAGCTCTGGCTCGTGGGCCGATTGGGGGGGGACCCAACCACTTTTCCTCACTTTCCCTGTGTCCTCCCGCCATGAATCTCCTTTAAAAGAAATGCCAATAGATCCGATCACCTAATTCTCTCTCCTCTCCTCTCCCTCCCTCCCTCCCTCCCTCCCTCCTCTCCTCTCCTCTCCCTCCCTCCCTCCCTCCACAGGCCCCGGGAAGATGCACGTGTGGGCGGGGGGGGGAATCACTTCAAGGAATGACATTGACTGGGGATGTGCTGACTTGCACCACTGTTTTGCCTTTTGATGTGGGAGATCAAATCAATGTACACGCCGCTCTCCGAGCGGGCGGGTTGGCATTAGCCTGAAGGTGCGTGCTTGCCCCTCGATCATTAGCAGCTCGCGTCTCGACTCTCCAAATAATCAGGATTTACTGATAGGTGCAAAAACAGCATAACATTTGAGATGGAGGGTAATGCGAGGCTGTCATAATCAGATTTACACCAACACCAGCCACACACACACACACACACACACACACACACACACACACACACTCTGCCTGACACCGGCATTTGTTATTGGTGTGAGTGGCGTTATTTGTCACTGGTCTGGTGTGCGATGGTGCCTTCACATGGAAAATAGCACGATGAGACCTCCTGAGTGCTTAAGTCAGATGGATCGAACGCTCTTGAACACTGATAAAGGTTGATTTCGGGTTGTGCCAACATTATTGTGGGCAAACTAATGCAGAATAATTGTCATATTTCGTCCCGTCAAAAGACTCTCCAACAATGATGTATTCGGCGCTGCAAAGTTTACCTCTGCAGCGCAAGCGAGAAATTTGCACATGGCGTCAACGTTTGAGCATATTTCAATCGACTCTCTGACACGTGCACTCCCTGGCTGTCCTGTCGGTGCTCAAACAATAATTGTGTAAAGAAACTATTAAAGGGGGGGGATTAGAAAGACATAAGGATCTTGTGTGTATTTCCGCCACATTTGAATTCACACTGTTTGCCTGTAACTTCATGCTAATGATCAAAGTTGAGGGGGGGGGATTCTCCTGAGTGCAAGTTATGAAGATGAGATGAGGAGAGAGAGAGAGAGAGAGAGAGAGAGAGAGAGAGAGAGAGAGAGAGAGAGAGAGAGAGAGAGAGAGAGAGAAACTGCTTTGCTACTCTGCTTTGAACACTTTTTTTTACACTTTCCAACAAGCTTTGTTTTTTAATTGGCTGAAATTAATCTTAGGGATGTAGATGCCTGATTTGCATTCATTAAAACCCAACCAAAAGAAGTCATGCTTAATTCCAATCAAATTTGCTTAATTATGCATGGCGAGATATTCCCAAATGAGCTGTGGATTTTTGTTAGGCCCGTTTTTTTTTTGTTGTTGTTTCCTATAGCAAATAAATGTAATGAAGCTGTCTTTTTTGTGTTTTACAGAATGTTGAGGAGCATACGAGGAGCACCTTGAGCCCGGGCTGAAAACAATATTACTGCTAAAGTAATTATAAGAATCTGCATTTTTCATTGTTAATTGTGGATGTCAGCGTCATTAATTTTAATTTACGGCAGGCAATAAAATTAAGAATACTTTGTGCTGATGTTTTAAATCATGCCTGTGAAGGGGACACATAATGCAACTTAAATCTCAAGTAGATATTGATTGGGGTGGATGGTCTTTTCTATGAATCTTAAACAGGCAGATGCTGGGAATCTGCTTAAGACTTCACTTTTATGAGTTAACTCCGGCACCAGATAGCACAAGTGCAATACAATTAAAGAAGTGTCAGTTTATGCACACGCGCAGTTCATCCAGACGAGCGTGTGCGAGCGTGCGCACACATACACGAGCTCGCACACTTAATCAGCAAACTGCATGACGACAGAATGATGTTGAACCAGATAACGGTCATAAAGGAGCGAATGAGATGCAAAATAATCAAACCGTGACCAACTTCTTCATGAAGAGTTTAGAATAAGAACAGACATGTCCAGATATAATGATGCCCTTTCTCACCAGTTGGTCAATAGTCCTTGTTTTCATATTTTGACAGTCATATTAATTAGATTGTCTGACATTGTGAGGCTGTTTGTGCGGACAGAAAGAGAGCAGAGTGGAGGAGTTTGAGGTGCAGTACTGTACAGCGTGCAGGTCTATGGGGGATGACATTATGTGTTTCTGCTCCAACACTTGATTTATAGCTTCATTTGGACCGCGCTTGTACGAAACACATCCTGCTGCTGCAGGAGCTTTAGTGCATTGTAGTCTGAAAAACAAAGGAAGAATAAAATTGATCTTTTCTGGACACACACAAAATCAATGAGTGGCTATTTCCTGTTTCATGGCATGTTAGTCCAACTGACTTGCTCAATCCTTGAACCCCTTCCTTGTGTCCTCGCTGCCGGAGAGGAAAGGTCTTCAGAGTTCAGTGGAAACTTCGGATGATGTCATTTCAGATCCTTTTGGATGAGAGAATTCTTGTTTCCACTCTCGGCCTTGACCCTTTAAAAAGACAATGTTGAAAGGGCCTCTGGATCATAACGCCATAGTTTGTTTGCGTGCTCATCATGACCGACAAGCTTATTCCATCCTTTGTTATAAGTATGTATTCTGTCGACTTTTCTATGAAATAATACTGAGGTAACGATCACAATCAAAGGGAAAAACCTTTGAACGTCTTGAAATGTGTGGGATGATCTGGCGAAATGGCTTGTGCTCCACTGTTATTCCAGAGGATGTGTTTGTACCTGTTGTACAATGCGCTCGGTTCTCTAACAAGGTGATTGTGTTCCCAACACAAAAGTACTCTACAGTGATGTTCAATTGTTCTCCTCTCGCGCTGGCTGCTGGCCAGCAGCTCCTTCATGACACATGGAGCTGGTGCACTATCAGCTCCCCTTCTCCTCTTCCTGTCTGCTTTCCTGGCTGGTGACTGAAGCAAGTCACTCTAATGCAACAATGATGGTGATTTCACTCTGCTTATTGAAGCGGGTAAGTGCTTAAGCAGCTGCTTGTACTTTGATCCAATTTACTTCCTGAATGTGTGCTTCCTCATGCACAGTAAACAGGCCTGCCTGAGTTGTCATTAGTTCAAAGCCGAGGCAAATAGTTCACGATTATTGTTTGCCATCTATTTTTAATTTTTGTTGTTGTTGTACTTTTTGCGGCAGCTCTGTTAACAGAAGTGAGTGAACTTTAGTGACACGCCCTCTCAATATTTCAGGTATCACTTTGCGAGCTGTGGCGATGGCCGTAATTCAATATTACCTGTATGTTGAATACCGCAACCTTCAACATCATTGTGTGCTTGACTCGTCCCCAAGGACGGGACGGATAAAAGATGATCAGTAAGAAAATTGATAGCACTGATTTAATAAACATCCTCAAAATGATCTCTGTGACCTGCAGGTACGCGCGGCAGTCACTCGCACTTCGCCCGGGGTTAAAGAATCAAGTGAGATGATTCATTTGAGTGACTGAGGTAGTTGAGTTTGATGGATCATTCCTAAAAGCATCATCGCTAATCTTCGGCTCCTCTTTTTTAGGTTATTCACAGATCAGTGAGTTTTCCAGCTAATCACGGGACCTGACGCTGCTCTTGTCTGTGTACATGGTATTCATCATGCTCTGACAGCGAGAGTCCTTCAGACGACAAACAACCTTCAGAGCGCGGAGGCAGGCGAGCGGTAGGTGTGCAGTTATTTTGGATACATTTCACAGTGTAGTGGGAAAGCTGCATGGGGAGATGTATGGTGTCCTTGTTGGGCTCGGAGAGATGGACCCCTCTCCGTTTCCTGGCATAATCATTCTGAGCCTCAGCCATGCCTTCGACAACTCAATCAGACAGCCCTCTACCTGTAAAGTGGCTGGGTTGATTTGATTGCCATTTTTATTGGATCCCGGTCACATAAATCAAACCAATGGGGACGGCTGTACAGACGTGACCACTCGTCATTCGCTAGTAGCCTTGGAAACATTGTTTCGGGGGGCCGCGCGGCTGTCATCGGAGGTAAATCAGGGCTCTGAAGTTTCTTCCCTCCAACACGGGAGCGCGAAGTTAAATCATCTTGAAAATTGATGTCGCTGTGCCCAAGTGTTTTCACCTATCCCCCTGGATAGAGTCCCATCAACTGGTGACAATGTCAGCACTTTTACCCGTCTCTCAAAAAAAAAGATGTTTCCCGTCCTGTAGACCGAGAGGCCTGCTGCGGCTGATAAGAGCTGGTCAGGTTTTAATTTTTGTCTGCTTGTTTGAAATGCGATACAACATTTTGCTGCTTATCCAAACAACTAGAAAGTTTAAAGTTTAACTGGCAAAAATGCAATGACCTTTTGGAAAGAAAATGTGCTGCCAATTTGGGATTTATATCTTGCCTCAGCTGCAATCAGCTAAATCAGACGGTTCGGCCTATTTGTATTGAGAGCAATGTAAACTAAAGCAGGCCTCCATTCTCAGTGGTAAACTCAGAGACCCCGTCTTTGAAACTTAGTTCATTGCTCATCGCTAAGCGCTGTCTGGTGAGCTTTTTGATTCAGTGTGAACTGATTAAGTCTATCATGTCCACCAGCGCTTACAGTGGGAACATATTACATTAAATACAGGTAGCTAATTTCCTCCGCTGCATGGGTGAGTGGGAGTATGAATGGAAGTGATGTAAAATTAATTTGGACCTCTGAAATTTTGATCACGCTGAGGCTATTTTGGTTCTCATGATGACAAGTAATCGGGGGCTGTTGCATCAACTTCATTCAGCATAAATATCACTTGATCTGTAAAACAAATTAGAAATAATAAAAGCGATACACAAAATGCGCCCGAGCTCTATTGAGATGTCCCTCCTAGCCATGTGTCAAGACTGAAGACATTAATGATACACGGGAGGAGAGAAAATTACCATCTAGGATACGTCCGAACCAGTAAACTGGTAAACAAGCTGGCCGTTAGGAGTGGGGATGATTTGAATCAACAAGGGTGAACAGATATGGATACTCGGCGCATTAGTGTTAATAGGAATAGATTATGGAGGGATTTCGTGGAGTGACCTTCAGTGCACTAATTGAAATAGTATTCCGAGTCAGCAGTGGAGTAATCAACTTAAACACAGAATCATAAATCATCATGAATAGCGCTGTCACAACCAAGCCATTAGCCCCGTGTTTTCTCCCCGGCAACCTCATGGCAATATCTGCCACACCGATCCGTAGGTTAATAGGAACAGAAATGGCATTTAGAGTCTATTTGGATCAAATGTACTGCGGGCTTGAAAGTAGAACTTTGCTAATTTGCAGGTAATGTGAATTGATGTAGTACGGGTTGGTTGGGGATGGTTGGGGATAGTTGGGGTGACGAGTCAACGCCGCGACTCTGTGGTAAAAGAACGCGAGGGCTTGGAAAGAGCCTCGGTCGCAACGGCGCTTTGTGGAAAGTCTTCTCCCGACCGTACGGTATGTGACCAAGGGCCCAGCGGTGGCTTGATACGCTATCAGGAAGGGCTTGGGTAATCATGTTTGCGTGCTGTGACCTTTGTCTTCTGTTATTAATTATGGCTGACAAAACGCAATAAATTGTGGGACCTTAGAACCACACTCTGAGAACGTGCAGAGAGCAACTTGGCTGATCATTGCGCAATTCATACCAGCACTGTGTTCGAGCGCGATGACGCAGGTTGTTGCAGACATTCTAGATGAGGTTTAATCCACATAACGCAAGATTATTTACTTATTATCACTTAATGCCACATTTATTTCAAGTATCAGCACAGAGTGCTTTGTCAAAGTGTACAACATCTATATCAATATCAACAAGTGCCCTCGCAGTAAATAGCTTTTTAATTGCAACTAAAGTGAACGAATTAGATACTAAGCAGTCGGTTAGCGTCAGTGAAACGTCTTTCACACAACAATAGCCAGCAAACTTGTCAGAAATGCTGATAAGAGGGCCGATCCTGGGCGCTTACACGGCATTAATCAAATAGCAGGTCTAATTAAAAGCGCTTTAAACAAAGCCTTTTTTTCTAAATGTTGCTCAGGTATGGCAATAATTTTTGATCAGCCAAGCCTGGAAGACAAATAATTAGAACTGCCACGGCGGCCTGATGAGTGATGTCAGCATCTCCGAGTGACCTTCCCCTGCTAATTAATTTTCATTCCAGGGAAAAAAGACCCCGTTGTTGCACATTATTAATTGAGTTCATGAAAAGATGCACCTGATTAATTTTTGTTGATAATACTTGTCATTCTGGCCGCCGTTCGTAATCATTTTATGGGTTTTCATCTTAGTGCTTTTCAAAGTTGATCCAAGTCATCTTTGCTGGAGATTAATTCGTCCAAAGTAGAGCTGCCCTGTCCCAACAGACAGCCGGGCCTCAGTCTGTCTCACTTACATGCCTGGTGAACACATGGTTCCACTTTATCCGCATTTGTTTATTCTACAACACATTTATAGTGGGCACACTGTGAGAGTAAGTGACAATAATTAACCTTACCAATTAATGATTAACTTTTATTACCAAACCATCTTATGAATATATAAAGAAATGCCACTACAACATTAAATTAAGCTGCTATGTGAAATAAAGTTGTGGCATCATAATCCTTTATATCACAGTCCAGTGGGCCTATTGCTGGATATTTTACTCGTGTATTAAAGTAAATAAAAGTACGCACCACAATAAGAAAAATGCCAGGAGAAACTAGCAACACTGGAAATAAATGAAAAGGCTGTTCCCTTTAATATGTCTGATTTTATTAATGGTGACGTGATCGGCAATGTTTGATGTGGTTCCCCTAAACTTATGGAAAAGTTACAGACTTATCACCACTGTCTTTATGGGTCTCTCAAGCCTGTTATATATCGTATAAGATGGCAATGAATACTTTTTAAAATATAAATCTGAAAGATTCAACACAAATACCTTTCACAAATAACACAAGGACACCTGTTCAGAACGGACGCAAAATAGTTTCCTAAAAGCTAATATAAAATGGCAAAACATTTGCAAGAGTGAAGTGAAATTGTTGCGGCGGTTTTGTGAAATGTAATGTGTCCGACTAGCAGAGATTCTTCTTAAGGAAACATGAAATGTGTGTGACAGTCGGGTCTGAAATTTGATAGCTGTGCTGAATACAGCATCAGATCTGCGTTACTGGTGTAGCGGCTTCAGAGTTAATAACTATGAACTTATTTGATCTGTTAACGAGTATTACCTTGACTCGAGGTCGACATCATTTTGGCGATGGGGGCAGCTTGCCAACACTCTCGAGCCAGGTGGCGTGGATGGACTGCGCTGACGAGGCGCTGCAGCTTTGTATTTTTATTCACTTTGCTTAAGGGGACAGTTCCCCAAATCAAAATGCGTTTATTTCCTCTTACCTGTGGTGCTGTTTATCAATCTGGATTGTTTTGGTGTGGGTTACCTCGTGTCTTTTTGGAGATAGTGGTTATAATCCTATAGCTTGATAGGTTGCACCTATAGCTTGATAGGTTGCACGAGTCCCAGTTTGCGGGCCCCACTGGCTAGCTAACGGCTGCCGCTGTGCATGGCGCTCATACAGCGGTTACAGCTGTTAACGTCGTCCCGACCCACGGTATCATCAGAGGATTAGCTCGCTTCCTCCCTCCAGTTCCCCCTCAGGTCAACGCTATTTACTCTGTTAGCACTGTTGCCGTCGTTTGCGCTGTTCGTGCTGTTAGCACCGTTAGATTCTTGCCGCCAGCCCAGCCGTCACCATGTTGAGACAATCCCTTAATCACAGAAATGCTCTGAATTTGGAAATTAGCAGCTTTTAAGTCAAGTCCACTATTTTGAGCAGAGAGACCACGGAACGACGACGAAGTCACATAAAATTTACAAACAGGTCCATTAAGAGCAGATATCAGCAGAAAAAAATCCACCTTTCACATAATTGTCTTACACCTTAATTCAGTCGAGTTGCAATCCTGCAGTAAAAGCGTCCCTGGCAGACATGAAGGCTCACGCCATGTGGTTGAGGAAAGTGTAATTTGGGCTTAAGCTAATAAGTAATTTGATTAAGTGTTAAATGTATTACTTGATAAAAGCCTTGCGAAAATATTGCTGTAATTTCTAGCGTAATACAAAAGGAAAAAGTACTTTGGTGAAAAACAATAGTACGGTATCATGACTGTACGATGGCAAAGCACAATAGTACAAAAGTACATTTTACCAATACAATGGTATTGCACCATCATTGAACTGTGTTCCCATAGTTCAACAATAGCAAAGCACTTTACCATGAATGACTACATTACTATTAACAGGCTGACAAACAGGTGTCATGCTGACAAACTTCCGCTAAACCCTGAAATCAGGTACTTTCCCCACAGCGAAGGAGTACATGTGATGCTGCGAGCGAGTTGGCGGTGAGGTTGTGTCACCTCATGCAGTGAAAATGTAATCACCCAATAAACTATTGTGAGCCGTAAAGGTGAATCAACACCTCTCTGTCACAGTCTCAAGAAAAATGTCATATTTTAAGTTTCACCAAGTTAGGATTTATGGCCTTGTGCTGGGTGGCATTAAATTGTACACGAGGCTATAATTTCTGGTGGCTGACTGTAAAATGTAACTATTTGAATATGGTCAATGTTCCATCACATCGCCTTTGCATCTTATCATCCTGACCGAACTTTCTGCTAAACCAGTACATGTTATTATATAACAGGAATACGCTGTCCTGTTCCCTAACAGTGTGATGCTGGTTGTATCTTTTCTGTGATAAACAGGAAGAAAAAAGTGAATAAAATGCTGTATATCATCGTCTGTACATACCAGAATGTTTCAACGTTGTGGCATGGCAGGTCCTCCATAAGCGTTCTGTAGAGTGTGTCTTGCTTTCAACTGTGGGTGCCGCAGTCATGTATTTTTACCATGAGTAGGAAAGTTAGTCTTTATAGAAGTCAAACAGGACATAGGCCAACCCCTGAAAAAAACAACACAATGCCATTTTAGGTTTCCAATCCTCAACGCCTTGCATTGCACAGGTTTGACAACTTAATTAACTTACTTTCATTCAGTATCAGCTTTTAGGTTAGCTTTACATTACCCATCCAACAATATCGGCAACATAGTAACTTATCATGTATCTCCAAATTAACTCACAGCTAACTTTAGCTTTAAACCAACATTAAACTGACATGTTTAACTGGGTTCATTTAACTTTTAGCTAACTTTTTAAGCTAACATTGGCTCAGCAGGTCTTCCGTACTCTTGTGGTAGCTGTACTAGAAAGGCTTTTATTAATGCTATTCTATAGGTTAATAGTTTTTAAGCTAACACCAGCTGATGATTTTTTGAAGTTGCATTTTATGGCATTACCGGAAGAACGGACTATTCTACTAATAAAGCCGTAAATATTCGTACCATGCGCGCAAAGGCGCACTTCCGCGAAGTGTTTGTTTACGTGATGGCGGCCGGAGCTGCTCAAATCGAAGTTACCTGAAGTGAACCCTGCTCCTGCCAGCTTCTCTTTAAGGGGTCCGGAGGTTCAGCAGGACGGCAAACGCCGCAGCGGCGGGGAGAGACCAACGCTGCCGCAGCTCAAAGTAAAGGTCAGCTTACACACCGTAACGCAGCTTGCCTGGTGCAGAAACCTGTGGGCCATTTGGTGTAACGTCTCGCGCTGACCAGAAATCAGGTCGTCATCCTGACTTGTACATTATGCAAATGCATGCACAGTTATATACGTGCAACATGTAATACAGCAGACAATGTGTACCATGTATTTAATGCCATTGCTTTATTTAAGCACAAACCACTATACAGTGACAAATACAGCAACGTTGTTCTGTATATGGAGGCAGTGGCCTGCTATGATGACTGTGACAGGGCTGTACCATGGAGATGTTTGTGGCCACATAACTCTCGCATAATTACACCATGACCAATATCCTGGCCAGTGCCATGGTCTATTATTCACAGTGGACCACAGCTGATAGCATGACACATTTCTACCATAACATGGAACAAGAAAATTCCTTGCAACACTCACAGTGCAAATATACTTCTTTGTAGGAAAGTGCTGTAAATGAAACAAAATGTGGGTATTTATTGACAGGTTAGCTTGATATTGACAAAAAAACAAAAAGCAGTGTGGGGATTTGTAGGATTGCTGTATTTTTGTCGTTTTACATCTCATGAAGTGCAGGCAGAAAGTTTAAACGTGTAATATTTGCTTGACTGTCCACATATATAATATTTATGAAATACATATTTTCTAAAAATAAACAACTGTATCATCATCATACCCAGTGCTTACTTGAAGTCATTATAGGGGACCTTTGTACATTCAGAGAATAACTTTGTTGTAATGCTAGAATAGTTAATAACTGTAAGAGTTTGTACTTCAGATTACCTGAATACCGTAAAGCCTCAATCACCAATCGAATCGAATTTGATGTTTCATTTTGCATTTTATTTTTGTCTTGATCTTTTATCGTCAATAAAACCATAATAATCTTAAGGATCTGGGTGATCTGAGCAGGACAACAGTCTCCATGTTTATATGTCGTGAGCTTTGCGGAACGTGTATTTCATGTTAGGTATCAGCATTCTTCACTGTACTACATTATATCCTTTTTTTTACCTTTAGACTGCTGAAACAATGCATTGCAGTTTTTTTCCTTTCATTTTCTTGTTCCTAATTGAAAATACCTTTACAGCCACAAAAGCCTGCCATTGTATGATAAGCTACGAATGTAAAGAGGTGTCTGAAAATCCATTTAGAATTAATAACACCACAAGCATTCTGCTTGATGAAAAAAAGTGTAATTTATCTGTAAAGGCTCAGAGTCCTCTTTGAAATGCAAGATGTCACTGAGCTGGTATCAATGCGGGCTCTTAATGGATACATTGACAGTGCGGCGGTATTGTTCTTGACTGCAGCAAATGATGTGAACAGCTTTGATTGACATTGTTGTGAAACTGTTAATAGATCTGTAATTATGGTGGGCAAATTGTTGATTTTTTTTCTTCTTATTTTTTCCTCTGCGGTATTTGATATGCTCAGCACAATGAGGAGATGAATTAGGACTAATAAACAGGTCTCATGATTCTGTCTCTAATTGGAGGATCATTATATCTGTTCCAGAGAGATGCCCACAGCTAAAGCCTTTAACAGCACGATTTCAAACAGGACACAAAAGGCCTTAATGAATACTCCTGTGACTTCGCACCGTCTCTCACAAAGGGAAGCACATATTCTGCTTTTCATCTTACACATACGTTTCCTGTAATTGTTGTATCGAGGTGAACGATCGACGCTGCTTCCCCTTGGAAACCGCAATAATTATACCGAGGTTGTATTTGGGTCAAAGAGCCAACGGATCATTTGAAGGTGTGTTTGCAACTTAAGATGGCAGTGGCATCATACTGGGTTAACTTCAGTGTAAACTCGGTGTGTGTGTGTGTGTGTGTGTGTGTGTGTGTGTGTGTGTGTGTGTGTGGGGTTGCTGAATACATTTTTCTCTTTTGTAATCTGATATTGCGCGGGTGTATTTTCAAATGTTTTACAATGCCTTACATATGCATTGCTATTACAACGCAATGAGGGAAATAAGGAGAGCAAATGTAATGCATGCTCAGGGAACGTGTTGAAATCTCTGGATGCCATTTGCACCCATCAGTGCAGCTGATGGAGTCATTAGAGAGCCACAGCGGGCCCGGCTCTGGGTGTCTCTCTCCTGTAAATGCCCCCCCCCCCCCCCCGCCCCCCATCGGATGGGTGAGCAACCTCGGCGCGGCTCCTCGGCCTCTGAGCACTTCACTAAAGCTAATAGGTCATAGCTGCGGAGATGGGTGACAAAAGCGCGAGTGTTAACAATGGATAATGTGAGAATGGATTGCAGTTGAGAATGGATTGCAGTTATCGAGTGCTTTTGCAGCCGCCTCTCGATTCAGAGCGTTTGACATTGCGTTGAGTGAATTTCAAGTGCAAATCACGTTGTTTTTTTCTCCTCCTCCCGACTGCAGCGACAGCAAGGTTCGGGAGTTTCTCCCACATTGCGCGTATGACCTCCATGCTAATGGAGGAGCCCCTTCTTTATCTATTAGTGGCCGACGTGATCACCCTTGGACGGCTGCAAACCAAAAGTGCTGAAATCGTCTAAATGACGAGCCGAAGGATCTGCCTGGTTTTTGCATATCACTCCCTCCTCCATGGCTTTAAGAAAGAGGTCAGCGCAATATGCATATAATTTGGGGTTACATTGGAAGTTTGGGTTTTAAGCCCCTTGATGAAAGACAGCTATGAATAAATGTAATCTTTTCTCTCACATTTGGTCATTTGCTGAGGGCTAGGGGGGGAAAAAAAGTCTTTGTGTGCCTTTTCACTGTTAATATTCCTTATTACTGTTCCTTGAGGTCCATTGTCCTTCTGAAACACCTTAAATGATACAGCAATGTCACCGACTTCCAGTATTTATTTACAGAAGTAACTTTACCGAACATACGATGTTGTTACTTGTGCCCTCGGTTTATCACGGATGAGTGAACGGGGAAAAAGTTTAAGCCGCAACGGAGAGGAACTTATTTTGTCGAGCAAGGGGAAAACACGACGAGACGAGGGCAGACTGTCAAAGGACCGAAACGCCATTCATCTGCTAACCTGTTCAAGGTGTGCCTGGTTGATGTCCTCCTCCTTTGGTGGGGAACATATGTCCACAGCAGCTGTGCCACCGTGAATAGGCAGTGATTGTGTGCTAGCTAACTGCATTCCTGGGAGCCAGGCCAAGTCTGAGCGGAGTGAGCTGTCCCATTTTTTCGATACAAGCGTCTCCTGCATTCCACCTGATTTACATGTCTCTCTCTCTTTTCCACACGGCTCGAGGGCCGTTCGCTCTGGCCAAAATACTGCCCAACTTTTGGGTTATTTTAATTTTTTCTCACTGCAGATGCTGAAGAGGTGATCCTGAGGCACATTTCAGATGAAAGTGTGTGTGACTTGAGCAGGGCCGTGACTCTGAATCCTCTCTGTGACACAGTTTCTGGAGCTATGGTGTCTAACGGTGGATGATAGAAGTTTGAATCAGGCTAGATGAGGGGTGTCAGACTCATCTTCACTCTGGGGCCACATCAGCATCACGGTCGCCTCAAAGGGCCGGTTGTAAATGTAAGACGGTGTAAATCAATGTAACTACTCCTAACATATTGGTAAATAACTCTCTTTGCATTTGATTATTGTTTATTCAAGTGTAAAAATATTGTACATGCAGTTATATAAATGTAACATTTCTGTTATTATACCTTAAATCCTTTGAATTTAGGGTTAAGAAACCCACATTACTCTATCAAAGATCAAACTATTAAAGAAAATATCAAAGACAAATATGACACACAAGTTATTACAATAACTTTGTTCAATGCTTAAAACCCTTTCAAGGGTGTGTTTGCACCAGGGCCGTTTGTAGGATTCAAAGAAAGGGGGGGCTTAGCCGAAGGGGAGCGGTATGTTTGCGCGCGCAGCATTTGGGGCCGCGGATATCCATTGTTTCAGACAGCTCATAGATTGGTTCAATCAGAAAGAGTGTGATTCTGCTCTGTAGTTTTGTTTGCATTCAGTATATGATAACACAAGAGACAGAATTTCAGGGTCATAGTGAAATTTGACAACACAAATATGAACTTTTCTCACATAAAGAGAGAAATAATTTTCCTGCTTGTAAAGGGAAGACGGATAAACTAGCTTTCATATCCGCGTCACTCCCAAATCCTAATTCTTAAAGGGACCGCACATAATGGATGGAGAATGGACCTGACAGTGTCAACTTTTGAGTTGTTTACTTGTTTTATTATGAGCAGGATTGTAATTTGAAGGGTGAGAAAACATATAAACCAGAACACACACACATATGTAGCATGTTCGAGTTATAAATAACTTGTCCATGTGAGAAACAACAGTTTAATTTAATGACATCACCAAAATAAAAATAAAACAATTTTCTTTTTAATTTTTTTTTTTAAAGCCAATAATGCCAAATTATTTGGGGGGGGGCTGAAGAACATTTTAGGGGGGCTTTTAAAAAGGATATTTTTTTTATCAAATCTAACTTAAAATATATTTTTTTAATCATCTGGCTGGCGGATTCGCGGGCCACATAAAATGACGTGGCGGGCCGGCTACGCCTGTGGGCCATATGTTTGACACCCCTGAGCCGCTAGATTGTCCAGTCGGGGAAGGCTGTTTCTGTTTGCAGCTCGTAAAAGCAGATATAAACTGCTGTGTTAATATGCTTTATTCATTCCTTTCAGAGCATTTCTCCAGGTTAACACGTGACAGAGGAATGCCGCTCTGTAGCTTTAACACTTGCACAACTTCATGACCTCAAATGATCGCATGAAAAAGAATCCGAGCCAGGCCTGAGAACTACTCGTACTTTTATAAATATGGCATTCATCCTCGCTGCGATAAACTCAGACACCTGTGATTGTTATCAGACACTTGCACAGGAAACCCGGGGGGGCTGTAATACATACACATGAAGAAAAAGGGCGCTTAGCGAAATGGAAATCTAATTTCTGCGTGGGCCGACGTTGCGGTCGCAAACAAACAATGGACGTGTGTGCGATATTTTGGATGTGTCCTGCTGCAGACCTCCTCCGTGCCCCCCCCCCCCCCCCTTGCGAGGAACGAGCTCTGAATAGGACGCTGATCCCAAAATAACAATCTCCCCCCCCGCCCCCCATCCCATTCCCTCTTCTCTCTTAAACAACACAATCACGCAATCAAAGCCCGACTCTGCCTCTCCCTCATTGTTTAATTTCTGCCGGCTATCTTAGATATCTCTGCGGCTGTTCTTATCTTTGACCTTCAGCTTGTTGCTTTGTCGTCACCCCCCACCCACCCTCTCCACCCACCATACCTGCTCTCCACCCCCACCCCACGCCAGTGTGCTGCGACCTTCAGAGGGGTGTCATTACTCCCTGACCCATTTGACGATCCCCTCATGTGGAATGTGCATATGCCGAATCGCGCGGTTCGGCACAGTATGGGGTTTGAGGTGAAGTACTTACAGAAATATGACTTGACACGCTTTATCAAATGGGGAAAGATGAAGACGAAACAGCTGCTGGTGCTGTCGTAAGCAATCTGGCCGTGATTGAATAAAAGTGTCAGGAAAAGGGCCGCTTGATGGTCTTTTGTTCTCCCCCATCCAGCTTGATGTTAGTTTGAGCTGTCAGGAGGGAATCACAGCTGGGTGATTTATCAATACTTGGAGTGACCTTGCAGCCACACTGCTGCGTGCACGTATATGTGTGTGTGTGTGTGTGTGTGTGTGTGTGTGTGTTTGATGGAGAGAGTGTGTGTGCGTGCGTGCGTGTGGCTCTGGCAGATTAAAAAGACACAAAGTGGAATATTTTCAAAATAGTTGGCACACACAGACAAAGACTTGGCTGGACTTGGAACAGAATTCTCTCCTCTCTTAGACACAGTAAGTGGATTGTTCTGCCAACACGATAAGGGTATTTTTCTCAACATCAGAGCACTCAAAGTACCACCAGCAAAATGTTTGGGAGAAGTGTGTCTCTTTTTAACTAACACTGCTTTTGAACAGCTTTTTCTTCTCCCCCTAATTCTCTTTACTATTTTTTTCTTTTCTTTTTTTACCATACCTGTCCACGCCGGCTCTCACCCCCGCCACTTTCTTTGAGATGTACTTGGACAGCCTGTTTTCTCGGCAGCCATTGACTGTCTCTGTTGTGATTAAGCAGATGTTTTATTGTGGACTGGAACAGTCATTACTGCCATAAACCCATCTGTGGAATTGCTTTTTATGCAAATTTACAAAGCATCTGCATAAATAAAGTTCTAATTAATACCTTTCTGCAAACCGCCGCGCTCTTTGATTCCTAAGTGTTGGTAATTGTGTACAAGCAGGTAGGAATCAACGCTCGCAGCATGAGAGGGCTTTGTTCTCCGTGTTCTCTGTGTACAACCGTTTGTGAATGTAAAACAAATAAATGTTGTCCGGCAATATTTTACACATGTATAGATTTTTGAAAGCCCACCGCTCAGCCTTTAGTTAAAGCTCGACTGTATATTTACACACAATTAGATTGTGACAACCCGACATGGTTAAATATCGACAATTCTTTGATTAAGAATGAGCTTTCAGCGATTTCAATCAGGGACAACATTTATGTAAAGTTGCAGTGAGTAGCGTTTTTTTTTTTTTTTTAGCCCCTGTTGTAGGTTACAAGGGAAATAAAACCAAATCTGCTGCTACCGGTTGATTGGGAACTACTGAAGAGTAAAGTTTCCCCGAGAACATTAAGGCTGCTTTATAGATCCCTTTGTTGTGAGGGTGCCAATGGAAGCTCATTAATTTCCCCAGGTTTTTAATGGGGAGTGCTGAACATGTGGCAGGAGTTGTCTTGGCGGGACGCTCATGAGTTGCCCCCCGCTGCTGAAGGGACGCCATGCCTTTCTGATTGCGAAGACGTCCCTTTTGCTAAGTAATCGAGCACATTTTATTGTCTGGAAAATGTAGTTATTTTGTTTTATTAAAGCAGTGATTGACTATTTTTTTAAATTCTAATGTCACCTCTAACACGCCATGTTATGTCAGTCAGTTCTTTTTGCCGTGTCCTCTTTTGTAACTGTAAAACAATGGTATTATAATCATTTATTTCCTGCTCGCATTCCCTCACGTTTATGATCTCTGCAAAGTATGTCATCATAACGAACCCAACTCAGGGCAGATTTGGAGTGGGTGTTACATATGAAAGCTAAAATAGGCATTTAGAGTCTACTTGAACTGCCATTACCTCTGAAATCAGGAGAAGAAAAGAGATTTTGTGGATAAAGAGAGACTTTGTTTCATGGTTAAAGGAGGCATCCGAGCCACGAGTGAAGGAGGAGGGGCTGCAGTCAGTGAGGTCAGGGGGGAAATGAAGAATGTCTTCCAAAAGTGCATTTTTGGAAATTCAACTTATTTGTGTTGAAACAAAGAGACATTTGACATTAAAACAACATATCACATTGTATTTCTGGTCCCGGCTGCTAGAAGCTGGTGCCACTCACTTTTCTTCTTCTTTTTTTAATTCGGTGAAAGCTCTCATGGTTAACAAGTGCAAACGCTCTGAAAGAGAAGAGCCTGCTGTCGTCAACAATATAATGCCGAGCCGGGACTACCAAGCAAACACGGGTTGTGCCGTTCCATCTCTCTCTCATCGGCTCTCCAGATCTAGCAACTTTTAGCATAATGAATTTAGCGGGGATGCCTTCTCTACACAGCCCATCAGGCCTGCCATCTCGGAGATTAAATTACGTCCGTAGGCATTAAAGCTTTGATGCCATATTTGGGCGGTGCGCATGCATCCATTTGCAAAATTCTATATAACAAAATTAAAAACACGGACACCTATGGAAAATGGCTTGGCACTAGCACTTAAACCTCGAGCACTCCAAAACAGTCTGCTGACTAATGCATTTCTAATCATTTCTGTGATCAATGCTAGCTGCTGTGCAATAAGATTAATCAGCCATATGCAAAGCTAGGATCACCTTGAACAAGAGAAAGAAGGAGGAGGGGGGGGAGATAAAAGGACTGAGAGAAAGTGTCTCAGCCATCATGTGTGTTGAGCACACTCCACAGAAATAAAGCACACCTGCATTATTCGCCCTCTCTTTTTTTTCACGCCGTCGGTTTCGTGTATGTGTGTGTGTGTGTTTGAGCGGCATTACACCGTTGTGCTCCCCTCAGCTGTGCTTTGGCATCTGCGCGTGGCCATCTCGCTGCTGAATAGCTGCCTGATTATTCCAAATCTAAGGGAATATTCAAACAAGGCCGATAATGCATTCTTCCATATGATTCTCCGGAGCCGGGACAGCTGTTCAGCAGCTTTCGACGCCATGTTTCGGGGAAGGGGACAGATTTCTCCGCTCAATTAATAGGCCCCATTAAAAAGCAGGGGGAGAAGTTTGACGAATGAAGCAGAGACTCAGTTTGTCTTAGACAGAAGGCTTCGCAATAACTGTGTCGTATACAGCTGACGCGTACAGCTACAATCTAACAATAAACTGATTCAGAAAATGATGTTCAACATCCAAATCAATGGCTACGCGGGGTTTACATGCATTAAACATTATTCTGTAAAAGACAATATTCCTACTAATGATCTCGTTGACACACCCGTGTATGTTCCGATTAACGTTGAACCCATGAAGCTAAACAAGAGGCTCAGAGGTAGAGCGGGTCCTCTTCCAATCAGAGGATTGGCGGATCGATCCCCGGCTCCTCCAGCCCTTGTCGATGTGTCCTTGGGCAAGACACTTAACCCCAATTTGCTCATGACGGCTGTGCTATCGGTGAATGTGTGGTGTGAATGCTGTTTGTTAGACCTAATGGACAGATGGCACCAGTGTATGAATGGGCGTGAATGGGTGAATGACATGTGGTGTTAGAGCGCTTTAAGTGGTCAGAGGACTAGAAAGTCGCTGTACAAGTACACGTCCATTTACCATTTACCTGCGTCATCTCGTCCATTTGAGGAGCTCGCCTCATCCTAACCGCTGTGCATCGGCCAATCCCCCGTCGATGCCATTCTCAGCTGTGTTCGACAGGGGTCGACGCCCTGACTTGCCGTTTATCGCTACGAAATGTGGAAAAGTGGAACGGCAGGAACCGCTCGTGACATTTTGCTTCTTTGCGTCAAAATATGTTGTTTATTTAAGTTTTCCACTTGTTAGAGCTTGCTGAACACGGCCTCCCACTTTCATTCCTTCAAACACCTTCTTGAGAAGGTCGGTGTTGCGATATTTGAGCATATCACAACCTGTTGACAGATATATGAAGTCCTTTATCATGTTTAAAAGTAGGTGTGTTTCTGCTTCTCTCGAGCTTTGCCAACTATTGGGTGGTTGGTTTCTGTTCAACGCACAGAGCGTGTCGCACATATTGCAAAGTGCTCCTATTGAGACTCACATTACCAGTGCACTGTCCAAAGAATGCTCCTAAAACCCGAATAATATCAGCATATCCCACAAATGGGTCGTTTTACGATAATCGGAACATGCAATCGCAATAATATCGTCTTTTTCGGAACAGGAACATCAAACTGAATATTTGGTGCATGTAAACAAAGTCTCTGACTTTTGGAATCTGCTTCTGTAAGCACACAGAGCCTGCACTACGAGGGGAGTGTGTTGATACGTTTCCGGACAATAACTGTCAGTAACTTCGTCGCGAATGCAGTTGTCCAAATCAAACAGATTACAACCAGGTCAATTTCACGAAACCTGCCCAGCAGAATGATACAACTCTGGAGATCAGTGTTGCCTTTGTTCGCTCCGCTTTTAGGCCACACGGCGGTTTGGAGAATGCAGAGCGGCGCTGCCATGTAAAGTTTCAACTGGCAGATGAATTCCTTCAGTATCCCTGTCTCCCCGTCTCTCTCCCCCCCTCTCTCTCTCTCTCTCTCTCTCCAGAACAACGAGCAGGTTGTCTGTCCAAGGGCACACCTGTAAGGTGCAGGCCCCTCCACAGGCTTACCTCAGTGGCCTCTCCTGCTGTACTCAAAAGGCAATTATTCCTCCCAGAAGATAGAGCACTGTCAACTTCAAACAGAGGACATTCCTTCGGCAGATTAGACTGGAAATTATGTTTTATTATTTGGCCCCCCGACGAATGAATCGGACTCTTATTTGGTCGCCCTTTGTGGTGAAATCCAAGACAGTTTAAATGGCAGAGGTATGTTTTTGGAGTCGGGGCTAATACTCTGGTGTCTTTATGAAAGGGCAGCAGAGAGGATCAGATTAGGAGCCGAACAGCGAGAGTCTTTCAGCGCCGCCGCTATCGTCTCTGCCTTCTTGTCCGTGCCTGTAGAGAGGTTAAATTAAATGGCTGTAATAAATGTTTTGGTCTCGCTGATGTCGGTATGGCCGGCCATCAAACGAAAGCAGTGTGGAGGAAAAAACGGCACGGTGGAAGATCAGAGAGAGGAACAAATGGAGGGGCGGGAGAACTATGTCAGCACATTACCAACATTAGAAACGGACTTGTTTTCACTTAAACCTCAATTATAATGGTGGCTCCAGAAACAATTATGTTGATGAATGCTTTCGAAAGTTACTGTAATTAAATTATTCCATTTAATTAAGGAATTATATTGAATTTCTCCCCAGAGGACGGCATTAGCCTCATCTGCTGTTTTACAAACAGGAGTGCTCTAATGTTGTGTGCTATGGAAATGATTACCAATGCCTAATGAAACTGTGTCAGATCAGATAAATGCTGTACGGAGTCAACAAGCCCGGCTTGTAACACGGCCAAACTTTGAGACGAACTAATAAAGCCAAAGAAGAAATTATTGATTGTAGTTTTTTCTTTTTTCAAGGGCAGGCTTTGTAAAGCTGACATCAAATGAATTACAATTCTGAGAGCCTACTCTGATTTTTATGGAGAATATATAGAGAGTCAAACAAGATGTGTGCAAAGCAAGCTTTTTGAAACGATCCTTCTTGTATTAATACATATGTCATTTACTTAAGAACATAATGAAGTTGTTTGTGTCATCAAAAACCCATTCAGACATTTAGAATAATGTTAATCTCACTAAATGAAAGTGTCAATTGATTGCGTGAAAAGGAGAAATAAAAGAAAGATTCCCTTTGCTGTTTCCCTCCACTGAAGGTAATTATACCCAATATAAGACTGGGATGCATTAGCAGTGTTAATTTGATGGTTCAGCAGTACAAAGCGACAGAACATTAATGCACAAATGAAGTTCCACTGCAGCTGACCATTGCCCTCTGGTGGGAGTGCCAAGCACCTGCTTGAAGGTGGACGATAGAGCCTGAGATCTGTTTGTATTTCTGATGTTCCACTGAACGCCACAACAAGTTCACGGTCAAACCAATCTGCACACTATTAGTCTTTGATCATGTTCACCAAAAACACTCCAATGATCCACACGCTGAAAGTTATTTCCCCCTTTGAAAATAGAAAAACACCCCACACTGTGCTGCTCACAGTGGCAATGTGCTGCATGGCTTTATTGTCCTGTCGCCCTCTTGGCCTGGCCATATTAGTCCATGGTGAGAGGAGCTGTGATGCTGTAAGCACATACCGGGCATTCCCTCTCCTCCGCTGTGCAGTTGTTGGGCATATTGTGAAGTTTTTTAATGGGGGGGGCTCGGCTCACATTCGTCCGAGCAGGAAGAGCGGCGGCCAAGAATGACAGTTGCTCCTCTTGGAGCCGAGACGTCCACGGATTTAAATTGCACTCCGAAAGGTCAGCGCATGACAAGCAATCAATCAGCCCCTAATTGGATGATCAGCAGTCATTTGAATGTGTTTCGGATTTGTCTTTTTTTTTGTTTACGTCATCATAAAGGAAATATGAATATGAGAGCACTTCATTTTTTCTCATTCTGATGATATAAGTGCTTTCGAAGAGGTTTTGATTGTGTGGCATCCTTAATACGTCATCCATTGATCAAAATAAATAAAGCAAAGCAGTATGTGATAATAGTGACAATATAAGCTTTGTTTGTAATGCATGTTTCAAAAAACAACATTATAAAGTGCTTCATAAGTTTACAAGTTACAAGGTGCATTTGATAGCATTGTACAAGTGGGTTGTGCAACAAAAATGCAGTTTGTCGTCCAATTTTGCTTCATGAGAAAATACACACACACACTCATCTTCACTCCGGGCCACATCAGCATCACAGTCGCCCTCAAAGGGCCGGTTGTAAATGTAAGACTGTACAACTAACTTATCCTAACATATTGTTAAATAACTCTCTCTGCATTTGATTATTGTTTATTCAAGTGTACAAATATTGTACATGCAGTTATAAAAATGAAAAATGATATTTAAAGACATTTCTGTTAATATAACATAAATCATTTTAATTGAGGGTTAAGAAACCCACATGACTCTATCAAAGATCAAACTGTTAAAGAAAATAACAAAGACAAATATCAAACACAAGTTATGACATTAACTTTGTTCAAAGCTGTTTGTGTCACCTCTCTGCATCACTGATGTTCCTCCCTGTCGTCGTCCTGTGCATGGCAGCTACATCTGAGAGCTCCTCACTGAGAGTCAGGTCTTATAAACACGGATAGATGCTCTGTATCCGTGTTGTCTGTGCTTTCATCAACAGCTAATGAAGAAAACGAGTACTTGCTCGTCTCTTAGCTAGCTGTGTTGTTAGATTGAACTAGCAGTAGTTCATGAACTCGGTCTGCGATGGTGTTTCTTCACAAACTGACATTTGTCCTGACTAGCCGTTTCAATATAGCTCCAGCTACCTCCCTCGTTTCCTCACATCAGAGCTGACTAAAATGACATGTGGTGTTCCCCAAGGTTCAATACTGGGGCCTCTTCTGTTCAACATCTACATGCTTCCACGAGCTCAGATTATGGAAAACAACAAAGTGTGTTATCATAATTATGCAGACGACACACAAATCTACATAACTATGTCACCAGGGGACTATAATCCCATACAAGGGCTGGGTAACTGCATTGAACAAATCAACAACTGGATGTGCCAGAATTTTCTTCAATTAAACAAAGATAAAACAGAAGTAATTGTTTTCGGTACCAAGGACGAACAATTGAAAATCACCACTCAGCTTCAGTCACTGATGTTAAAACCCACAAACCAAGCCAGAAATCTAGGTGTAGTTATGGATTCAGATCTCAACCTGAACAGCCATATCAAGACAATTACAAAATCAGCCTCCTATCACCTGAAGAATATATCAAGGATTAGAGGACTTATGTCTCAACAGGATTTGGAAAAACTTGTCCATGCATTTATCTTCAGCAGACTGGACTACTGTAACGGTGTGTTTACAGGTCTCTGTAAAAGTCCATCAGAAAGCTGCAGCTGATTCAGAACGCTGCAGCTCGAGTCCTCACTAAGACCAGGAGGGTGGATCACATCACTCCAGTTCTGAGGTATTTGCACTGGCTTCCTGTCAAACAAAGAATTGACTTTAAAATCCTGCTGTTGGTTTACAAAGCACTGAATGGTTTAGGGCCAAAATACATCTCCGATCTGCTGCTACCTTATGAACCATCCCGACCCCTCAGGTCGTCTGGGACCGGTCTACTTTCTGTTCCCATAACTAAACATGGAGAAGCAGCGTTCAGTTTTTCTGCTCCACATATCTGGAACAAAGTCCCAGAAAGCTGCAGGTCTGCTGAGACCCTCAGCTCATTTAAATCAAGATTGAAGACTTTTCTGTTTGCTGCTGCCTTTAATTGAACCACATTCAATTCATATATTAATCAATTTCCTGCATTTCTGCATTTTACTACTGCATTTTATTTCTTGCACTGTTTTGAGTGAATGAATGTTCTTAATTGTTTTTAAATCTCCTTTTCTTTTGCCTTATGTTTTGATGCTTTTAATGGTTTTATGTGAAGCACTTTGAATTACCTTGTTGTTGAAATGTGCTATACAAATAAACTTGCCTTGCCTTGTAAAAGTCTGTATCTGGTCGGAGCACTGCTCACATACCTTCAGCATGCACTGGGCTGTAGCTGTGTAAATATATTCTGCTGTGATTGCAGTCTGCCTTTTAATTCTTGGACAATTTGATGTTTTTCTTGGGGCTAAATTTAGCTCCGTGTTTGGTGTCAAAATGCCGACGTGAATTGTATCCTTCATCACCGACACGCCTCATAACACAGAAGACAGACACGTTCTCCTTGAAGCACAAACATGTATGCGCTTTCCCATCTTTCATTACATTTTCTTCCCTCTGCATCAATTTTTCTCTTCGTGGACATTTTGGGATTATTTGTCGATCTTTTTCAATCGTTGGAAAACCGCTTTTCGGGCCGTTGCCTCTCCTGTCCACCTGTTGTGATAGTTTTAATGTCGGTACAGACAACATGCTATCTCATAACTTCAACTTTCTATCTCACAATTTCAACTTTCTATCTCATAATTTCAACTTTCTATCTCATAACTTCGACCATGGGGATACTTTCATTTTCAAGTCTAACTTTTAATTATTTTTCCAAAAAAAACAACAAAAAAAAAGAACTTTGTATTTTTATTTATTTTTTGCTGGCGGATTCGTTCGGATTGAGTTTGACACGTGCTGTAGAGGGTGAATTAGGAATTTAGGAGACTGGCAGCCGGATTAAAGAACCTGCTCTGAAGTCTGGCAAAGCCACAATACCACAGTAACAGAGGGGTAAAACAAATAATAAAGACGTAAAATGATGTAAATATTGACATAAATACAACAAATTACAGTGAGTTACTGTAGCAGCAGGTCACAGGTTGAAATGTTGTTAAGAGGTCCTTGTCAGTAGTATATGGGTGGCACCAAGGCGCCTGCACGTTTACTGAACATGTTTGTGCGTGCTCGTGGGAGAAGTTGCCTAATGCGTCAGCGTTTTTTCCGAAAAGGAGGTCATTAAACTTGATCCCAGCAAAATCATGGTCAACGAAGCGATGAGAAGTTGTAATAAACTTCTCCAAAACTCTTTATGGGGCCGATTTAGCATGCGGACCAATATGCCCTCCTGTGAACTGATCACTGACATATTTCTCCTGATCTGCCGGTGTTTGGTCATGCCCCGGGTATAGCCCGATGCCTCCTGTTGACACTTCAGAAATGTCTTGACATAATCCCGAAACAAGGTATCTGTTGTGTTGGCGAAATGCCACACTTCATCAATGGACACAATCTGATAACCCTTTTCAACCGCCTTCTGAAGCTCGAAAGACACCCACACACCCGACAGCTGTATGTCTCTGTCACGGTGTGTACATGCACTATCTTCAGCACACTTGCTGCACAGAGGGAACATGAGTTTATTGTGACATCTGTAGGGTAGGACAGGATGGTACACTCCTTTTGGGGGGAGCACAGTACACTTTACAAACCCAAAATAATTATCGATAGAATTGAATTCTTAAAGATAATCTGCGGATGTCCAACGGGGTACTGTTTTGTTTTGTTGCCTGAACAGTCGGATACAGACTTGTAAAGTCATAATATCTGACTTTTTCGTCATCATCAACAACCTTGTGGTGTAGCTTCATGGCATTTGTACCCCCGCCAAAGAGAGTATTTCTATGGTCGAGGCGTTCTTTTTGTACGTAGCCATAAATGTCTGTACAGCCAGGCTGGATTTCTTTAATGGTGCCCTCACACTCCCACACCACAACAACACGCAGACCATGTTGATTTTGCAAGGCGTATCATTTGTCCATGAACACTCTATACTGCCTGCCATAGATGACTTTGGTAACAGGATTCAAATCAGACTGTACGTGACATCTGACACACCCGTGGAAAAAACACCCGGCAAATTCGTAGCAGGTGTCTGCAGCTGTATTAATGCCGTCGTCATAGAAAGGGGGAAACAGCTGCTCACCATGAATGAGCGCATGCATGTCTGATCTCGATTTTCTCTGTGTGCGCCACATATTCAAGTCACTGTATTGAGACATCTGAGTATGCATTGTTCTGCGCTGTGTATGCACCTTCATACGTTAGCGCCACAGTGCCTACGGGGAGAAACAAGTGTTTTGAACACGCCCATACAACTACATGCCAGTGTGGTGAATGCAAAATTTGTTTCCCTCAATGTACACATACAGCATTTGCTTCATGCTTGCCGTTATGATACCGAGTCTCAAAATCAAACAATATGTCATTAGTTTGCACTTCTTTTTTCTCCAGGGGCTGAATAAAACACTTCTTCTTCATTGTCTTCATCACTCTCCAGCTGCCGCTCACCACAGTGTGAACAAACAGTGGGTGCGCATTTGTGTCTTTTTACCAGCCTTGTATGTTTCAGCACACTCCTCACAGTATTTGATAGCATCACAGGGGATGACACCTTAGGACATGCTTGATAGGTAGACAAGCTGGTTGGAGCACACCCACAAAAAAGATCCGACGCCGACGTGGTTGAACTGAGATAGTATGTGATCATATCTTACAAACCTCCAGAGCCAAAGTGTTTGAAATGCAATAGTCTACGCTGTGTATATATACAATACCCTTCAAATAACACACACCCCTGTATACGCCCCTATACACACCTCTACGGACACATGCACTCTCATGCACGCGTAAAAACAGTCCGTCTTCAGATGATGATGCAAATTCAGGAAAAAACGTGCACACGTACACAAGCACATGCAAACTTGTTCAGTAAACGTGCACGCGCCTTGGTGCCACCCATATATGACTCTTGTCATGCAGGTTCCCAGCTGAGGCCCCTCAGCTACGACCTGTCCCTTTTATGAAAAGCAGTGGGTGAATAGGATTTGTCAGAGTATGGATTGGTAGGAAAAAAAAGTCTATACAACAGATTAGATTTTAAAAAAGCAATATGTTTAGGTTTCACACATGAACCTATCTAGCCTCGGAGATACTAATTAAAATAAGTAAATCTGAAAATCATGTTTTTTGTCATTTGGCATTTGTTAAAAACACAAGAAAATGTGCATTTCTTTCTTGGCGCGATGTATTTAGGTAGTTGAATAGAAAGTTCTGTAATCGTAACTGTCCTAATGTTAAAAAAGCACTTGCTCTCTGGTTTGTGTGCTTTGAAACAATTCTGTTCTCAAGCAATACCTTCACAAATATCACATGGCCTAATATCATTGTAAAATACTAGTTTGGCTCCATCTGATGAACTTAGGTTGACTTTACTTGCATTTATTGCTTTTTATGTACAAATAATAATGTTGCTCATACAAAGACCATAGTCTTATTTGATTCACGCATCAGATTCGAGCATTGGACGTGTTCAGTCAAGACTGCAGCGGGTGTTTTAATAAGAGGACAAAAACTGCCTGGAGCAATAACATGGGAGTGGCAGTCAATGTCGCGTTGAAAAAAAAATATCTTCTCATAATGAAACGCTGAGCCTCGTCGTTGCGACATACCTGTATTTCCAGTTCAAGCATGTTGCCGTTGCACTGTCATCGATGTGAGTAATACAATCAAACAAACCCGTCAGTTGTGTTAAGCAGCAGGTAGAAAGCTACTGTCAGGAAGTCAGATTACCGATTCTTCTTCATCGCTGAGCACATGTCGAGAGTATATCAACCGAGGATGTAAAGAGCAAAACACAAACGGCTTACTTCAATGCTCCCACACAGTCACAACAAAAAGGTACGTAAAGAGTAGGTGAATGCACCATTTTGGTTCGGTTATGATTGGGAAAAGTTGCATGCAGGTTCAGTAGCCAACACATCATCATGTGACGTCGTCGCTTTTCTGTGTTATTTTTATTTGTTGAATTTAAATTTTATTTGTTGAATTACTTTACCAAATATATATATATATACATATATATATATATATATATATATATATATATATATATATATATATATATAGGTACATACTATATATTTTATTTTATTTACTTTGTTTATTTTTATCGTATCAACTGTCTCACTGAGCGTCCTGTTGTTATTATTGCCTTGCTCTTGCTGCTTTGTCTGTCAAAGCACTTTGTAAACAGTTTTTAAAGGTGCTACATAAATAAAGTTATTATTATTATTATCATTGTGTTTAGAGTGTGTTTAAGTGAAATGTTGAGCTATTTTGATGGAAACATCCAGTGCCTTGTGCGTATGTGTGTGTGTCTGTGTGTGCGCGTGCGTGCGTGTTTAGGCTTCTGGAATGCTAGACATCAATTCCACGCAGTCCTGACAGACAGCTGCACCGCGGTGGCGTTTTTAACGTGCCAGACCAGCACCAGAGCATTTCAATGTGTGTGTGTGTGTGTGTGTATAGGGGTGCTTGGTCTAAAAGGTAACAAAATAGAAAGACGGAATCAACCCTTTTAAATACAATTTGCACTTTATTCCGCTTCAACTTTTCAAACCCTCCAGGCTGCTGGCCCTCTGCCATATTATGACTCACTTGCGGCAGTTGAAGAAGCCACTCAGCCTGTTAAACCTGATCAATGAAAAACACCAATTAAAACAAATTACACTTTTTTTGTCAAAAGCGACTAGCGACAATTCTAGCCACTTTTTCTGGTGATGTTGAAGACTTTTCTTGTGCTTTGGAGACTCTGACGTGAAAGCACTTATCGAGCAGCGGGTGCTGCCGTGAGCCCCTCCGCCGTCCCAAAGCACTCACAGGCGGTCAGTCTCACAGTAGCCTCGTGCAGCAGTCCCAGCTGCAGACTGTGGAAACCATTAGTGCTGCTACCTAGTTTTCTGATGTCGTCTACAGGGATGATTTGCTAGGAATCGGTTCCTTCTGTCTTGCGCCCCTACTTGACCAATCCTGCTTAAGAATGAGGTTCGGACCACCACAAAAATAAATAAATGAAGGAATACATTTATGTATGTCCTGTTTAGGTATCAACTTTTATTTATTCATTTCAGCACTTATTTATTTCTCTATTTAATTCTGCATTTATTTATTCTTTTATTTATTAATTTCGGCATTTATTTCAGCATTTAAATATTTCAGCATTTATTTATTCTTTTATTTATTAATTTCAGCATTTATTTATTAATTTCTGTATTTATACATTTATTTATGCATTTATCTATTTATTCCTGTATTTATTTATACATTTATTAATGCATTTATTTATTTATACTTCAGACATTTTTTGTTCATCATACTACGACTGATCCTGTTTATTTTGTACACGTTCGGCTCCGCCCCTGCAGACGCACCGATATCACGCAGTTGCGTAATCTGACGAAGGCAGCGCAACAAAAAAAATAGGGGAGAATGAACGCTTGACAGCCGGCTCTTTTGCTCGCGCGGATCGTGTCGAAACAATAAAAAGAAAACACATATGCTCGATTTATTTGCGAGTGAGATTTCGGATAGCACCGCCGATTTCTAATGGCCGCCGCCGTGAGGAGTCACGTTTGGGTCGCTCCGGGGCAGGACGCGCAGTTTCTCCACAGCAGCGTCGCACCGCTGCCAGCCGACTGCGTGAGAGAAGATCCCGGGCAAGCGGTCTGTCGCACGAGGGATGTCGTCCCGGGAACTTCCTCTTTCCACGATTATAATCTGGTAGGGGCATCTGTTTGCACTGCTACTTCTGCTTCTGCATCTGCATCTGACCGAGCGTCACAATGTTTGCTGATGCCCGGATGATTTTGACGCAGAAAGACTTGTTTCACGCAAACATGCGAGACTGTATCAGAGGCAGGCCCGCGCGTTTGTGCACGCGTTGTAATGTCCACATCTAGCGTCCCAGCACGTGACTGCAAATTGTTTTTGTTTTCTTTCTTTATTGATTCTTTATTGGCTTGTGATCACAAGCGGGACAGGAACACCGCTCCTGAAACTTGCGAGGGAGGAGATGCTGCTCACTGCGCTGCAGAGAGCAGCTGGATGGGATCATTTCAGCCGCGTTTGTTTTCTTCTTCCAAACAGCTCATGGCTGGAGCGTTTCAGTAGAAGGGCGTCTGCTCCTCTGCTAGTTAAAAAGAAAAGGGAGGGGTTGCGTCTTTTAATGTGGCAGCGCGTGTGTACACAAGTGCAGGCCCCTGGATGCATCCCCACATGGATTCACACCAGTTCGTTTTAGTTGTTTGTAAGTCTACCAGCAGGTAGTTCTGGTTCTGTTTTTTTGGGGCAATTTTTTTTTTTTATCTTAGAAGAACACTTTGAGACAGATGAGGCGTTCAGGGCCCAGTGTTAAAGGAAACTTGTGCATTTCTAACACACGTGACACCCTCAATCAAACAGATAACAGTTTTGTGGGTTAACACAACTTTACAAATGTCCTGCTCTTGTTTTTCAGTTTAAATCAGAGATGGACAGCTACCTGTCCCCGCACCAGCAGTACGCAGCCAACTCCAAAACGCTGTGCAGGAACACGGGGACCCTTACCGCACCGGAGCCGTCTTTCACCGAGGACCTTGGTTCCCCGTACAGCGTCAACATGAGCCTGCTCCTTCCTGACATCACGTACCTGCACTCGGGTCTCTGTAGGGCCATGAGACCGATCAAAACGGAGCCGTCACACCCTGAGATGCAGCCCAGCTGTCAGGGCGACAGAGCACCGCCACTCCCAGGGTACCCGGGTAGATCTTTTATCAAACAGGAAGTGACAGATTTTCAGGATGTGCCCCTGTTTCAGCTTCTAAACTCTGACGTGGACCAGCTCGTTCATGGGTCCCAGCTGAGGTCCGTCCCCAGGGCCCCTTTGAGTCTTCCAAACGGCCATGCGGTCCCCGCGCAGAGTTCCGCCAAACCCACAAGCAGCCCTCAGCGTCGGTGTTTGCCATTTAACCTGCACCCGGGCCATCAGCGGAGACGGACCTATCTGCCGCCCTCCCCGCCAAACTCGGACCCCCCGAGTCCAGGAGGGGGCAAGGAGCCCCTTCACAATCTGTCCCCACCTCCCTCCTACGAAGCCAGCGTCGCCTCCAAGTTAACTTTTCAGTCCCGTCGTAATCCCGCCGATACAAGACGCGCACCTGGCGCAGCTCCAATCCAAAACCCAGACCAGAGTTCCAGCATCAGATCAGTCCAAAGCCCCGGTCCCAAGCCAGTCCATCTCTCAAGCCTGACGCCCGGCCCGCAGTCCCCGGTGTTGGCCCAGGCGGCTTGCGCTAAGTACAACAGAAGGAATAATCCGGATCTGGACAGAAGGCGGATTCACCACTGTGATGTTCCAGGTGAGATGTTTGGGTTCAATTTACAACACTAAAACTCAAATTCAAGTAGGACAGTACACCGATCTTTCTTTTCTTCCTTTTTAGGATGCAAGAAAGTATACACCAAGTCTTCTCATCTGAAAGCCCATCTGCGGACCCACACAGGTAAAATGTTCGGAGTTGCACTTCTTATTTCGGGGGTGAAAGCGGCGTTGTTGCCGGGCAGAAAGATCTGCTCTTGGCATGCGGACGCATTCTGTGTGCTGACAGACCTGGCCCACATCTCACCGCTGGCCCGCTGTGATTAATGACTCACAGTGTGACGCGCGCAGATGAAAAACTCATTTGTCGGTCGTCCGACACATCTGCGAGTGTTCGGTACTTTTTAAGTGATGTTATTTATTAAGGGAAGCATATATAAATATGATGTTGTCTGCCGTAGCTTCATTTAGCTTCTCTCTTTATTTCCCCCATCGTCTGCTGAAGGAGAGAAACCGTACCAGTGCTCCTGGGAGGGATGCGAGTGGCGCTTCGCCCGCTCCGACGAGCTGACTCGCCACTTCAGGAAACACACCGGGGTGAAGCCTTTCCAGTGCACCGCGTGCACCCGCTGCTTCTCCCGCTCCGATCACCTGGCCCTACACATGAAGAGACACCAGAGCTAGAAACCCTGCTCCAGCAAAAGCACCGCTGATCTTCTTTTTTTTTTCTTTTTTCTTATATTTCTCAAGAGCAGGCATATCAGAAATCAAACAAATTCAAAACTGTGGATTAATTCACTCACTCCCCCAGTGGCGAGACATTGGTAGTAGTGCTGGCCCGCACATAATTGTTTCATTTATTGTAAAAAAAACCCCGTTACAATCGCCAGATGTAACGACGAAATTATATTCATGCACTGCAAAGTACGCGGACAACTTCAAATGTCAGCATTTTATTTTTCAAGTTTTATCACATATCATATCAACACGGTGTCAACTATTTAATTCACGTAAAAATAGCAAACTACAATCCTGTAAGTGCAGATGTAGGATCACTGGAAGGTCCAGAGAGCATGTTTTAGTCAGCAAAGGGTAGACTGTGTGTGTATGTGTGTAATATAGGAAGTAACAGCAGTCATGTGTGGATTATTTAAAGACGCAGTAGGAGAATGTTAGATCCTATTCGTTTTGGACAGAATTATGAATGTTCTGTATCTATGCTCCCACTACATTGCAACGTAGACACCGTCATAACAGAAAGTGTTAAATATCTTTCAGGCGGGCGCAGAGATGAATAATAAATGGTGCATTTTGGGTTTCAGGACTTTCAATGGTACGCGGCGTGTTTTTATTTAATTGTCGAAGAGGTAGTTTTTTTTCCAACGGGTCCCATGTTGACTTCAGCCATGTTGTACACTGAAAGATGGTGGAGGAGCAGCTCTGAGTGCAGCGTGCATGCCAGCAGCAGCTGTCACGCTGCAAACTGTCGGTATCTTCACAACAGGATTATCATGTTACTGATGATTTGTCTTCAAAGCGACGTCTTAGACTGAGCACCTGCCAGTCTGAACATCTGTGTTTAGCTTTTGGTTTCTTTGACTGCGATCCATGTTTCCCAAACAACCTTTTAAGTGCCTTTAAGTGATTGTTTCTTCTTTTTTTTGAGGGGGGGGACGAATGAAAAACCGAGCGTCCCCATGCTTAAACGAGTGTGTGTTGGCTGCCCCTCCATATTATCCACACATAGCAATCTCTATTTATGACCAACTTTCTTTAAAATTTGATTCAGGTTGAACAAAATCTCTATAATTTGTTAAGATGTATACATGTATGTGTGTGTATATATATATATATAGTATCTGCTGTTTAAGGATACAATCCATTGATTGTCTTCGGGTGTATAAAGATTTTCAATTTTTTTTTTTTTTAATAGCAGGGACCGTTTCATATTTTTGCAGAAGAAGGATCAAATTTTAGAATATTGTTATGGTCTACACTGTCATCACTTTCTCTAGCTCAGTGGGAGGATGTGCCAGAGAAGTGTTGCAATACTTTTAAAAATAGAGCCAGTATGTACACGTATTTTGGCATGAAGATGAACGTTGTGTCCGAGCTTCATAAGATCTAGCGTGAATTGAGCAAAATGTGCTATGAAGCCAATGCGACCCTTACAGTACAAATAAAAGTTTTGTGTTGAATATGGCTTTTGAATGTCTGTTTTGAAAAATATATATATATTGTTAAATATTTTTTCTCTACATTATTACTGTGTTCCCATATTACATTTGCTCACTTTTAGATCGTAAGAGACTACAGTAATCTTTATCTCCTGTTTGTAAAAGTTATTTTCAGGTGTTTCTGAACACCTGCTGCAACAGCTTATTGTTAAAGTCAACCATTAGGCCACTGATGTGGATCAGTTATCAGTAAGGATATGGAAAATAGATTTGGCATTGTTTGTCGTTTTTTCTGAACAGTTTTTGCATTTTGTATGAAAGTAGCATCTATGTATGAATTATGCAATATTTTTAAAAGTTAGTTAAAAGCTACAAGTTGTAAATTTATTAAAGACTGTTCTGAAGGAGGACTAGTAGACCACTTGTAAAGAGGAAACAACCGAACGGAACAGAAATTGATATGGAAAATGTCCAACAAACTCGCACACTGTCGTCTTCTTGCATTCAGAGATATTTAGTGACATCTCGGTACGTCTAAATATCTAAATATCAAGTGAAGTAGACCGTGTGCGGGACTTTTTTTCTTCGATATTGTCTACCCTAGGTATTATCCGACGCACCCGTCACCACCTGATAAATAGATGTCTGCTCCAATTCTTTTTGTTTGTTCTTTGTGGGACAGCGACACGTGATCTGTTCTCAGGAACTTTGTGCGCTTCTTCTTGTCCTCGACAATTCTGTGCAATCCAAACAAAACACAGTGACTTCATCTTTTCTCCCCCTAATTGCTGGAAATTGTCCCTGACATGAGTTACGGCTCAAAGCAGCGGAGTTGTCTGAGCTTTTCCTGAGCGCGGAGGACGTTCCCCCGTGGAGACGTTACAGCATCACTCTTATCCACTAACGTGCTTCGCTTTGCTCCTACAGTACAAGCCGACACAGTACACAGGCTCCCGTGAGCCATAAATCACTCTTGTGAAGTAGTGCACATCGAATATGCGAAGCGGGGTGGGAATTGAAACCTTGTTATTGTAATCATTGGAATCCTTTTGCCGTCTGACAGAGACATTCATCCAGATCCAGATATTACAGAGCGCCGTACAGGATGTGCGCTTAAACTCCTAAAACATACCGGCTCTTAGAATACCACTCGGCGCAGATGATAACAAAGCAATGCGATGCGGCGCAGATGATAACAAAGCAATGCGATGTTACACAGAGGAACAGAACGTTTTAATGTGTGCGATTGAGGATTTTCAGGTTTTGCGTGGATACTGTGAATTAAAAAATAAGTAGCGACGGGAAGTACTGTACTCTGTGTACGAGCTACTGTACCGTATATATCATACAGAACTTCAAATGTCTCCCCTAATACCAAGATTAGCTTCCTGAATGCCGGAGAACGTGAGTACAGGACTCAGATGTCATCTGTGACACGGAACCCGCATACCATCCATCTCAGTCACAGACAGCAGCCAGCTCCCACGCCAGTGTGTTACATACAAAATGCAACTTTATTAACCTTCATGCCTCCATTCATATTAATAACATGTATATGTTTGAACTTATTTTAATTTCACAGCTCCATCCATATGAAAAAATACAGAGAGAAAAAAGGCAAAACACTGACTGGATACTTCAACAACTCTTGGAGAAAAAAATGAAAAGAAAAGCGTAAATAAGGACACCTGTTCTTGAAGTTTTGAAAAATATCAGGATTCAAAATTTATTTTACAGACGTGGAATTCCGTGAGCAGAATCTCCTTTTTGAAGTGACGCTGAGCATTATCACTTTTTTTTAATTCATTTTTTTTAATGTTTTTTTTTTCCCGGTAAGAATGAAAAGATCTGAATATATTTACACTACACTCACTTTACATAAATACAGGAACAACGATTACTGTACGTAACATCAGAAAACTTGAAAAAACATAGGCTCCACGACTTAAATCTTCAAAACCAGAAAATCAGAAGCAGATGTTACAACAGAAAGTCAAACTAGATATTGAACCGACAGAGAAGAAGTGTGTGTTCGTGAACGAAGGCGCCGCTCTGCAGACTTCCTCGTCCTCCATGTTGAATTCATGGGATGGAGCTGAGGCATCAAGAGGCCTTCGCCACTCGGATCTGTTACCCGAAGAGGAAGTGACTTATTGCCAGCAAAGCAATAACGCGTCCTGTGAGTGTTATGGGAGGATGCTGCGTTTGACACAATGGCGTAAGGCTCAGTGCGAGGACAAAGTTCAACATTAAAGGTCCCACTTGCATAATGTCGTCAGTGTTTTTTGTTTTTTTTATTGTCCAAAATTCATGCTTTCCCCATTGGATGTTTATTAATTTGAGCACGTGCGTTGAAAAAAAAAATCCAAACTGCACAGAGCAGCTAATATTACAAGTTGTGCAATATGAGGCACTATTCATTATTATTGCATAACTTTGACCCTGGTTACCATTACAAAATTATGCTTTTAAATGAGGAGAGGGATGCTGGAGGGGAATATAGCACACACCCTGTCCCGCGGAGACGCCGAGTTCAAGTCCAATCGAATCGTGCAAAAAAAACAAAAAAAACTGGCGCGTTAAGGCATGCAACGTCGTACACTGAATACCAGGGTACGCGTGTCGTTGATATGTGCTTGATCGATATCATTTCTTGTCCGGGTATAGCAAAATAGCAAACACAGGGAATAGAGTACCTTAAATACGGTCAATGTGTATATAAATAATTTGTTGATTATAGCAAACACTGGTTCAGCCTTTTGGGAGTACAAATGATTTGATCTTGAACTTATTGAACCACAAACCGAAGAAAGCAAACCGCTCTGTGGCGTCACATGTGGTAATTTACAAGACGGACACCATTAGCCCCATTTCACTGTATATCAAATTAGATAAATTACAGTCTCTGGAAAAAAAGACTTTACACGTATAAATGTATTTCCTGCATCTACCGGTACTAATCAAAAGCCCTATTTTTCCAACGTATATACAGGCTGTAGAACTTTGTAATAAGTTTCATCTTCACCGTCACATATATTACAACATTTCAAAAGATCCTTTTTACAGAAGAAGAAAAACAAAAGAAGAGTTATATGCAAAAGGATGAAGGGCCCCTCAGTAATAAAATGTTGTTATACATCATATGGAGGATAAAATAGGACGAAGATTATTTCGCTTATAAATTGACATCTGAAATAAAATAATCATTTGAAAATCGAACTAATAGACAAACAAGGTGCTGATATGCTTTTGCCAAAATGATAATACAACTGGGCATAATGACATGTGCGCAAACAATGTGCATAAATTATGATACCACACATTACCATTCTCCGTTACATCGAGTGGGTGTCACATACGTCGGGTGCATGTGTGGAGGCTTCCTGGCTTTGGCTACTTGGCTGAGAAGTGAGGACGTGTGTGTGTGTGTGTGTGTGTGTGTGTGTGTGTGTGTGTGTGTGTGTGTGTGTGTGTGTGTGTGTGTGTGTGTGTGTGTGTGTGTGTGTGGACAGAGACAGGATTTACAGTGGAAACACTCTGAGCTCAGACATCTAGCAGATGAGGCAGATGTTTACATTCTGACTTCATCCATGAATCCATTTCTTTTTACTGGCTTCCATCCAATAAATGCATTTAGCAGCACTATTGAATATTATGGGATGGCCTGATGCTCTGAGCTTATGGCTGCAGGTCTTAAACAGCCTGAGGAGTATCGGAAATACCTTAAACAATATCTGTTGTTATGACTAAAAATGCACTTTTTAAATTACATTTCCTGACTAAGGTCAAGAGGTGTTAGAGCGATCGTGCCAGTGACTGCATCTAAAATGTAGTCTTAATGGCCATACATAATGTATTCCTGCATGTGCATTTTAATATATATATATATATATATATATGTATGTGTGTATGTATTATGCATGTATGCATATGCTATTCCTGCATTTTCCAGCATTTTCTGCAGCCAAATCTCAGGTGAATCAGATAACACAATTCTGGTCTGAGGTGAGAACATTTCAAGTGACTTTCTGTATTTAGGACAAACTAAATAAAACAAAAAAATGAAAAGATCAGATTAAAACCTCGTGCTGGAGCTATGAAAACCAATCATAGAGTGAGGAGGTCGGCCCGAGTTAGAAACGTCTCCTGCGATTTTGACATCAGCAAACAGGGCAAAGTGGTGGAGGTTCGTTCTGGTCACTTTGCTAGGTATGTATTGCTCTTCTGTATTGTACATCAGGTAGCGAACGTTCCCTGTAACACCGCTGCCGATTTCGGTTTCAGCTTACCGGTCAAGAGCCGCTGTGCAAAAACCACAACGCAAAGTTCCTTTCGCTGTCAAACCCGGCAGAGAAAACAAAGCTGAAGGATAAGAAAGTGATCGATCGGGACAGGATGAAAGAGAGTAAGGTGCCTCTATTTTCTTTTCTTCACATACTGTAAATCTCCTCTGATTGTTTTCAAAGTTCACTGTACATGAGGGGTTGTGTTTTTTCTCAGTCGAACATAAGCAATAAGCAGGCATTTAAAAAACTAAAAAAGCAAGATTCAATAAATGGAACGTTGTCATACTGAAAGTATATTTATCCTTTTAGATTGCACTTAACTGATTGCTAATCACAGCACAAATTCCACCAAAGATTTTTTTTGTTCTTTTTTTTTTTTGTTAAGGAAATGCTTTCAAGAGGCTCAACATAAAGAATAGCACTGATGAGATTTGGGGAGTTGCCCGGCCCTGTCAGCGGGGCCATTGCTGGTGCGATGATACGCGTGTCCGGTTTCCATCATTTTGGAAATAAAGCAATGAATGTCTGTAAAAGTGGTTGATGAGGTTGATCGGTTCAGATTGTAGCTGTGATGGCCGTTTGCTGGCCCTCTTTGAGCTTCTATACAGGGGACGCCTCGAGAGAAACAGAAGGCTCCAGCAGGCAAAGGAAAACCATCCATGGTGAAATGGCGCCCTCTGCTGGTAACAACGCAACAATACTGCCTGTAACTCCAACCAGGCCCGAGTCCTCCCCTGTGATCCAGGCCGGGCCTCTCTTCTTTCTGCTCTCGCAGGAAATCCAGTCCACACTTTGGGGTCTTTCACATTATGAGTGCTGGAAAAAGCAGCAATAAAGAAAAGAACAAAAAAAAAGAGACCGTTGCCATTGCATTATATATATATATATATGTATATATTTATATATATATATATATATATATATATATATATATTTTTTTTTTTGTCCGAATAAAGAGTGCGAGTTCATCTTTAAAAATCAAGGTGAAACATTTAAAAACAGTGCTGTAAAAGACAGTTCCCTATTATACTCCAAAGAATAACAATAACCTGCCGTCCATTCCTTCCAACCCAAAGGGGATCCAGAAGTGACCCTGTTTTGTGCTCCACAAGCCCTGTGCACACGTCCATCTCCTTTCCTCATGACGGATGAGAGTGTGTGTGCGTGTGTGTGCATGTGTGTGTATGTGTGTGTATGTAGGTGTGTGCGTCCAGGCCAGCTGAAAAACATTCATAGGGAGATCCCGCTCCCTCGACTGCCTGTGTGTCTGTGTGTGTGTGTGTGTGTGTGTGTTTCATTGATCTCTCTCTTTCTTTCTCTCCGTCTCTCTTTCTTGATTTCTCTCTCTGTCCGTTCCCGATTCACACCAGCATGTGTCTCCGTCGGTGCAAGGCCAAGTGGTCGGATCTGGAGAAGCTGCGGTCACAGTCTGCGCACTTGAAGGGCTTCACCCCCGTGTGTTTCCTGTAATGCCTCGTCAGCTCGTCGGAGCGGGCGAACTTCCACGTGCAGCCGTCCCAGGTGCATTTGTATGGCTTTTCCCCTGCAGAGGGAGACAGGAAACGCAGCGCTCAGGAGCTGGTACGTCACATGTTCAGTACTGTTACTAAGCTGGTGGCCACGCCCGATGCTTTATTAATGATGACGTGTCTCCCAGAAAGCTGGTAACTTTCTATCTATGACGTCATAATATCTCATTGAACAATCATAAAGGTGTTGCATGGTCTGAATAATTCACGAGGTCAAATAATCACAATTGTTTGCACAGAAATCATTGCTTGTGAACATTGTGGTGTTTTCCCATTGTTCGCTTAAAGACCACACCAGTGTGTGTGCAAGTTTTTCCCTCCTTATTTCCACACTCGTTAGGAAAGCTTGGAGCTGAAACTCCAACATTATTTTGCGGGCATTTATTAAATTCATGCTACAGATTGTTTTTTTATTTTATTTTAGATGCATTTTTTTAGGTATCCAGTAGTTTCCATCCATTTAAAAATAAACAAAAAAATTCAATTCGCTTTCTTATCATTCTTATGCGGTGTAGAAACTTGCCTGAGTTGTGTAATCCATCACAGTGAACATCAAGTCCTCGTTCTTTCCAGTCAGATTGATGTTCACTCTTATGGATCACACAACTCAGGCAAGTTTCAAGAGACTAAAGCTCGTAGATTTTTAAATTGTTTGAAAATCAGTTCACATCTGGGTTAGCTGTATTGTCTACATCTGGGCTGGCTAAGCTGCTCAATTTTTAAATGGCCCGCGGTGAATTTTTGGAAATTAAGTGGAATATGTCTTGAGCATATTTCTAATGAATTGCGTTAATTGTACATTGCATTGAATCCCGGTTAAAACACTGGATGACTAAAGTTAGTGTAATATTTCTGTCTCCACCTCTTGGCACTCAAACCAATATTTGACCATTTCTATCATTTCTATCTGTTGTGTTTGTTACATCTCATATTAAGATATAACATCAAGATTGTTACATCTTAATATGAGATTTACATGTTGCGTTGACATTCGCATCGTAACTTTTAAAGTGGGAGCTGAGGGTCATGAGCAGAAATCAACTTCTGCGTGTTTGAACTCATTTACAGATTTACACAAAACATCCTAATCTTTTTGAGTGGACACTTTGACCCATGCGCTGCATTCGAATTTTAAAGTATTGAATTCATTTGAATAACATTGAAGAGCAGCAGATAGACATGTTTTTGTATAATATGGGTAGACCGATAAACTACTATAATGTCAAGCGTTAATCTCTTTAGAGTCCCTCCATAAGACAGGAAGTGATTACCAGAAACTTTTGAAAGTATCATGACCACACCGACTGCCTTATGTCTGCTGTTATAAGACATCACGATGCATTATTTGATCTGCTCAGCAACACTAATGCAGCGTCGTATGTGTGTTTTAATGTGTTTTATACTGTAGCTAAGGACTACACACACAGACTTAAAGGGCCAGCGTGTAGGATTTGGTGACATCTAGTGGTGAGGCTGCACATTGCATCACACAGAAACTTTGAGGAAGCCAAGCGTGAGGGAACTAATGACGATTTATTTTTTAAGCATTCCTGACAAACAACAAAGCACAATTCTTCCTTCCTTCCAACATGGCATCAAAATGTTCCGATGTGCGAATCGGAGTGTCAAAAACAAAAAGGAGCTCAGCGTAGGTCGGGCCACTGTCATGGGTTTCTCATGATCACGGTCTCAGATCTGAGCCTGACAAAAGCTTCATGGATACCGTGGACTTGTTTAGGTTGATGTGCCTATTTGGATGCAGGTCTGGCTATTTGTTGTTGTTTTTTTATTTTCATGATTGCCCCTTTGTCTTTCACTCAAGCTGCATGCAATCAATGGCATTTTATAATGAATATATGTTTGGTCCTGTTCAAACCAATGTGTGAAAATGTTTACATGCACAGATCAGCCATTTCACAGCTACTGATTAGCAGAATGCTGATGGATGTAGGCATAGAACATTTACAATATAGGTTCACGCCTACCGTATGATAAATTAGATGTTTAATTATTCATTCCTACATTTAGAATGAATTATGCCCTTTGACCCGTTCCAGATTCAAATGGAACTTTATCAGTCCTTCAAAACGACATATACTCCAAAATGGTTTTCAGTGCAACCTCAGCACGATGTCGTGTTCCATGGTCCTAAAGGCACTGACTCAAATACCAGAGTGACCGTCTGAACATTTAAATGTCATTGCTGTTGGATAATCACAGCGTCAAAGCGTTCACACTGAGACCTACTGACCTGTGTGCGTCCTCCGGTGTGCTTTTAAATGGGAGCTTTTGGTGTACACCTTATTGCAGCCCTCGAAGTCACATCTGTGAATCCTCCTCTTTTTGGAATCGGGTGACTCTGACCTCCGGGGGCGCCGTATGCTGTCGATGCTGAACGGGGACATGGAGCTGCAACGGGAGAGCAAAGGGTCGACAGGAAAGCACCGTCAGACCGTGAAGATGACATGTCGTACTGATCCCAATCGGGTTTGGAGTAAGTAGTGTATTCATACAGGAAATGAATAAAAGCAGACTGCCGTTGATGGACACTACTCTCCCACATTGTAATGCAAAAGAGGGAATGAGCTGCACAACGCTGCAGAAATAAAAGTACTTGTGGATGTGATGGAACAGCTCAGAGACTGTTACGTTTTGTCTTTGTGAAGTTTAGTCGGCAGGGTTCCTTTAAGAATCACTGTTTAGGGCAATAAAGCGATGAAACATATTGTTTTGTGACATATACTGCAAGGCATAACAAGGCAACAATATGCAAAGAATACAATACACAAAGTACTTCAAAGACAAAAGCGATACTGTACTTAAAATTTAAACAAATGGGTTTGATTTTTTGGTTGGAACACAAATGTCAGTGTTGTGGTAAGAGTTTATTTTTTTATTGGTATAAAATAAGTCAAGTACGTTCAACACTTCCTGTACACTAAGTGTATGTAACACAATAAAAGGTTGTGGAGCAGCAGCGTAACCAGCAGGTGGCAGTGCAGCACCGCCGGTCAGTAACTGCGAGGGAACGGATGAGGTAAGAAGGCTGGTATTCTCGCTGCTCTTCCACTTTCATCAGTCATAGACGGAGGGATGGAGGAGTTTAATGACTCCTGAGTTATTCCTGTCATCGATACCTTTCCCCGCAACGTTTCCTCTCCATTAACCAACCACTCCGTATCACCGGGGATTGTGTCGTTTGTCACTTCCAACTGTGAAGCCCCTGTAGCAAGGCGTGCACGTGGACCTTTGAGCACATGCAGTGGAGTGCAGTGTCATATCTGAGGCACATCTGAAATGTGCGCCACTTCTCAGAATACAATGTTGAACATGCACGCACAAAAAGGAAAGTAGGGTTGTGGTAGATGGTGAGTAGTTCATGTCCTTCAACACAGCGGTAAACACATGACTGCTGCACACACACACACACACACACACACACTACGGATGGACAAGAAAGAGGAGGGGGGGGCTCCAGGCAGGCCCTCCAGTGAACCGTCTCCAATGCACACACACACAACCCACTTCCTGTCCCACCGAAGCCCGATTCGTCAAATGCCGATTCTGAATGTGTGTGCATGCGATTGAGATGCGCGCTTATGCTTCACAGAAAAAAACTCACACACACACAGATCACCTGTTGCTCTTGGCATACGGCCAATCTGAAGCTGTACAGGAAATGAGCACACGGGTCAGATATGAATCTCTCTCTCTCTCTCTCTCTCTCTCTCTCTCTCTCTCTCTCTCTCTCTCTCTCTCTCTCTCTCTCTCTCTCTCTCTCTCTCTCTCTCTCTCTCTCTCTCTCTCTCTCTCTAATAGAAATGATTGATGAGATTATCATCATTATCATGCCCTGATCCAACAGAGAAATGTAGACAAGCATCTGAGACCAACGTGTTCTCATTGGAACGTGTCGCATGCCGACCAGGGATGCACCGATCAAACTTTTTCAGTCCCCATAGCGATACCTGATCTTAGGGTATCGGCCGATACCCAACACTGATCTGATAACAGTGTTTCATTAGTAAGCTGTGTGTCTCACTGTGTGGAATCATTATTTTATGTGTAAGGAAACAATCAATCTTGACACGTTACTTTTCTAACTTTGCAAAACGAAATGTAACAAATGGATACACAGATAGAAATGTACTGAATTGTTACCTATAAAAATCATGGTGTCTGATCAGCGATGCCCGATTATTTGGGTAAGTATCGAACCTATATCAGTATATCCACCACACACATCAAGTGAATCATCAAGATTTGTCTTAGAATAACTACCGAAAGTAAGACGTAAAGAAAGTAACATAAGTACAGCAAACACGTCTCATGAGATCGTCTAACATAACTTTGGGACACGAACACCGGTCTCCTGATTGAAAGTCCTGTGTTTGTTTGACACACAAGCCCTGAGTGGGTTTTTTCAGTCTTTACAGTACATCATCACACTCCCAGAGCATTTCTTCTGAGCCTCTCTAATAATGACGCGGATGGGTTTACATTGTAGTTACTTGAAGGCCCGGTTCGTCTCGCACAGACGCTAATGGATGCTTTGTGCGTCGATATCAGACGCAGAGAGGCGTGACAAAGTGTTGCTGTTTTCCAGACTGGAATATGAGGTACTGTGTGTGTGTGTGTGTGTGTGTGTGTGTGTGTGTGTGTGTGGACAGAGACAGGATTTACAGTGGAAACACTCTGAGCTCAGACATCTAGCAGATGAGGCAGATGTTTACATTCTGACTTCATCCATGAAGTGATTCCCGGATGATGATATAATTTGGGAAGTCCAACAGGTTCCAAAACAAAGAACAAGCAACGACTCATTGCTAATTCATTTGATGTGCAACAACTGTTTCTCTGCTGCTGGTGATAATTCTGTCATCAGCACTGCTCCATTCCCAGAGCTCGGTGACAGATTTCTGGTTTAATCCATTTTGGGTCATTGTTGAAATTCCCCACTGTGGCACATGCTGCTGATTAGTGATCTTCATCACTCACAGAAACACAGACGTTACAAGCGCTCGCCAACAAAACAGAGGTAACCAAACTTCCAAATCCGCTTCGACCAGATTTAACGATCCTTGTGAGGAAGTCAAGTCAGGGCAGAAAAGTACCAGAATTCAGTGAGAGAAAATAAAACGTCAGCATTAAAAAAAGTCAACTGAAATTCTGGGTTTTCAAAATAGACTGTATATAAGAAGTGGATGTAGTCACAGTGGTCTCAATACTGCTGTTTGAAGCCTCTAGTTCCACATCTATCTTGGTATTTTGCAACCAGAAGTGACATGAGAGGATGGAGCCAAGTACTACTGAACACTGACGAATGTTTTTTCATGACATCCCCTGCTTTATGGTCTGTTTGACTCTAAATGGACCATCATGTACTAAATGAACATCATGCTGTATTGAAGAAGATTTGAAACTGGAGATTGAGACCATAAACTCATGTTTACTGAGGTAATAAATCAAGAGAGAAGTAGAGTCATTTTCTCATCGACTTCTATACAATCAGACTTATTTTACCAACCAGAGGAGTCGCTCCTGAATGGCCATTAGAGAGAATGCAGATTTTAAAGGACTTATTAATTGGCTTCACTTTTCAGACCAGGAGGTTACTGCCTGGTTTTAAATGGTTGGTGTGATAAAATTTGAAATGTAAAGACATCGTTTTTTTGACCCTGGGAAACTGCCATGTACATTTCTTACCAAACGAATAATGGAAAAGATAATTCCCTCTATCATCCGCAGCGGAAATAATATTTTTGCCTTAAATGCAAACATCAATTTCAAGATTTACCGTGTTGCTCTTGTCATGTAAACAATAAGAAACCTCATTGTTCAGCGTGATTTAACTGCAGCTGAAGGATTTTCATACCGTGTGTTGAGAAACTTCCGCCACTATACTCCACTGCTTCTGAAAGATACTGCTGTGGTGTTTCAGTTGCTGTTTTTACCAGCAGGCTTACTGCATGTGTAAGAATATCGTCAAAATCAATGTGCTCACACTGGTTCAACTGGTGCGTTTAAAACCAGCGACTCGAGATCGACTGGTTCACATTTCAAGTGAAAGGTATTCGTATGTGTAATTATAACATGGAGAAGTTATGTTCAGAGGTTATCTTTTAATCTCGGGCCCGGCTGAATAACTCAAAGTAGCGAGTGGGGCGTATGTATTGTTCTAAACAACACATCTTTATGTCTTCAACAGCACATTTCCGGCCATGGCTGTTCAGTGAGAAATTGATTGGTTGTATGTTCTCATGTGAGCCCAGGGGGGCAAGCTCACACTGCCTTGAACTCCGCGTGTCACCACAGCATCACGGCCGCGTGAATGCGTCTGCTTGTGTCTCCCGAGGCAGCAGAGAGAAATAGGAAGTACAGCTGAGAACGATTTGAAACAGAGCCGACCTCTGTTTTCACTTCCTTTGTCCCCCCCCCTCCCCCCCTCCTCGTCTTCATCCGCTGCTCTCTGTAACTGCGTTGGAGAGAGAGTATGTTTGTCACCTGCAACAGGGGTTTCCCACAATGCAAACACAATACATGAGTTTTTTCCGAACTTCTCACAGGAAACAAGGTCACGACAACGGTTCTCAAACAGACCCACGGTAATGGTGTATGTATCGAGAAAACAGGAAAGAGAGCGTGTGTCTGCGCCCCTGTGTGTGTGTGTGTGTGTGCTCACTGGGCATTCCTGTACCTGTCTGAGGATACAACCCCTTGCCGCCACCCCTCCCCCTATCCTCCCTCCACCTGCTCTGCTCCGTGGCCCCCGGGTCCTTGGGGACCGGCCAGACTTCGACAAAGACAACCCCTTCCAACACAAGCCCCTAAACCTCAACACACACACACACACACACACACACACACCTTCTCCTCTCTAACTGTCTTCCTCCCTTTCACTCTCGCTCTCCCACAATAGCCTATCCACCCGTCCCCAGGGAAACGCATGAATATGGAGGAGGCTGCCCAAGAAGCACATGACACACACTCACACGCACACACACACACACACACACACTCTATATCTCACTCTCCCCTTTCACTCATTTATTTATACATGGATACCTGGATTGGAGGCTGCCGGCACTCCCATCCTCCGCCCCCTTACACTCCTGTCCTCCGATGCTCTCTGGATGACTGCTTGTGCAAATGTGGACACTAAATTACGCAAAGCAAACCTCGCCACACGTTGGAGAGCAAAAGAAAAAGCAAAAAAAACAAAACACGGGGGGCGACACAATGGACTGATATGTTTCGGAGCAGCGTCGCCGGCTTCTGTTGCGCTGCAGATGTCCACACAGCGAGCGTGTGTGTGTTGTGCCAATACAGAATGCACATTCTTCCTGAACGCGGCCAAAAAACCCGGCGTGTAACTCAAGAAGACTACAGACTGTCTTTGTTTTTCACAGACAAACATGCAAGTCTGTGTTCCTGTTGACAATGGCCCGACCCTCCCTTCTGGAACCAGCTGTTCTGTCCACTGTGCAGAAAACACGTGCGTGCATACAGAACAAACACGCGGCGGAAGGATTAATACTCACTGACGTGCACACATGCTTTTTTGTTGTTTTTCACACGCACACGAGAGCAGTTACCACCCAGCAAAGTCTGCACTTTTGCACACGGAGAGGTGAGTGCGTGGGGCAGGCCCTGGCAGGGCATTGCTGAAGCCCCGGCTGGTGAAAGCTTGGGCAGTGAAAGGTTGGGCCCTGCCAACCTCTGTTCTCCTCTGACCACCCGTTGCCCACGTGTGGCACTCAGGGGCATGCCTGTCCCTTTCAATAACCTGCACTGAAACCCGAATCCTCCACTGAGTCCCTCTTACTGTGTGTGTGTGTGTGTGTCTTCCCTGGAACACAGCAACTTCTACTTGTACTTCCACTGAACAAGCGCAGCCTGAGACAAGAGTCTTCACCACAGTGTGTTGCACAGTGAAACCACAATAGCTCATTTAGTTTCATTACTGTAGCTGTTCACACGGCCAGCAATACACAAACAAACAATGCAACGTCTTGTACACAACGTTAAGCCTCGTGAGTTGGACCGGTTGGGGCCTCGGCCTTGTTAATGTTGCTGCATCATTAGCAGGATCCTCCGGGAGTCCTGGAAGACTTTCCTCGCGAGTTAGTCTAAATATCAGTCCTACGGGCATTAACTTGAGTCTGGCCAGGCTAATGGCAGTGACTGTTGCGGGTTTTATGGGCGGCAGGGGAAGGAGGAGGGCACAGGACCAAGCCAAGCGCTTCTCCACGCGTCAGATATCCTGTTCCTCATCAGGATAGTTTAAGCTGCCGTCCACTGGAGAGGACACAGATGGACTGGCACCGCAGGAGTTGCGATGTCTGGGCATTAAGTGTGTCTGAGCCATATGCATTCAGGCATATAGATGCACTCCCACGCACAGATACACACCCAAAACATTGGTGCACACAGAAATGCATAACGCCAGGTTTCATACTGGGTCTGTATGCACACGATGCTGTCATCCACGGTGACTAATCGTGGGAAATGTAAAGGAAACCATTTTAAACCTCTGTACTCTGAACTCTGACTATTTAAAGGGCCAGTGTGTGGGATTGGGGGGCGATCTTGGCAGAAATGGAATATAAAAAGATTAGAGTTTTTGTTGGCTTAAAATGAACCCCTAATATCTGCCATGTTGCACCGTCATGTTTCTACAGTCGGGACAAACCAATCACTGGCTCTAGAGAGAGACTTGTTTTTATGTTACCTGAAGGCCACCATAGTTCTCTACATGCTTGGAAAGGGAGGGGTGAGCGGAGGGGTGTTGAGTTGGATGCAATCTGCAACCTTTAACTAAATGACCATTGTACTCGTTCAATCCTCACATTTTATACAAACTTTCTAAAACCTTCAGATTGTTAAGTTCAAACAAGTTTTTTTTACGACTTGGGTAAGTGATAGTGTGTAGGAAACAACACTAACAGCACTAACAAAACAGTAACAGTCGACCAAATTCAAACTCCCACCAAACAGCTGCCAACTGTAAGGAGTGTTGGGATCAAGACTATACTTCCCAAACATGTTCCCATGACAACACAGAACAGAAATAACAGAGACATGAGGATTTCTAGAGCTGTGAGGGTCAGTAGAGGAGAAAGGTCAGCACAGTGACTCGACATGTCACAAAAACACACACACACACACAGGTGCACAGGTCCTGATACTCACTCTTGTACGGCGCGGGCTATAGACAGCGCAGTGGAGCCGGTCTCATTAACACTGTCCAAGGTCACGTTTGGCAGGTCGTCATCGTCGCTGTCGCTCTTGATCTGCCTTGGCGACAGGCCGCTGTGGTCCGTGTATGCTGCGAGGACGGGACACAGGAGTCAGTGGGTACAGCTCTACATGTGTTATTGAGTGTGTGTGTGTGTGTGTGTGTGTGTGTGTGTGTGTGTGTGTGTGTGTGTGTGTGTGTGGTTGTGTGAGTGCCACGTGTGTGTGTGTGTGTGTGTGTGGTTGTGTGAGTGCCACTCCGCTCTCTGTTCCCCCTACATGTGCGACTGACAAGAGAATGGTATTCGTGTTAATGACAAACTTTCACATAAAAGGCCCGGAGACGACACAAGTCTGAATGCACCCGTTGGCTGCTGCACCCTTCTTCACAGAACATCCTGCTGATTAGCGAGCTCTGATTCTTCTCTTTTGCGCAGTGACCACGGAGGGAAAAATAAAGAAAAAAACATGCAACATTTGACTGGCTAGCATGCTATTAGCCGTGAGCCTCTGAGCGCTGGGGGTGTCTATCTCTTGAGCCGCATGACAAAGTAACATCTATTCCGCAAATTGTGACAACTTCTCCCCTGGACAACTCAGTGGATATATTGCCAGAGCCCGCGGGCCACTGTCCTCTCCGTCTCCATGGACACAGGAGAACTCAAGAGATGAATGTAAAAAAACAAAAACCTGTCGCAGAAAGTCAAGGAAAAGTTGCTGGAAATCCACTAGATTAAATTTGGGAACTGCAACTGCAAGATGTTACTAATAACTATTCTTGCTGTCATCCTCACAAACGCTGAATATACATTGTGATACCTTTTTCCAACATCCCCGCTCACTGTAAGCCCAGCGCTTTTATAAAAGCTATCAGGACTTCACCTCCCCTGCCCTCTCAGCCGAGACTGGGGCCATAATGGCCCATAATGAGGGTCTAGAGTTTGGTGCAGACACGGTGTTATTACTGGGGGTGTGGGGGTGGGTGTGTGTGTGTGTGTGGGGGGGGTGTTGACTAAGACATGCAGAGCGGTCACCCCAGACTCGCCTGCTCTATGGAAAACCTGTAATTAGTCAGAAATGCATCGTGCGATGGAAAAGGGGGGTATTTTGAGCGAGGGACACAAAGGAGGAGAGGTGGGCAGAGCACCGGATTTCTTTCTTTCTCTCCTGTTGTATCCAGTCAAGCCCTGTTTCCATGGCAACCTCCTGCCGGAGACAGCAGTGAAAGGAAGGGTACCCGCCCTCTCTTAAAGAGGATGGCCAAACCTGTGTGTGCATGTGGGTGAGTGGGAGTGTGTGTGTGTGTGTGCGAGTGTTTTAGTATCCATGTTGAAAGCTTCATGATTGAGACTTGCTTCAGTGCACATGATTGTTCAGTTTGTATCAAGGTGAACAAGATGGGCTCTTGACCCTCACGTCTGACTTCATATGGAGGGGGAGTGGGCTTTAGATAGAGACCCTCCTGATGTCAACAACTCATTTTCCCCTCCAAGCCACCAAACAATAGTGAAACCTAAAAAAGAAAACTCCAGACCCCCCACAAAAAAAATCCACTCACATACAAACCAGAATATGATGTCTCGTGGCACATTTTTCATTGGACTGCATTGACTCATGGCTGTGGGAATTCCTATGGTCTCATTAAGTCCGATTAAGTGCAATAAATAGCCAAATGCTCTGTTTGTCTACTGGTTGCGATCTCATTAAAAGTGACTGTATCCACCACACCCATCATTCAAACGGAGTGTTCAGCCCGTTTCCTCCGTGCTTTGAGCTTTCAGAGGCGGGCAGAGCTGATGTCGGACTGTGTGTGTGCGTGTGTTTGCGTGTGTTTGCGTAGGTGCCACCCATCTTCAATATCCATCCACACCCTCTTATGCAAGCCTTGTTTTTCCTGTCCGTCCTTCTTCCCTCTTCTCTCCTCGGGAGCAGACACGAAACGCCTCGTCTCTAAGGGGACCACCCCACCCAGTCCAACCAAGTGTCTCTCTGACTTCACGCTCTAATTACACATGTTTGCTGCTTGTACGTACAGTACACACACACACACACACACACAAGTCTGAGTCCGAGTGTGTCCGTCCATCCTGCAGGGAGTGACATGAAGCGACCTCTTTTTTGCTTTACAACCAACAGTTGGCCTGTGTGCAGCTCAGAGTTGGACAGAAACACCCACTGTGGGCTCACTCCCAGTGGTTGGCAGTAAAACCACACCCAGAGAGAAAAGCAATAACACGGTCGAGGCCAGGCCGGCGTGGGTCTACGGTCAGGCTCAATCTGTAGGATGTTTGCGTTTCGATCGACAGAATGAAAGAAAGGCAACCGGCCGGCGTGGCCCTGGTTACCTGCACCAGAGGCACAAAGATAAAGATGGGAGAGTCTTCTCAGCCTGTAAACCTACATCAGCGCCTGAGGGGCCGCCTCTCAAAGAATGTACACACAGTCTGCTTCACAGAGGTGTGTGTGCAAGTTCTTTGACTAAGGAGGTCTGGGCAGACAAATGTAAAACTCCTGTCATTGGGAAATCTTAGGCTTCCATCACATCACCGCTTCTTTACAAGCCTGATGCCAGCATGCTGTCTTTGTCCTCCCTTGTTTTTGAGCTGGCCTATGTTTTATTCCACCTTTAAAACGGTTTCCAGTGTATTTTCGGGGGTGTTTCATGACCTTGGGAGGATGTTAATTTACCCGTAGCAAGAATATAGTTGAAGTGTATTGCAAAGGTTGATAATTGAGCATTATAAGTATTCAACCGTATTGATTTAGGTGAATAATATTTGTCTAATTTCTCAGTTGGTGGAGAAAAACTTGTCCATTAAAGTTGGAGACTTACTATGTGAAACTAATATAATCACGAGGCAAAAAGCTCAAAGCCTCGATCCTAATGCATCATTTCCTTGCAGTTGCTGAGGCACCTATGACATTACAGCATTTAACTGGATGAGTAAAGAGGTTTCATCGAAATCCCAAACGACCACAGTCAGCCGTATGAATATGGAGTAAATTCCGAGAGCGTGGTCTCCCTCACCTTTGCCCTGGCTTTTCACCTCGTCCAGCAGAGGTAGCATGATGGCGTTGTTGAGGCTGGAGGGTGATCGAACGGCGGTGGTGTACATGAGGGGCAGCGACTGCACCACGACCGGGATGCGGTGGACATGGCTGCCCAGCTTCCCTGCTCCATGCAGGCTCATGGGGCTGGACAGAGGCGGCGGCACAGAGTGCAGGATGTGCAAATACGGCTGACCTCTCACCCCGCCTCCGGGGCCCGGCGTGAGCACCGATGAGGCTGAGGTGATGACCGATGGCGAAGAGGAGGAGGAGGAGGATGACGACGATAAAGATGACGGCGAGAAGGCGTATCGGAGGGGGGAGGATGACGAGGCGGTGGTAGGGGTGGTGGACAAAGAGGAGGGGCGGGGCTTGTTGATAGACAGGTCGACGGGCTCGGTCTGCGTGTGGAAGTGCAGGTCGTGGGCGAGCAGGTCTTCTGGCGGCTCCGCTTTGACTCTGCTGAGGAAGAAGGGCACGCCGTCCATCGCAGAGTACGGCCGCACTTTCGGTGACTGTGGGAGCAGAAGAAGCAGGGATGTTAGATTGTTTTGATTCATTCCTGGTATTTTTAATGCCACACACACAACCATGAAGAAAGAAAGACGTGAAACAATCTGTCATCAATTAATGTACTCATGGCACCACATTTCATATCACTACTCCCGTCATTATTATTCCGTCTACAATCGGCCGAGCCACAAAATGAGTTCAGGTGATTGTTTCTGTGCTCAGCAACAACACAGCATGATGGAGACGTGTCAGCAAGGTATACGCAGTGACAGTTACTGGGAAAGGAGCGATTCATTTCCTCCTGTTCATTCAAGCATTCAACTCCTCCTTGGTTGACATGATGTCATAGACAGATGAAACGCAGGAGCAGATAGTGTCTCTCACACTCACCTCCTCTACTTCTCTGTCTTTCTTCTCTCTTGGTGTGGGCGCCTCTCCCTCTGTCTCTCTGTCTCTCTCCCCCTCTCTCTCTCTTCCTCCTGTTTTCCATCACTCCCACAGAAAAGCAGCTCTCTTGGCTCCCATCGTATCTCTCCTAAATCTCCTTTGTGACGGTGGAAAAACATTCATATGGGCTCAATTTCCTGACCGTCTCTCTGTCTCCGTCTCTCAGCGATCGGCCTTCTAAGGCCAAACGCTGGTGGCTCAGCGCATCCACATCGCTCACCTAACACCGGAGCAGACTGTAACACGAGCGCTCTGTCTGTCCGGGCGAGTTGTAGGGAACCTGTTTACTTTGAGAAAAAAAGACAATGACGAAGATGTGCGGTGGAGAGGGAGACACTCACTTTGCTGAAGGTTATTAGTTTCTCCGGGCTCCTCGCGTCTTTTGTTAAAATGTGATGTAGCAGAATGTAGACTCGCTGTGTTCGAGTGTGGGAGGGGTGCTCGAGCGTGTGGTGTTGATCCTCAAACTGGGGCCTTTCAGAGGATGAGTCACATTTAGGGCCATCAGGGAGTGAGTACATTCAGGATTGTTTTACTAATCATACAGGAAAAAGCTCGTTGAAGTAGAGGGGAAAACTTAGAAACTCGAGCTCCAATCGCAGCTGCCGCAGATATGAAAAACACTCTGTGCTGTGGATTCTCATCCTCACTTTTGTTTTGGAGACTGACATTTCTTTCCCCTTATGTAATGCTGGCTGAGAGTGGATGTGTGGTGAATTATGAATTCTTCTGAGTGGTGTGTGTGTGTGTGTGTGTGTGTGTGTGTGTTCCTTTATGTAGTAGCCTGCTATTTTTACTCCAGACTTGTATACTCGTCTTCGGCCTACAGTCGGTGTTACGACCCCATGAATTAAGAAGCACTTCTCCCTGTGTAACTCCTCCTCAGTTGGAAAACAAAGCCCACCCCATGAATGGCCTCTGATGACCTCTGATGACCTCTGGACCCTGTAGGGGTTCAGCTCAGGGTCAGTGCTGTCAAGGTCAGGGTTCACAGCACATTATGGCCCGCATCATAATACCACCCACCAAGCCATTTACTGTGTTTTTACAATAAAAAAAATATGTTTCTGGGGTTTTCTTTTGGGGGGGGGGGGGGGGGGGGCATTATATTGAGGCTTTTTTTGACATATCATGTGAATATAAACAGCCATAGGCATGACAACTGAAATACGCTTATTACCAAGTGTTTACAGCAGTTTGTATGATTTCTCATGAAAAGTTAACGCTCATTTTTTATGCGTTTTCCCACGAAAGACAGCAACGCGTGTCACTTTACGCTTGTTACATGCATGCGTAAACTTACGTCTTCACAGGAAACAACTCAGCAGGGTTTAGGCAACAATACTACTCGGTTAGGTTTAGGACAATATCATGAAATACTTGGTTAGGTTGAGGCAACAAAGCTACTTCGTCAAGTAAAAGATTGTTGTTTTGGTTAATTACTACGGAAGTGCGGTTACTGAAACATATTACCTACGTGATAAATACTTCTCATTGCCGACAGGGAGCGAACAGCGGTCTCCTGGGTGAATGATCGGTGTCTATTGGACCCATCCACCTCCACTCCCTGCCACCCCGCATGGGTTTCTTTTGCGGTCTTTATACTTCTGCAATCCTGATTACGTGGATCACAAACTATTTCTGTGGGATATCTGCATATTTTTTGGAGGTATTGCTAAGAACACTGGATGACACCAGCTGGACAAATTGAATGAGTTGAAATCATCATGCTTGCTTTGCAAAAACTTCGAGCAGTACAATTCCTTTAAAACAATGTATAACTAATAGTTCAATAGTTATAGTTGGCTGAAAAAAATAGAATGAGATTTCTTCTGGGAGACCTAACCTCCTTGTATAAAGACAACACTATAGTATTTGTAAATCAGAACACTAAAAGCTGCTGTCGTGGAGCTAATGAATGCGCCACTGATGGTGAAGCAGGAATGAAGTAGATGATGCCAATCAGCTGATGCAAGCTCTTCTTTATTATTCCTAACGCCATGCTCCACATTCCAGTTGCAAATGTCGGCTGTGGGGTTGTTTTGCCCACTCATAATGCTCATATATTCCTGGGGGGATTGTGAAGTTATCACTCTGATGGGTGGAGAATCAGGTGACTGAGTTTGCAGAGAAAGAATTAGTTGTGCTCATTGTTGTTATGCTTACAATATTCATCAGCTCAAAAACACAAACATTTCAGTCACAGCTGACCCTCGTCAGCAGAGAACACTTCACTTTAAGCTCCTCTATTTAGCATCTATGAGAAGTACAGCAGCATTTAAAGGAACAGTGTGTAGCATTGAGGGGAAACTATTGGCAGAAATGGAATATGATATTAATAAGTATATTTCTTTTGCATATATCCACCTGAAAATGTTCTTTGCCTTAGAATGAGCGGTTTATATCTACATACGAAACAGGACCTCTTCATGGGGCCGTTGGCCATGTTTCTACAGTAGCCCAAACCGGACAAACCTAACACTGGCTCTAGAAACGTGGGCCACCTCAGTCCTCCTACACGCTTGGCACACGGGAGGAGTTGAAGTTGAACCTCCCCGCTAGATGCTGCCAAATCTTACACACTGCACCTTTATTGAATGATTTATAACCATTATAAAACATTTTTCGGGACTACAGATTAAAAATAGCCTTTTGGCTAACTCTGGCGCATTTGCAGAAATGTTTTTATTAATGTGCACTGTCCCGTATAAACAAATCAACCAATAAATAAATATAAAGTAACGTGTCACAGCAAAGTTATCTTGTCTAGTCTAGTCTCTCTCTCTTTGTTGCTATTTTCTCCTTCATTTGAGGGACGAGAATGTAGAAAAGGGGGAGAGAGGTGTGGCACGCAACAAAGGCCCCATGGACGGAATCAAACCTAGGACACTGCGGTTATACGGCATGTAATGTAAAACGCTCGAAGTTTAGTCTCTCTCCACCAAAGGATCCCTCCCGTGGGCTATCTAAGTTTTCATTTGATTTTATTCCAGCTAGTAAACCTGCCATTTAACTATCTATCCAATGTGCCACTCCACGGCTTTACCTTCAGAAACATTTCCAATGAAATATCACTTGGTGTATAATATGCATGTTTGTGGTGTCAAATGTCCTCAGTGCTTCTCTTGCATCAACTCCCACATCAGCTCCATGCAGCCTTTCTTGACAGACCCTCAGGCATCCAGCTGCTTTTGCGCGGGATCTCTCCGTGTTTGCATGTTCTGTATAGGATGCGAGTGTCACGGACCGCCTGGAGCTATACTGCCTCGAGGCTTTGAAGTCATTAGACCCATTGAGGCTGATCTCTGTGTAGAAATCTTGTCTTTCTCAGTGAGTGCTCTCAGAGAGTGTCTAGTTGGCTGCGGAAGTTCCGCAGTATCGCCAGCTCTCCCTACGTCTGAAAGGAGTCAGAGGGAAGGGAGGAAGCTGAAGATAATGTATTTGTGCCAACCACGAGTGGAATCGGAATGCTGTTCAGTAATATTTTGTGATGAACAAAACAGTTGTTCTGATTGGCTGCGCCACGTTCAAAGCTGTTGTGGCAAAACTACACACATCCGTTCATGCAATTGAATATTTTTTAACTGTAGACATGTTTTCCTCAAAAACACAAAGTTCTTTAATCTATCTTTAAGTCTGTTGTTTTAATCTGGAAATACTGGCCTAGAGTTATCAGATTTTTTTTTACACTCTCAAATATCTCAAATATATAAGTTACAGTCTAAATTTGGTTAGCAGTCTAATACCGACATAGTATTTGGAACACTCTGAACATCTATGATTTGCTGAATGTAGGTGTCTTTTGTGTCTAGAACTTTCATAACAGCAACGAGCCACACAGAAATGTTACGTGCAGCATGTGATTGTACTACCTGACACGACAAACGCTACATTTTTAGCTTAGCGACGAACAAAATCATAGCATATTGAATTTCCCAACATTGTTCTCCGGATGTTATCTTCAGCAGACCTGACGAGACCTTAGTCGAGCACACGACATCAAATGTGTCCTTACTGTAAGTAATGCAGTGTTACTTGTGATTAAATCACGAAAATCTTTACCTGTGATTTGATTAAAGGTATAAGAGGACTCCTCAGCTAACTAACTGTTAAACAACAACATCCAGCAAGCTAACATTAGCTAACTTTTCAACCATTCTAATTTGGGGGAAATTTGTTATGTTTGAGCTCAAATTGTCGGCTCAAATTCAAAAATTCCTCTTACTGTACTCGCTGCATGTCCTGCTGCCATTTCAATAATGTAGGTTACGGCTGTTCTTTTAGCTAACGCAAATGCAACTAACGTTACCATAACGCTAGCTTGTCAATCAAGTGATGCAGCGGAGGCTCATCGAAATGTTTATTCTCAACATTTTAGTTCATTTCAAGCAAAGTCTTTTTATGTGAATTTGAAGTTAGTAGCCTCGTTCAAATTTGTTATTTGTGAAAAGTGACAGCCCCAATATCCGACCAAGTATGATGGATTCCACTTTTCATCTGTATTTAAAGAAAGGGAATGTGCTCTCTGACTCACTTTCATTTTAGCCTCTCTTGTTTGTTGGAGGAGTGATCAAGACGGTTGGGAATACAGTCTGTTACTGACAACCTGTTCAAAAATTGGCCAATCCTGCTGTGGCTCCTGTGCGAAAAGGTCAAAACAACAGAGCGCGTAGTGTTACACTAAAGTGAAAACAGGTTAGGTTCTCAGACGCATCTCAACCTGCACAAATGGAAAAAAACTTAAGCCACCCACTGCTCTCATTTTGACAGTTATAAACACATGTATGCGCCCAATCCTACACATACTCACACTCTCCGACACACACACACACACACACACAGCGATATGCTCGACCAGCCTGCCTGCATCTGTCCTCATGCCATTGTCTTTATTAGGGGATACTGAGGAGCGGGGCAGATTTTCCAGCCCCTTGCGGGCGAATGGTCTATCAAGGCAGACCATTTCCAGCAAGCCCTTGGCCCCCCGCCACCCAAATGAAGACCACATTTCTGAAGCAGCGCTAAACTGTCTGTCTGCATCTGCCGTCTAGAAAGGGAAGCACAGTCTGTTTAGGAGCGAAGATTTGGATCTCGGCGCACTTCAGAAAGAGCTGTGTGGGCTGCAGTGCTCACATCCTGTCTGTGACTGACATCACTGCAACACATGGAGGATGGCTTCAAAACCCCAGGTAACAGGTAGCAGCTCGGGAGCACGGCACTCAAACACTTGAGCCGCAGCCGAGTGCGAGGACACCCACAAGGCCGGCCACCTGCTGCCTCTCTGTCGAGCCCTCAGATGTGGAGAGACAGATTTGATTCTTTTCAATACTAAGCACCTACGACTGACGCTGCCCGATGGGTTATCAGCGGCTGCTATTTTCATCATTCATCACAAGCTAATGCTCTCGGTTTCTCCGTCTCGACGGAAACTATTTAGCTGCTCTCCCACGGAGTGCCCTCGCTGATGTGTTAGGGGCCGGGATATTATTGATATGCTATGAATGGAAATCAATGATAACCGAACACTAATTCATCAAGATTACAAATATTAAGTGGCCGGCACCCGCTGCACACACAGCTGTGGCAGCCACACAAAAAGCCCTTGTAGCCTAGCAACAGCTTCTCCATAACAAGACCACTTTATTTCTAGGTATGTCACCAGAGAGCACCGATACTGTACGTGGGCCGTGAAAAACCTCCATTACTCCCAACATGGTCAACACAAGCACAGTCCATTTCAACAGAAAACTCAAAAATAGAATTGTGCGTTTTCAGCAAAGCCAACGCAAATTTAAAAACTCAGAATCCCTTGTAGGGATAATTAACTTCTTCTGTGTGATAAATTCATGTTGAGTGACAGAGCCGACACAGAGGTGACAGAGAGCACTGCGAGAGAAACGGCGGAGGAAGAGATGGAGCTGTGATAAGCGTTTTGCGGAGGAAGAGCACAGTTGTGTTTCTCCGTGCACACAAGAGAGAGAGAGAGAGAGAGAGAGAGAGAGAGATTCCTCAGGTGTTTGTGAAGAAGAAGAAGAAGAAGAAGAAGAAGAAGAAGAAGAAGAAGAAGAAGAAGAAGAAGAAGAAGAAGAAGAAGAAGAAGGGTATGGGGAGGACGAAGGGAAGTTGAGGGACGTGAAGGGGCAGGGACGGACTGCGATAGATAAGATTTAGATTTTCCCGTGTGACCCTCCTCCCCGGAGCAGAGGCTACATCTGCGCAATCATCCCCCCAGCCAGAACAGACCCCCCCTCCCCCCCGATGCATTCCTGCTCCAGCTGTGGCTCTCCTCTTCTCCTCGGTCCCTCTCCCCTTCCTGCTTACTACCATCATGCTCTCCGACCACTCCTCTTAGTCCCCCCAACACTCACTCTCTCACTCACTCACTCGTGTAGGCCTGGGAGTAATTACGAAGCCCATTGCCAGGAGGAGGAAAGGCGGAAAGGAAAGCAGGAAAAAAGAAAGAAAAAGGAGAATTGTCTGGAAAACAACTGCTCTCTTACCCCTTGTTCCGATTCCAGGGGCTCAGCTTTGACTCGGACTGCAGGCATTCCGTCAAGCATTAACATCCTGTTTCTTAGGCTGTCTGCAAAAGGAAACAGAGGAGGTGTAAGACGGGTGTTTTAGCATGACTAAGCAGGTCTTGTTGTTCACACATGGACATCCACGGTGCTGTACCTGCACCCACTGGGAGATAAACACACTTTAAATAGACACAAATTCATGTAAAAGCCATCAGAAGCTGACAGACAAAAGGTGCACACGAACTGTGTGAACTCAGCCAGTGCACAGCGTGACTCCCTCCTCTCCGTGATGACGATTTTCAATTGCCTGGTGGGCTGCTGCAGGGCTACTACGCTGTAATAACACTGACTAAAAATCCTCTTAAGGCTTCAATGGAATACAAATACTTGCTTTGATGTACTGTTAGTCAGCCACACAACGTGTCCTCTCCAACCACTGACAACAAGTTAAATAACCGATACTCGGAAATAGAACAACAATATTTCATACTTATGATAATACGTGTGATATTAATATGATCGCACTGGCACACATGCAAACACACACACTTGTACGTATCCCCCCCCCCCCCCCCCCCTTCACTGCCTCGGAGCACTGTGCCTCTGCAAAGCGGGCAGTGGTGTCGGCTCCTCAGCTCCGTGCTGTGGCTTTAAGAGGGGATACTCAGACCGAGCCAATGACAACAATGCATGTTCCGTATCCCCCCCCAGTCGGGGCCGACCTGAGGTAACCCTTCCTCTTATTATTTTAGCAGCAGTGCATGGAGGAATGCAAGCAAGGCAAATCGACTCCAAACATCTCTATTGCTCTCCACGGCTGGCAGCGGCAGCAGGATGTGTGGCCCGGTCCTTGCAAACTATTCTGACCACCTCAGCTCTAACATCCATGTGGCTCGTCCAGTAATCAAGATTTAATGTTTTTTTTTACTCACCAGAAGATCCACTCAAGATAGTTATGAAAAACATGTCTTTTTACTGATTTCAATAAGAACTGCAAAAGAAATAGATCATTTAAAGCCAGGTATTGTTCCAGCAGCTCCTAGACTCTGAAGCGAAAGGCTCATCCTGACTGCGTTCGTGTGCAAGGGAGCTTTTCCAAAGAAGGAGGATTTGCTCTCTCAATCTGCAACACCCCCCCCCCCCCCCCCCAAATCTCGCCTCTCAGGTCTAAGTCCCCCAGGTACCCTGGCTATGCTGCTATTGTATTGTTGTCCAGGATGTCCTTCGGCTTCAGGTCTTGGTAGGCCCAGATAGCGTTGCCATGGCAACGGCCGGGCGGGTGCAGCCTCGGTCCAGCCTCGAGCCATGTGAGGAGAGGAAGAGAGAGGAGGCAGAAAGGGAGGTTTTGTTTCTCCTCAAAGATGACCACCATTGTGGTAGAGGCTTTTTCTCCTTCCCAGAGAAAATAACTCGATATGTTTTGAGGAAGGAGATTTTCTCAGGGGGCGCATTTCACTTTTTCAACAGGTTCTTTTTCTGAGCCTCAAAAAAGTTTTACCTCATCCAAACTTATTTGTTCTCTATGCTTAAAGCATGCACTCCTGTTACTGTGAGTAAAAAAAAATAAAAAAAACACCTTTGCACAGTCAAAGTTGCACATTTCTCGAGAGCAACCACCTTTTTTTTTCTCCAATGTGCCCACAGCCCAGCTAATCCAGTGGTGTGTGAGATCACCTGCCTAATGAACTGGCCTGCAGCGGGCTGTTCATAGGAAAATCAATGGCCGTTGCATACGTCTGCTCGTGACTGTAATGACCAAAGAGCTAACAGCGGTGGGAGAGAGCCCAACACTGAGTAATGAGCTAACAGGGGGGGCTCTGGTCATTGAAGAACACTTTGACCGAAGTCAACTGCTTTCGCTCCCGTGGAAGGAGCGCGTGGGCCAGCGCCTCAGGATCACAAACCAAAAGAGATTTTTTTTTTTTTTAAACAGTGATTGAGCTTGAAATGAGGAGAATTTGTTCGCGGTAATAAACCGAAGTGCATCTCGTGTTCTCTGTCACTACATTTGGTCTGCTGTGCGGACGGCTTAGGCAACCAGCAGTGTGCTGTCCATCAGCGGTATGAGGCTCTGTGTGTGGGAGATGGAGAGAGCGAGGGGGGGTTAGAGGGAAACAGGGTAGATTAAGATCACCTTTCCATTTGCTGAAATGAAATGGCCTTCCCAGGTGTGTGGGGGAGTTAGACGGAGAGGAGGAGGGCAGTGGAGTGTTGAGGCATCTCATTTCTCTCTCTCTCTCTCCTATACGCGCCCTCCCGTCCCCATCGAAATCCCTCCAATGAAAAAAAAAGGTAAAGGGAGCAGGTGAAGATTGAGGCCAGTCCGAGCAGCAGGAAAAATATATATATATATATATATATATATATTGATATATTTTTTTTTTCTGCTGCTCGGACTCGGATATATACATTCATATTTCAGGGTCTGCTGCTCTCTTCGCTTTTTTTCTGTTTGTGCTTGTTTGTGCGTCTGCTGCATTTCAAAGGTTGAACTGAAACTCCCACCGCATAGCCGCATCCATGACCTCAGGTCCAGCTATTTACAAGTTGGCCGATGGCCTCGTGCTGATGGAGGCGTTAGCGACGAGCTGGAGTGGAAGGATAAAGGCCAACCCTGAACAGACTAGCTGGATCAATGAGAGGTGGCAAACGACTGCAACGCTGAGACCGAATGATGACCTCGTACACCGGTGACATCATTCATGCCTACATGTGCAGCTGTATAAACCCATGAACACATTTCAACAGGAAACGTGTGGAACAAACCTACAACACCAATCTGCGTGAGCGCGTTCGGCTTCATCTCGCTTGTGCTGTGAGTTCTTGTTCTCTCAGCACACGCGAGCTGTGAAGACGGATCCTGCTTAACGCCGTCTCTGGGTGTTCGCTCTGCGCGACGAAGACATGTTCTGTTAGAGTGAAAGTTAAGCTTAAACAAACTCGCAAAACCAGATTTAGTATCTGGCTGCTTGTACCATCTCCGCTTTCCCCCTCATCTACCCTCTTGCACGCACTCCAACGCCACACACGCCCCTGAAAACGCAGTGTAACAGCCGGTTACCCCCCCCCCCCCCCGCCGATGCTTTGTTCCCAATGTCGGGAGAGAGGGTGATGGAAGAGTTGAGGAGAAAGAGGAAGGGGTTCAGTGAATTATGGGAGAAACATGAGGAAGTGTTAAGGAAGGTGATAGCAAGAGAAGTGGGTGAGGGTGGGGGCTGGTTGGAGTCGCTGGCAGGGAGCAGTGGTTAGGGAAGCGAGCGGGGGGAGTTGAGGAGGTTGGGGAGGGGTGGGGGGGAGGGGGTTAACGGGGAGGAGGGGCGGGAGTCAGAGAGGCGAGAGAGGGTAGAGAGGGGATATGGACCCGAGCCAAGGCCCGGTCGAGCGCAAAGCACACGGTGCAAGAATGCCAACAGACCCCCTCCCCCCACCCCCACCCGGTCCTCCACCAAAGAGAGGAGAGGAAGGAAAGAAAAAAAGGGAACGCAAGGGAAGGAAACAGAGAGGAAAAAATGTTGCAAATCACAGAACAAATGATTAACTTGTGCTTCAAGTGTAAATGCACGAAAAGGGGCGGAGCTGTTAGGTGATTTGAGATGAGCAATTCCTGTGTTTTGCCCTCACTGTGTGCGCCACTGGCCTCTTTGCTGCAGCTCACTTCCCTCTTCTGTGCCCCCTGGACACCCCAATGTGACACACTGGCCTGATAAGCAGCCCCACGACCGCGAGCTCCACCAGCACACTCCTCCACTTCCTCTCCCAGTGCAGCAACTTTTAAGAAAAGGAACGACCATGTTCACGACATGCTAAGAGAAAATAATTATTTGCAGGGTTTTGAAAATAACATAAAATATATGTTTGGTAATGAAAGATGAATTTAGTTTGCAAGCAGCGTAGACACAATAGAGCCACAGCTGAATCCCAGCTGATTTTCTAACGTCAGTCTGCTTCACGTTAAGCTGTGCCTGCTCATGACCTCATCTCGTTGGCCGCATTCCGGTCTTGAGAGCCCATTCACACGGCTCCCTGCCGAGCTAACGCTTAAAGAGTAACTGCACCTCGGCAAATAACGGCGGTTTGAGTGGTCGAAAGAGTCGAAGAGACTTGAACCTTAAAAACCCAGAGTTCAGTGCTGCCCTACGAAGCCAGAACGCAAAAAGAACCTATTTAGGAACAGTAACAATCAGACTTTTTGACATCTGTTTCACTGTGTAAAAGATAAGACATCATGGAAATGTGTAGTATAAATAGAGGTAAAAAAAGACAAACTACCTAGCCCAGCAAAAGCTAATATAACTATTTTTGTTTCCTGGAATGGAAAAAAAATCTATTTTGAAAATTCAACATTTGTAATTTAGTTTTTTACACCGCATTAATAAGAGGCTGGATGTAATCAGAAGAAAGAAAAAGCTACAAAGCTTAGATGCCATTTGGATTGCCCAAATATAGATTGTCCTAACATCAGGGGGGTGATGGTCATCTTCGTCATCATCGTCATCATCATAATACACTTTGGCGAAGTAGCCTTGAAACTTCAAACCCTTCCTTCTAAATGTCACCGCTGTCTGCAGAGTGCTGCAATGCTTTTCCTCCACACGAGATCTAACGCAGAGTCCCTCTTTAAGATGAGCAAGTGGAAAGCTCAAAGTGAAGAAGCTCCCACGCTGTGTTCTCTTCCTCTGTTCACACCAAAGCTTGAGGTGAACTCTCAAATTACCTAAATGGGAGAGCTTATTTCGTGTAAATGTGTAGAACAGCAATTTAGTGTTGTAGAATATAGAGTTGTGCACTCACAAGAGACGGCTCAAAGTCTCTCGAAACAAAAACACACAGGACCCTACATTTCCCATAATGCAACAAATGCTTTTTTCCCCCCATTAGACCGTCTCAGATGTACCACATTTGAAACACGGACATTTACTTTACACAAAACTCCCTGCAGAGCCAAGGAAGACATAATCTCTGTCGACAGATTCTGCAGATTTATGTAGACTCTGTAGGCAACGGGACAAGATTTTGCCATCGTAAGCGTTCTGGTTTCTTGTCTGTGTAGTTTTGGCCAATCACGTTCCGGTAGGCTTTGATTTGCAGGTAAATAGTCCGGAAGGAGAGCGAAAGAGGCAGAACCCATTGGCCGAAATGTAATCCGAGGAAACTGCCGGCTATCGTATGTCGATGTATTGCTTTTTATTGGTTTAAAATGAGCTTTTCAACCGGCTACTTCTGAAACAATCCGGTGGCACACGTCGTCTCTCAAATACAAACTCAAATCTTACATCTCAGGTTGCTAATCGGACTGTAAACGAGGATCAGTGCACAGAAAAGGAAGTCTTGGCCCGGATATCGCCTGGCCACACCGGAACCCCAGAGAAATAGCCGCTTGTCCTTCGTCGGACCGATTAAACAGTGACGACGACGTTTTTATGTGTGTGTCTGTGTGAGCAAGGTGCGTGTTTTCTCCCTCAGACTTCAACTCCTGGATGTACTGTGATGGACATGGTCTGTATATACAGTAGATATATATCTATTTATATATATTTTTTCTTCTAGTCATTCCTGGCACTCTGTGAATGGTCTCAGAATTTCCATTTCATAAGCCGTATTTTCCTTGGCAGGAGCAGCGAGCGGAGTCTTGTGGATGCTTCTGGGACATTTTTGAATAGGGCTCAAGAGAGCAGAGTGCTGCTCCCTCCGCCGCTCATAGAAGTGTGGACTTCACTAAACCCCCGACAAGCACAATGGCACCAAATGTAGTTCATATGCACTACCTGTTTAGGGTTAAAAATCCCTTAGAGATGCACTCAGCTCATGCACTTTACCTCAAAACACCCTGCCCTTTTCCCTGGGAACAGCTTTCTTCACGAAAACAGTTATTATTAGACAGAGCACACTGCTCGTGTACTGGATGTTTTCATCTCTAGGACATACTGCCAAACTTGGGGAGCTTATCAGGTCCCATCAATTTAGACGGGATGTCGTCCTCTATCTGCCTGACGCCTTACGGGCTTCGCTTGTCGTCCGATTTGATGTGGCGCACATCAATGACTGCACTCAGACGTGCGGCCTGCAATTCAAGACCATGTAACGGTTCCCTCTCTTTACATCACAAAGCTGGGAAGCACGATTACACACATAATAGAGGGTGATTGTATTTAAAGAGCCCGTCACCAAAGCATGCTAAGACTCATCACTGTACGGATATGTTATTGGCAAAAATGATTGTCAAAAAATGCCATGCACAGATTTAAAAAACAGAAGTAAGTGTTAATAAAACTAAAGACACAGACGGAGACAGACCAAAAGATGCACACTAAACCATTATGCACATGCAGGCTGAACGGAGAAGGCAAAGGGTGAGTATTGATCCGTACGTCAGAATACAAATCAAGCTCCATTGTGGTGAAAACTAGCTTTGAGGGGGAAAAAAATGTCACATTTGTGACCGAGTTTAGAAAAAAAACGGCAGAGTGTGGAAGTCTCCGAAGACCACACACCTTTGCTTTCATAGCTTTGGATAATCTATTTCATAGTGGACAGCAAGTCATCGGGTGCCATGTAAAGCCAAAGATCCTGTGTTCAGAGGGATTTGATGCAGTATCTGTGTGTGGAAATATGGGCTCAGCAACAAGGTGGAGTGCCACATTTGTTCTTATCCCAGCACAATGACCTCATTATGTGAGGTCCTGTAACACAGCTCATGCAAAACAAATGTTCCTTCATTTACGGTACACAGTCTAGTAAAAAGTAAATCTGTGTTTGATAAAGAGCAGTGAACTGAGCCCAAACCAGTTGATAACCATGCAAATGCACAGAAAACACACACACACACACACACACACACACATACATAAGCAAACCACACCAGCAAGGCCCGCCGAAGTTCCCATATTCTGGTGGATTGCCCTTGGGTCCTTGCTATTTCTGCCAGGGGCACGGGGATCCTGTGTCAGTAATCCTGTCAGGATGAGGTCGCCGGATGCAGCTCAAATCCACTGCCTTCACTACCACACACACACACACACGTATACACATGGAAATAAACTGTAGGAGTCTGAGTGGACACTACATACAGCATCTCTACTGTGTCAGTGTGTTTACCACCATTTTTTAATAAAAGGTGCTCAAACAGTGGGCAGAAACGCAGCTAAACATGCTGGACAACAATCTCACATACACTGTCACACACTTTAAAATCAGCCCTAACACACTTATATGAACCAGGCAGATGACAGTTAAATATAAGTTGTGTCCGTAATAACACTTACAACCAGATATGTCTCTAGTGTCTCTTTAAAATGTCAAATGTTAGGATAAAAAAACTCACCTTGAATTTCTCTATTAGCCTGTATATAAAAATCTTTTTTCTCAATAGGTCAAGGGGAAATCTTTTGTGATTTGTTTTTCTTCTAAGAAAAAAAAGCTCCCCCACCTCCGCCAACACCACCTCCGTCCCTTCTCAGGCCTTGTGAAACTGTGGGAAATGAAGAAGCTGCTTATTCTGAGAGGAAACACTCAAAGCGAAAAAGAAGAGTCAGACTGTCTGGTTTGTCTGTCTCCGTCTGTGTGACAAACCAACTTCTTACAGAGCTGACTTCCTGAGTCCCTGCTGCCTTCGACAACCTGGCTACCCACACACACACACGCACACACACACACACACACACACACCTTGTGACCTCTGCCTGCAACCGCAGTAAATCATATTTATCTTCGATTAAGAGACAGACGCACACACACATGCACGCGCTCGCACACACACACACACAAACTCTGTCTCTCAATATTTCAGCTCTGCCCGTGGAAGAAGAATATAGATGCCCATTCAACACAAACAGCCACCCACACACACCTACAGTGTGCGCACAAACTGTGCTAACAAGACACACACACACACAATCACACACACACACACACATACATACACCCTCCTCCACAGTGCTCCGGAGAGAGGTAAACAGAAGAGTCTCACATCCTCTTGCATCATGTTGCCTCAAATGCAGCAGAGAAACAGCTAAACAAGCTGTGACCGTGACGGCTCTAAAGGGAGGTGGCATTACGCAAGCGAGCTTCCACTTAGAAGTCAAAGCAATTTGTGACACAATCCTAGACCGGTTTATGGCCAATTGAAGATCATTCTCGATCAGAAAGAGGGAGCTGGATTTGGTTTCGGGGGTGAAGAAACCACAAACAAATGGCACAAAACAGCTCCTTAAAGAGCCGATACGCCACGAGGTCGTCTCGCTTCAACGTAACCGGGTGACCTCTCTGGAACACCCTTCACACACACACACACCTTGGTAAATGCAGTATGGTCAGTGGCTGTGCGTCTAAAATAGCCTCTGACACAAAAACCTCACTTGTACCAAAGGAGGGGGAGGTGGAGCCGAGTGAAGCAGGATCAACGCGCGTTAGTCGACGCAGGGCTTTTCAGGGAGACACTGCGATATTCTCTGCATGTTTATGGTGAAGATGACAGTACAAACCGTCGGGAGGTAGAGAGAATGAGGCTGGTCTCGGGTGAATCAATAAAAACAAAATGGGAAAAAAAGCACTCTGTGACTCTGTTCTAGTCCCTTATTTACTCTCAGTGCACAGGTTCTCGGTTGAGCTGACCACGCTGCAGCGCTTAATGATCATCTGAAACCGACAGAGGTGCATTGTGGGCACGGTCCTGGACAGAATTCGCAGTGAATCAATTTTTTTTTTCAAGAAACGGTGAATACTGTCTTATGTGAGGAAACCACACCAAAAAAAAGTAGAAATACCAAATTTTGTAGCCGGCATTAAGAATAAAACCCCACGAGGAACACGTCGAAGATGAAAGCGGAACGCAGTGAATCCCAGTCGTTGCTCCTTTCTCGAAAGTTATAGCTGCCATTCAGTGTGCTGCAGCAGAGGGTCAGAGGGGAACCCTGCTCTCTCTATCTCTGGCCCTAACAGGGAGAAGTGGGATGCATTCGATTATCCGTCCTCACAATAACCTGCATCCTTCCAAACCACCACCCACCCACATCTCTCTCTGCCTTTCTCCCTGTGCCCTTTTTTCTCTCACTATCTCCTGCGATACAAACAAAGCTATATGCATACACAAACAAACGCACATGCGTTCCACTTTTAACAGTCCTGCAGGGGTCCTCTTGGTGCAGCGGCTCGATGTGCCCCCCCTACCCAACCTTTGTGCTGACACAACCGAACGGCCAATAACGGACCGACCAAAACATCCTAACGCGCTGACACTTTTTTATTCGGTGAGCGGTTATTCTCGCTCACCGTGTTTTCCCCCCTCGGTTTGACCCATTCCAGCTCTCTTGGTCGCACTCAATAAAAGCCGGCAGCTGTGTTTACCTCCATTACTCATGCGCTCACGCCTTCACCGTCATCGTTTTTCCCCTCCCTTGTTGGACAGATATCCGTGCTGTGCTGATACCTGGTCGCGGCAGCTAATTGAGAGGAGTTATGGTCCACGGCTCGAGCCTACATTTCGGTTGAGTTACGGCCAAAAGGGTCTGTGGAATGCCACAGGCACCCCCCTACCGAAATGGATTCCACATGTTGTTTGCAAAATGTCCTTGACTTGCAGCACAACTGGAAACAACGTTTGCTGCAGCATCCTTTACGCAGGTCTGCTGAAACCATCTGTGCTGAGGCTGGAGAGGTTGCAGCTCCCCAAAGATTCTGCAAAGGGGGAAACTCTAAATTTAAAACCAGCTAAAAAAAAAGAAGAAAAAAAAAGAAGGGTCCAACACTCTGACAATGCTGACTTTGAACGCTCTTCCATCCTCTTTTCTTGGCTTCCTTCCATTTCTCTTTCCTGCCGTCCACCAGCCGTGTCAGGCTAAAGGGGGAAACACACACTTGGCCCTTCCATTGACATACCTTTCCATCCGCGCCGTGGAAACATGTGGAGCAAACTTAAAATCAGAGTCTGGGGGGAAAGCTCTGCTAAATTAGTCACTTCCAGTCAGCACTGAGTGTGCTGCTCTAGAGATGGTGTCATTACTGGAGGGAAAAAGACTTGGATCGCTGAGCTGGTCAGGCAACATCATCTTACATTCTGCCCTTCCTTTGTTGGCAGTTTTTCTTTCTGTCAAAAGATAAGCTGGGTCGCTCTAGAGAGGGTTCCAACTGTGAAAAGAATTACACAGAGCAACGCAGTAGAAATTCAAAATACTCACGGTGACGTTTGACAAGCTGAAATCGCCCGTTTTACATTGTAGTTCTCTCTGTCTGTGTTCACTTTTTGGACTGTCAACCTCAGATTCACTGGCTGTTGCACAACACTTTCCGTACTCTCTCTCGCTCTCTCTCTCTCTCTCTCTCTGTCACAAAACACACGCACACACACACACACACACACACACACACACACTCCGGCACTCCATGTACAACCTTAACTGAAATTTTGGTCAACAAACGTGGGCTGGACACCGGGGCCGAAGGTTGAATCCACAAGAGAGATAGCAGAGGGAGAGAACATTTTGTCATCTTCTTGACACAGTGAAATAACAGCCCCCCCCCCCCCTCCCCCCGCCCCCGGAGGAGGCCAGCTAACAGTCGTTGCCTATGAATGCAGAAAGTCCGACGTATGGAACTACCGACGCACGTCTCGCCATTCAGGAGGAAACAGCAAAAATACCTGCAAACCTTTTGGATGTTTAACCCTCTCAACCGTTTTTGTGCTGTCGATGTTTTGGGGCAGGTACATCTATCCATAAACAAAGTTGATTACTGAACTATTTGGGGGGGGGGGGGGGCACAGGATATCCCAGAATGGACCTTGAGCACAACCAACCTCCATGACCTGCCTCCCTCCTTTTGTGGCTTTGCAGACCCCCGAATGAGGCGTCCAGCTGTACAGCGCACTGCAGTCTATCCACAATCAATGGCGATACACTCCATAACACCCACATGGATCAATGATACAGCAGTCGGTCAATATGGCAGCGGTTAACCCGGCTGATTCGGGGGGGGCGATAGCGGGAATGTCACATCTCCCCGGATGAGACAGTGAGCGTACGTGTTCTGTTCTCGGACCGCACATACTAGAGCACAGCGCTTCCTCCTGAAAGAGTCCGTCTGTCGACGCGAGTCCAATTTGTGCGTTTGTGATCTGTGGCGGACAGATGATGCATTTAGTGGGGGGCAATCCCGCCGTGCAATTAAGTGTGCCGGGCACAGCGGTGATGATGGACAGATAGAGTCTATCTGTTGGGGGATTGGCTTTTTAATTGAGTCCCCCCCCCCACCTGCACCGATCTCTATCGTAAGCTCTTGGACCGTGGCTGGGGTGGAGGTGGGGGGTTGATTCAATGAAGGAGTCAGAGTGACAGTATAGCAGCTTGATGCTGCTGCTGTGGGGGGGGGGGGGGAAACACACAGAGAGCGCCAAACAAACAGACAAACGACATCGCTCCATCCCAACAAGAAGTCAGCTAATACTCGAGAACTTTCGCCAATTCCAAACCAAGTCAGAACCTAACCAAATCTGAATCATAGCGTTAAGATTGTCTTGATATAGTCATGCCAATCAGGGCGTCAGATCAAAAAAATACATATGTTTTTGTTCTAGAGAGCATGGACAAAAATCTTTTTTTGTTTTGAAGTATTGACCAAGTGTACTCAAAATGACAAGACAGAAAAAGTAAATTGCCAAAGTGATTCTTTTTTTTTGTTGCTAAAGATGCCAATGGAAGCCAATACCAATTTGAAAAGGACACAACTCTGCGGAAAATTCTGTGAGAAGACAGCAGCTAAACATGGAAATTACAAATCACTGATTCAAATCGGTTCATTCAAAGATTCGTAGTGACTTTTTCTCTAAGCTAACCAATCACATCATTCTTCAGCTGAATTTTAGTAAAGGTATCAGTAAGTGAACGCATCACAGTTCATGCCGCTGCAGCTTTCAGCGCACTGATACATACAGGCTGTTGCTAGTTCGAGCAAGGTGGCAACCTCCACGGCTGAAAAGTAAAGCCAATGGAGAAGTGACTTAAACCTGCATTCTCTCTAATGGCCATCAGGGGGAGACTCCTCTGGTTGTATGGAACACTATGGGAAAATTACTCTACTTCTCTCTTGATTTATTACCTCAGTAAACTTTGAGCTACATGCTAAAGCCAGCACAATAGCAGGCTCGCAGTGACGATGCTAACACACTGATGTTTGGCTGGAATCGTGTTCACCTTGTTCATAATCTCAGTTTAGAGCGTTAGCATTTGTTAATTCATACATTTTTGTTAATTAAGTACAAAGTCTATAGCCTACCCAGTTTCATGTCATTCAATTCAAAACTGTTGAGACGTTTCCCTTAAAACCACAAACGTGAGCCTCGTGATATAGTGCTAGGCAAAAAAGTCAGAACATCACCAAAGTCAACAGGAAAAGGCTGCAACTTCCGAAACGTCACAAAAGTGAAGCTAAACTTGCGTTCTCTCAAATGGCCATCAGGGGGCAAACAGAAGTCTGGTTGTATAGAAGTCTATGAGAAAGTGACTCTACTTCTCTCTTGATTTATTACCTCAGTAAACATTGTAAACATGAGTTTATGGTCTCAATCTCAAGTTTCATGTCTTCTTCAATACAACATGATGTTCGTTTAGTAAATTATGGTCCATTTAGAGTCAAATAGACCATAAAGCGAAGTATGCTTTAGGGCGGGCGGGGCTACTTTGTGATTGACAGGTCGCTGCCAAAGCATTGTCTCGTCTGGGAGTTGTTTGTGTTTTTGTCCTATAACTTGAACCCTTCACAGTGTTTTTATTTCATAAGGGTTCATTATAACATTTTGGTTGCCATAAAAATGTCAACATGGTGACTTCGTCCACTTCTTATATACAGTCCACGGTTCAAGCGTTTATGTTCATATATTCATATGTTCATATATGTTCTATTTGTGTGTTATGACATAAAGATTGTTTCCATGGCTTTTGTGGTCTTCCGATATGCTTTAAATAATACTGCGCATCCCGACTGGGCTGCTGACAGTCTGCAGTGAGAGGAGCTCCACTGCTAAAAAGCCACCGATTCGTTAAGTGACAATGGTGGTTCCGATTTTTTCGTACAAGTACGGAACGCCACTAGTGGCAGCTACACCATCTAATTGTGACCGTGACACCTCAACACAGCGGCCACGTAGTTCAATGTCGCAGCACTAACATAAAAGTGCATTTCACCTTATCGTGGTAAGTACCGCAATCCCAATACCCGCAGAATTATGCTACTTCTTCAGGTGACACCACCCTGTCTCACGACTCTCCCTCGCCACTCATGCTCGCATGTGTGGTAATATCAGCCTGCTTATTCATGCACAGGGAGAAGGGCCCTTTGTAAATGGATTTAAGTGAGGGTTTGAATGGGCTCTAATCTTACTCGCTGAACATCCGTGAGCTGCAGGGGGTCTCTTCCACACACACACATGACCAAGCCCCCTCCTTTTTTTCCATTTTTTTTTTTTGCGTGGATGAGACCCCCACTTAAATGCACAGAAACACATACACACAAACACACCTCTGTCACACAGATAAAGGCAAGGTTGGGCCTCTCCGCAACGCGGGGGTAAAGTCACAGAGGTCAGTGCTCAGTTTCCACATCAAACCCAGGAGCAGAGGCCAGAGTCTCACTCCCCCCCCCCCACCCCCCCGTGCTGCATGTACAAATGCCTTTGCTGTCAGCTCTGCCCTGGTCCCCTGCAATTGAAAATAACAGCCAAGGGCCAGCCCCCGGCCACTCTCCCCAACCTGGTGGCCCCCCTGCCTCTCTGACAGCCACCCATCAATACCAATGACTATTACCCTGGAAGTGAGAGCGCTGCCGATGACATCCAAGACACCACCCCTGCAACACTCCCACACACACACACACACACACACCCCACCCCCCCACCCCTCCAGTGTCCTTCCTCCGCTACCCGAGCCTCCTAATGTTTAACCCGTTGCTAACAGCCTCGTTTCTGTCTCTAAGCTGCTACAGTAAGAAACGGTGGGCAAACAAGCCTGCCTCTCTCTCTTTCACACACACACACACACACACACACACACACTCACACACACACACACTCACACACTCACACACACACACAACTTTCTCAAGGCATGCACGGAACTCTGACAAGCAGCAAACTTTTCTTTTTTTGTTTTCCCAGCGAGAAGTGTTGAGAATTTTGGTGCCGTCTCACTGCACTCCTCTTGTAGCCCCCCACCCCCACAGTCAGTACCGCTCTACACCGCTGCTACACTGCTCGGCCTGATATGTTCAGAAGTTTCTCTCGAGCTAAAATAAGTGAGACGGGTTAGGGTTTCGAAACCGGGTGTGCCCACACTGTAGAAAGTCAGGATGCTGTGTATTCACTTTTGTGTCATGACAGCTTGTGCATTTACGTTGGGAAAAAATGTGTGTTTCAGGTCCAGTCCAGCACCATGCAGGGTCTCTTGTTTCCTCACCCCCCCCCCCCCCCCCACACACACACACACACACACTGACACAATGTCACCAAGCACAATGTCATAGGTGATCTGAGCTGTCACGTCTGCTTTGACAGGGAAATGACAGCTGAACGAGACACACTGAACAACAAGCACAAAGCCCAGCCGACGTGACAAACGCAGCACACAGCCAGGCAGCAGAGGAACAGCACGGAAAAGAAATGCACAGACCTTGTCAGAAGCTGCAGAGCCGGTGGAGACAGTTTTTCCCTTCCTACAATCCTCTGTCTCCTCTCCTCCTCTCCCTCTCCTCTCTTCTCTCCTCTCACTCCGCTTGGTGTGTAGGCGTGTGTGTGTGTGTGTGTGTGTGTGTAGGCGTGTGTGTGTGTGTGTGTGTGTGACAGTGAGTGAGTGAGTGTGAGTGCATGTGAGTGAGCAGCTCCCTCCCCTTCTGCCTCTCAGCTGCTCGGCTCAGGCAGTTCTCAGGAAATGAATGGGAGCGCACAGAGAACTGTTGTACTTGCAAACGACTTACCCCGAGTCACATGATCCGCTAAATGTAGGGTGGGCCGGTGGGTGGAGGCTTCATAAGCGAAGGGGAAGACAATATACTCTAAGCTTTAACAGCATGCATCGAATTACACAGGGGCCCCTCCGGGGAGGTTTCCGACGCGTCCGCTCTCTGCCAGCCCGTGTTCTTCACTCTCTACCCCTACCGGAGCGCAGCGGAGAGCCCCGGGCCGGGGGGGGGGGGGCACCGGCCGGAGCACCTCCCCGTTTAAAGGGGACGGAGAGGAAGGTGTAGGCGGACGTGAAAGAAAAGGGTGGGGGGACAGTTTGGTTTATAGACTACAAGTTTAGTCATGTGACAGTTTTCTTTTCTTTTCTTTCTTTGCGAATTTGCAAATGTTATGATAGTCGTAAATGAAATACAATTGTATTAAATATTTGAATGTAAATATTTGAACAGTTGGTCTAACTGTAGATCAGAAAGTTAGTTGGATTAGTTTGATAATCAATAAAAAATGCTCCAAATGTGATTCACGTAAACTGATTGTTTTTGTATTTTAGACAGTTGGACCAAAAAGTAATTTATTGACGTACGTCTGTTGAACTTATGTTTAATAGACTAAATGATTCATTTGAAAATATGTGGCCGATTATTCGATGGTGAAAGCAGCGCGGTTTTCTTTTTATAATTCAGATATTCACAGAAGAGAGATTTTGATTGATGGAGAAAAATAATTTAATTTTCAAATATCTATCTTTTAATCATTAATAGGTCTCATTCTTTTTCTTACACCTGTGTTTCGAAACATCACAGCTTTAAACCTTGAGAAAAATACAATTGACTAAAAAGAATGCACTATGCATACTATCAATTATTTATGTATTTACTTCATAGTCAAAATAATTGATTCATCGCTTGCTCAATAAAATGTCAGAAAATAGTACAAATATTGTTCTTTGTCTTAATATTGACAGTGATGATTCTTCAGTCAGTTAAAAGATAGATATTGAAATTAAGATATTCAATTCGCTTTTATAGAAGTCTATGAAAAGCAGCGAATATCCATGTTTTAGAAACTGGAAGCTGTGGATTTGGGAAATTTTTGCATAAAGAAATGACCCAAACTATTTAATTGATGATTGAAATTGTTGCAGATTCCTTTTCTGCTCATCAACTAATCAGTTCATTAACTAATTGTTACAGCTCCAACTGGCTGAACTCCAAAAATTCTCAAAGATATGTCGATGTATACGTTTGCATGAATGCTAGAGCCATTTTTCTCTCCTCTTGGTTAGATTATAGTCTCTGTTCCGACAGTGAAAAGCCACATTTCTGCCTGCTGTTCAAATGACCAGCCTTGAATAACATGCTGGAACATTTCCCAATAATGACTGCTTTTAAAACCTCTTTTGTGTGGTGCCTGTGCTGCTGTACCCATGTCAGTTTTCCCTTCTGGTGTTCTCCGGATTGATGAAAGGTATATCTCTGTGGCTTGAGAGGCTGATGCTGCTCGGCGCCCACAGCCAGTCCCCCGGGAGCTCTAATTAAGGTAAAGGAAGCGGGGCTCATCTGCATGGCTGATTGAGCTCTTACCACTCTACATGGTGCTTTATCTGTGGAGCTGGAGAAGCCAGAGATGATAGTGAGGGAGAGAGTGGAATTAAACACTACAGTAGTACACTGAGCCTGGTCCAACTGCCCCCCACTTATTTATTCATTCTGTTTCACTTCAGATAATGTATGTCTTCTGTTCGCAATGAATGGAGGATAAAATGGTTGGGTGGAGACGAAGGGATGGAACGAAAGGGATAGAAGACTAGATTAATGAGGTTGGACGGGCAGGATAAAGGGATGGTTGACTGATATGACGGAGAATTGAGAAGTGTATTTTGTGGCTGCCTGGATAGTAAGGGCTCTGGGTGTCCGACAGTAAGAAGGGTCACAGTCTGGCTCTGTGTTCGCATGCTTCCGATTTTTTGTGAAGACTGGACTGAGTCTTTAAAAGACTGATCTGGCATCATATAAATTTAAGTTGCATGTAGTCTTTGTTTTAACACCGGTTCAAACTCACACAGCCCAACCGTTGTCATTCCCAGCTCGTCAAATACCGTCACTTGGTCAGTGCTCCTTGGTCAGTGCTCCTTGGTCAGTGCTCCTTGGTCAGTGCTCCTTGGTCAGTGCTCCTTGGTCAGTGCTCCTTGGTCAGTGCTCCTTGGTCAGTGCTCCTTGGTCTTGGCATTAGTATAAAAAGAAGGATAGTCCACAGAGTGTGGGTTGGGGGTGCAGGACACGAGGTGGACGGGTTAAACAAGGACAACACAGGACTTTCATCCAGGAGACCGCCGTTCGTGTCCAGTGCGAAACTAAAAGTAGACGCCGACATTTTGTCATCTCAGTTTGCTGGTCACGTGACTCCTTTGTCACTTGATAGTGAGTACTACATTTCCATTTTAAAACGCATATCTTTTGCTACGTTAACACCTAGCGTCCACACTACTCCGGAGTTTTAGCCCCCCCCCCCCCCCCGAAAACGGAGGGGTTTGGCAACGCTACTGTCACTAATTTCCTCCCCCCTTGCTGCTACCTTGATGTGGTGTGGAGGCTTGCGTGCCTCAATGACCCTGTGAGCTATACCGACGGGGGCTTAGGTCCCTGGCAGGTTTAACCATGCCGGGCAGGTTACGGGTGAGGGGTCTGACAAAAGGCGGCACCTGGTCTGGGGGGTTGGGCTCAGGGTTAACAGCTCTGTCCTGTAAAATAAGTATTGTTACGGAAACAGCAACAAAAGTATCAAAAACAACTAGATGTGATGGGAAGTTGGAAGTTCTTCATATCAAGCACAAGACAAGGATAGGCTATTGGAATGTGCGTACAATGTATGAGTCAGGGAAACTTGCGCAAGTGACAAATGAGATGAGAAGATACAACATACACATACTAGGAGTAAGACAGACTATCAACCTTCCATACCAAGAGTTTAAGACGAATACTGCACATTTTCTGGCCAAACACCATCTCAAATAAAGAACTGTATGACAAATGCCAACACGAAAGCATGGAGACCATCCTAATGAGAAGAAGATGGGGATGGATAGGACATGTGTTGAGAAAAGATCTTGCTGATATCACAAGAACAGCCTTACATTGGACACCAGAAGGGAAAAGAAAAAGAGGCCGACCAAGAAACACATGGAGAAGAACTGTGGAGAAGGAGATGCAGAGCCTAAACCACTCATGGGGCACCATCCAGCGACTCGCCAAGGACAGACAGGAGTGGAAGACTTTTGTTGCTGCCCTACATACCAAGAGGCATAAAGGGAAATGATGACTGTCACTAATTTAGTTTGAAAACTCCATGAGGGTTACCTTGTAGTTTGGACAGGCGGAAACATAGACCTTTGAAAAACGAGGACGTAGACAGCCCGGACGTTTGAAGACACGGTTTTCGGCTTTGAGGAGGGCGATCGACACAGAACGGAGGACTATCCTTTTCATATTAATGCTTACTTTGTTCTGCACAACTATTGTGAAGTTCACAAAGAAACTGTAAATGAACAAAAGCATAAATGTTCACCAGTACGACAGGGACTTCAGCCACCAGCAGAGCTATGAATAACAAAACCGGGTAAATGAGTGAGAGACGTGTGTTAACCAAATTTATTGACCCATAATTTAGTAAACTTTAAATTTTAAGTGTTCATTTTAAATTACATTTAATGTATGTGTTTGTTTGTTTGTTTGTTTGTTTGTTTGTTTGTGTGTGTGTGTGTGTGTGTGTGTGTGAGAGAGAGAGATAGAGCCTGCAGCGTTGTAACTAAGTTTGAAAAATTTAATTTGTCTGTTTGAGTATAGAGGAAGATTATAAAAGACGATTATAGAGGAAGCTCTTAAGTATCAGGCACGGCCTTTTATTATTAAAGAGTTCGATAATACTCTGTCTGTAACTAAGCAACCATTTACTTCCTGTTTACACTGGCACCCACATGCCCAGTTTATGTGAATAGCATGCGTTTTCAGGTTTGCTGGTATGTATGGAAATCATTTCTAAAACAATGCTGAAACGCCCGTGTGGACGTAGATCGTTTTAGTTTTATAACCCGGGTTTTAAACGGAAACGCATTGGTGTGGATGTAGCCTAAACCTAACTAAGTGGTTTTGTTTATTTTGAACTGACACACTGGCCCTGACACGTCCAAAGCTGACGCTAGAGGCGTACCTAGGGCGTCATAGTTTGAGGTTTAGGGCCACTGACCAAGCATCACTATTTGACAAGTTGGGAGTGTCAACATGTTGGATTGCTGTGTTTATTCCTCCAAGTCAGTAACACCCATCGGCCATCCACCTCACGCCTCTTGCTCCACCCCTGCTCAGGCCCCAGGCCACTTGCTCCGCAGGAGGTTTTCCCCTGCCAATCATCTCATTCCCTATCACCTGAGCCTCAAGTGTTTCTTGTGAGTTTGTACTTAAGTCCTGGTTTTCAGTCGTCTCTGTTGGGTCCTGGGTTTTGTTCTGTTACGATCCTATCTACTGCGTTTGGGTCGACCTGCTCCACTCTTCGTGACAAGAGGCTGATTGAATGAACAGATGGACAGAATGATGAGGATCTACAATTAAATGTTGTTGTTTTTAAGCATTTTGATAAAGATGTGTGCGAGTGCATTTGGAGTTTTATGATGGCCAGTGGTTAGATATCATTATCTAAAGACTATATGTTTGAAAAGCTATATTTTAGCTGATACCAGTACAAATGTTTTTACATCAGTTCCACCCCTATTTTTATTGAATATTTTCTTTGTATTATTGATTTCGGTGAAATAGGGCTTTTACAACTTCTACTGTCAGCAAACCTCCAAAAGGCTTTTTTATGTGTGTCTGTTTCCATGACACCCACTCCAATACCCATAAGCACAGCCACCTACCGACCAATCACACAATAGGAACAGCTCTTAGGGTGGAAAAAATACCCATTACACAAAAGCTTGCACAGAATTGAACTGCTGCATTTTTTGTGTGTTTGTTTTAGTCGATGTGCTTCAATGGTCAGTACACAAATCCTTTCATAGCAAGGTGATACTCAAAAAGAGGTGACCAGCCAACATCCCAGTGAGCATTTTTTGGTTCAAAAGACGTTTAAAAGACGTCTATGCCCGACGTTGAAAAGCCGTTCACGCTTAGACCAGCGTGATTTGCAATACTATAATTTTTCGTCCTCTACATTGTGCTAATACTAATATATCATGATTTAGAGGCTTACTAAGAAACCACATCCACATTTATCAGTTGAAAGCCAGTATTGGACATCACGGTGATATCTGGTCTAAACGTGAGCGTTGAATCAACGTCTACAAATAGTCGGCTAAAAACCTTTCACTTTTCACCGTGTTTTAACCGTGTATTCAGCCTCACCGTGTTTTAACCGTGTATTCAACCTCACCGTGTTTTAACCGTGTATTCAACCTCACCGTGTTTTAACCGTGTATTCAACCTCACCGTGTTTTAACCGTGTATTCAACCTCACCGTGTTTTAACCGTGTATTCAACCTCACCGTGTTTTACCCGTGTATTCAACCTCACCGTGTTTTAACCGTGTATTCAACCTCACCGTGTTTTAACCGTGTATTCAACCTCACCGTGTTTTAACCGTGTATTCAACGCCGAAATGCTTACAGTGCTTCTGGGTATAGAACACATCAACAGTTTCCACTTACAGGACAAAAGACCAAGTGACACAGCAACAGTTCATTTGTATTTATTAAAGCACAATATAAATATAACAATGTTCTTTATATAAAAACATAATCTCCTTTTCCTTCTTTAAATGTTGTTTTCAAAGCCACACAGGAGCCTGTTTCAGGAGATCTGCCATATTTTCAAGCTGGACATCTGTAAATAAAACAAGTATTAGAAAAACATATTGACTTAACGTAACGATGGCCTGCCTCGGTCAGCGCTAGCTGCTCTTGGCCTGTCTCGAACGATTCCGTCGTGACGCCCTTTCCGGTCATTACGCTGTCATTTTCTTCGGCGATCGCCAACCAAACGTAAATAATATTAATTCATACATATCAAATAATCTATGTGTCAAATTTCATGAATATATATGGACTTTGATGAGAGAAAGCAGAAAGAACGCTCGGGCGACGCTTAAACAGCTCGAACGGAAATTAAGGAGCTTTTATTGCATCATTTGGAGTTGTTGAAGCGTGATATCTTATTGTGAAGGACAGAACTACGGTCCCGGATGTGTTGACAGCATTGATGGTCATTTTTGCAACCGTGGAACAAGCGAATATCCCCGAAAAACCAGCAGCAGCCAGTGTTTACAACGTGTTTGTACGGATTAGGCCAAGAGCAGTGCACGGCTAATTCACCCGTGTTAGCATCGTTTTAACGACTCTGGTAAAGGCAAAGCTAACTGTAATAATTACAACAATATTTCGTTTGAAAGGTACGAAGTTTAACTTCAGTTTAACACCATTAAATCAACTGAAAACATTACACGATCATTTTTATCAACATTGTAAGTGAATTGTATTGAAACATTAGCTAAAAACTGTCCGGTTTGGGGTACAATTCCGTTAGACCAGTTTTGAACGTCTCTACACCGGAGACCATAGACGTGTCTTCAACAGAACGATGCAGACCTGGATATTACACAATATTGTTTATATATTGCCATAACCCAAACAACAATGTTTTGACCATGATCTATTCACGTTAGTACAGTACATTAACTAACACACATGTCTGCTGTTTACTGTTCGTAAACTGCTAACGCTACATGCTAACAAGCTAGCAGCCTCGCCCGCATGATGAGTAACATGATATTAATGGTATGGTAATAATATTTCGGTTTGCAACACTGGAATAAAGTAGTTCAAGTACTTACAGAGTAGGTCATTAGCGTGAAGCCTCGTTTATTCCATCAGCTCGTTCACTTCCTCATCACTCAGTAAGAGCTAGCTAGCTCAAACCATGTCGTGTTTCCAGCCTCTAACTTAGAACAATGCAGAGTCCGTGCGCATGCGTATTCCAGCAGTAAACACAGAGTTGTATTTTAGTGAACATATACAGACATAATGTGCTCTGCTCTCATTATGATGTCCTGGGAGCTTCTTGTTGACAGCACACAGTCTATAGTTCCATATTTACGACGTTTTATATGAGACATTGAATGCGTTGAAATCACGTCTCAGTGTAGACCACATATGAACAGACAGCGGAATATGATTTTGGAGAAATACGTTTAAAGTAACCAAAATCGCGTCTCTTTCAACCTACAGCTGAACAAACCATCAATATTTTCAAAGAAATTGGTGTTTTGTGACACGTTGATATTGTAACCAGAATTTAGACGGTTTAAAACTCGTTGAAAACAGGTCTTAGACGTTCAGGCTCCATTTCAACGCTTTTTCAACTAGATATCAACGTTGAAATCCGGGTTAGTACTCACTGGGATGTATAGTGAAAAAAAGCTTCATTTTGCTGACCAACAGAAGGGGACATTCATCTGAAGCTGCGTGAGAATATCAAGTCAAGGCAATTGAAGCCAATGCATCGTGCTGTTTCAGTTGCAAAACTTTCTCCACTGTCTGTCTCTTCTCTTCATAATCGGACATATCCAATATCAGGTTGTTTCAAGCAATCAGTGATTCCACACAATGCTGCGCACAATTTGTTTTACAGGTCACTCATCTCGAGTGCGCTGATACACGAGAACAGTCAATTGTATATTAATACGGCATTACCAATCTCGGAGAAAAATTCAGATTTGCGTGATGAGAGGGCTGGCTAGTTAACAGGCGCTTTGAAGGCCCTGTGTGTGATGGAACACGAATGTAACATCAGCCGCAGGGCCCGCTGATGATCTATAATGACGTCCTGAGGAGCTCTTTTAAGAAGAAACCTTCACTGTGTAACTGGTGCACCGGGAGTCCTGGCATGTGTTGAAGGAAGGCAGGCACATCGGAGCGCAAACAGGCACTCCGAGGGTGGAGTGAGGAGCGGAAAAAGAGGGGAAGAAAGCTACAGAGAGGAACTGTTGAGGTGAGAGGATGACGGGAGGCAGTCTGAGGGACATAGGGGGAGGGATCCGGAAGGGGGTGTCACGGTGCTGGACTCCGAGCTTGCTCCTGGTGCACCTAGTGGGGCTTATTAGAGACACAATCACCCTCTCTCGAGGCTACGCCCACTCCGCACATAGGTTTGCTAATGCGTCACCCAGGGGTGGGAGCGGTTCAAAGACGGGCGTGGGTGTCTGGGGGCATCATTTGTGGAGCACCACGATAAGCCGCGAGACACCATCAAGAGCATTATCACCACACACTTCTCCCTTGCATCATCTGAACCCAATCTCATCAAATGATTGTAACACCGTTCATCGTTTGGTCACACGCTACATTTCTACACCGAGGGGGCGAGTATCCATACTGTGCAAAGGAAACCTAAATGTGTCTTCGTAAAGAGTGTAAAAAATAAATAAAAGTGTGTGTGTGTATACGTGTATGTGTCGGGAAATGCTGCACGTGAGCGATGTGATGCTTCTTTCTTGTTGTCTCTGGCTGAACTTTACACTGTGGACAGAAAGAACAGACACGCCAGACGAGGAGGGAGCAGAGAAGCTAACCACAACCTGTTACTGCTTAGGCCGGGAGGGAGGGAGGGAGGGAGTGGGAACGGGGGGGGGACACTCAAGAAATGGAGGACATTCTCTTGAGGTGGAGGATGTCACTGTAATCAATACATAGCCACTACACATGCTTTCCTTTCCATTTTGAAGAGGAATGTGATTTATACCTCACTTTGAAATATTTTGCACACAGGCTTTGAATAGAATAACGAAAGAGTACGGAAATTGACAGGATTTGAATAAAAAAATAAAAAAGTGAATTGTCGGCTAGAACACCTGAAGAAGAATCAATGTGAAACCTTGAAAGTAGGACGGACAAGAATGCATTCACACTGTCAGCCCTGGTTTCTATGAAATGCTCACCTCTGGAGCTTCTCTTTATTCCCCGCAGCCCCACTCTGTTCCCACTGTGAATGGCCAGCACAATAATAAGGCAGCACACAGAAGAATGAGAAGCGCTTGCTCTCAGCTTCACAAGTCAAGGTTGTTTTTGCCCTCAAGAATGAAATCCGAGAAGTACAATGGATCGGGCCCGGCCCGTTCTCCTGTCTGCCCTCCTCTCACGCTCAATATCTTTGTCGATTTGTGACAAAACTTCGTGGAATGATGCATGTCATGACACAGGTCTGCCAAAGGAAGGGACATGCACATGACACATGTTTTATGCAAGGCTCTATTCTGGCATTTTGTACAATTGCACTGACATTTGTGTTCTTGACTTGCTTTTTTTAAGGATGGGCAGAATTTTAGAATCTCAGTGTTGTTTGAATTCTGAGAAAAATTAGCCAATGCCGCATCTCGCAGCTGCGTACAATCCCATTCGCAATACACATTTGATTCACAACAAGGTGTTATGTTTGCTGCTGCTTTGCTCAAGCAGAAAATAATTTTTTTTTTTTTTTTTTGGAGCACAGGTCACTCAGTATGGAAACATGTCAGTGTTCCTCAAGAAAGCCACATAATACAGTCAGAAATGTTCAGCAACCTTGATAGTTATCGTGTAAGAAAGCTTTCTTGAGGTAACGGTGTGATTGTTGAAGGGATTATTTCTAAAATATACAACAATTCCCTCAGGCAACTCCTAAAAGTTAAAGGGAAATCTGAGATTTGTTCCGAAAGACATTATACATGTTCGAAAATAATTGCTGAAAACATGTGAAAAGACTTTGTTCACCGTTTTTGATTTTGAGCTGAAATCATGGCTCGATGATGCACTGGAGCCATGCTTAACCCTTAACACTATATAACACCTAGAGCGCACAGCAGCTTTGGTTTTGCAGTTCAATTGCGAGTACCAACACTTACTTATCCCGTCTGTCATTGACGGGCCCTCTCTGTGTGCGCATGGGAGCTCGCAGCAGTTGAACGCGTGCTTTCGTCATTGGCTGGGTGGTTAATACAACATATTTATTTTTGCTTTACCTGGACTGGTCTTTATTACATGGCCAGTTCATTGCTTGATATTAATTTCGGAATAATGGTTTTTTTTTAACTAATTTATTTTCTAAATATCCCCTACAGAATTGTTTTACTAAAAAAGAAAAATAATTTGTGTTGTCATAAAATCCACAAAAGCGTCTTAAAACTCTTTTTTAAAAGGAAAGGTCACCGCAAAATCATCAAACATAATGGGGAATATAAGGTACTCGGCTTGTGGTGTGCAAAGCGACAAAAATATACATTTGAAAAACTCAACAGCAATGTTATTTTTCCAGAAATCATGAACATGTTTCTCAAGATAATCCACAGACCTCAGTTCTGGAGAGATCTCTCTTCAGCCGATATCTCCAACACTAGACAACTCATAGCAAAACAATCTAAAATGCCTTCATTCTTTAATAGTTAGTATTATTATTTATATCAGTCAGTTGCATTATAATACTCAATGCCTAATAGTCTGTATTGTTACCTCCCGTCAAACATTCATATCCTCCATATTATTCTTGTTTGACCCGAAATTGCCGTGACCGTATACCTTCCTATCAATTCATAATGTGTATTCAAAGCTTGATTAGCAGGAAATGGACTGTATAAACAGTGTATATAGCATACTTTCTATCACTGAGAATTGATATGCTGATAAAGTTGCACAATCCAAGCATATGGCTTTTATTCAATTGAACATTAGGATTGCCTTCTTCCTTTTATTCGTGTTTCATGTCGTGTTTTCTCCGATGCTGCAGCTGATTCAGAGGGACCTCGTCTCCTATATGACGCAATGCTCTGGTGACTTTGAAGTAATTCAATGTAATCGTTACGATTTATTTTTCGACTGATTGTGGGTTGACACAGCGAATGAAGGTTTCGGATGTGGAAGTGGATGCAGTGCGTACATTATAACTCTACTGTGCCACATCAGTGTGTGGCTCTTCTTAGTTTTCGTAGGTGCATCCACATTCCCAGATGCATGGGCATCTCCTGGGTCTTCCAGTATTCTGATACATGGATGGTATAGAAATAAACATTGGTGAAGTAAATTATTGATTCATACGTACATTTATACATCTATTTATTCATGGGCATCTGCCATCAACTGGATTCCAGGCATGCGGCGCTGTGTAATCTGTGACATCGGCTGGTTCGTTAAACTGAAAATAACTTGTATGCGTAAAAAGAAAACACACTAATAAAAGTGTGATTTAGCCACGTTTCTATTGCCTTCGATTTCCTACTTTGTACCATTGCAAGAAGTGAAGACGGCGCTGCAAGCAGGAGCCAAGAAAACAGAAGTGACAAATGAAAGAGAGATAGAAGAAGGAAGGAGAACCAGCCATGAGTAAAAAATTGTAACGGACAATAAAACGGAGCGATCTTGAGAAATCCAGAAGAAATGTACAGAGAGAAATGGAGCGTTAGGACATCTGCTCGCTCAAGGGGCCTCCCCTGGTCTAGTGGCTATGCATGCATGCATGTGTGTGTGTGCGTGTGTGTTTGTCCAGGCGTCGGTACACCTGCACAGACTGAGTGGGTTGGCTCAGTGGGCTGGCGTGGAGCTCCGTGGATCCCCCTCCAGGCCAGTTCTCTGTCAGGCCCTGCCAAGGTCAGCCTCCTGCCAGGGGGGGAGCGGGGGCGGGGGAGGGCGACGCTTCAGCATGACCACCGGGGCCTCAGCAGCACGCTGTGTCTAATAGCAACCACACACGCACACACACACAAACACGCGCACGCACACTCCCAGAATGAACTTTAACACTGCTACAGACACACGCAATAAGTCGCAAACTAGCAAGCGCTGATGGACATAGCAATAGCATGCATGCAGCAAGCCTTTACTCTGCAAATAAGATTTTAAAAAACTGACGGAAATTCTTTGGATTCGCTGACAAAGTAACTACAGCTCCTGGGCTTAAGAGGATGAAAGGGTAGCTAGGGAAGTAACAAGGAGACCTGTGTGTTTTTAAAAACTGCTAGCTCCGTATTATGTCCATTCCGTAGCTATCCGTTACGTAGATCAGCTTACCGGGTGGCTAGACCCAGGGTGGAGCCTGCCTCGCTGAAATACCCGAGTCACTTATGTACACACACAGGAAGCGTCGTAGGGAATACCGCAAAAAAGGTTGCAAATTAACATATCAGCGCGGGAAAAAAAATCCAACACCTTGACACGTGTGCAGGGGAGGGGTTGCCGCGGCAACGGTGGCGGCAACTTGAAGCGAAACCTGACATAGATCAAATCTTCTGCTTTACTCTGTGTCGCTCCGAGTTTCAACCGGAACTCAGCGAGCAGTGGATGAGAGATCAGCCCCCCCCCCCCCCCCCCATTGCTGTCACACCTGTCATCGACACTGGTGTGTGTGGAGCAGAGGCTGATCAGCCACCAGAGCCCACAGTGTTGCTCTTTTGTTGCTCTTTTCCAAGCCGGCAGCCCTTTGGTTTCCTCGCGACGAGACCTCTTGTTGCCCCCCCCCCCTTTGGCAACTCGACCCCTCCCAGCCTCTCCCCTCACCTCCTTCCTCCACTCCACCTCCCTCCGCTCCCTCCCAGGCGTTGGGTGGAGAGAGAACAGCCAGTGCTCTCCAAACACAAGGACAGAAGCTGCCAGCAGGTAGCCATGGCAACAGCTTCTCTCTCACCCGCCACTTCCCCGCTCGGTAAAAAAAAAAGAAAAAAGAAGGGAGTGTGGAAAATCGCAGGGCTCCTCTCTCCTCTCTGCGCTCTCACACAGTCCAAATTAGACGGGTCACAGTGTTTTTCTGGCACCCGTTTAAATAATCACAGAGATGGATGTGCGCGGAGGGAGAGGAAGAAAGAGAGGTGAGGCGGGGGCACGCCAAGGAAGCAGAATGGGGGTGTTAATCAAAAAAGACTCATATTGCTGCACAACAAATGATTTCTTCCTCCAGACATGAGACTGTGGTGGGTGGAGACAAGGATGCTTGAGATATATACATACAGAACTTATCTCGCTGACGCAAGAGCACGGAGGGAAGGCTCGGGTCGTAATCGTTTCAATTGCCAAGTCTCTCGGCGAGAGGAGGTGAAAGTCTGGGAGACAAATCAATTCCTTGTTTCCGAGCTGAAGGTTCAGATCCATCTCTGTAGCGTGTAGCTGAGTGTCTGAAACATCGTACAAAGTACACGAACAGGAGCGCTTACCCAGACCTTTACAACTCTTGGTTGCTCATACTTTCCTGCCAGCAGATATACTGTACAGAACACTTCTTAGGGCGCACATGTTTCTTAGACTTCTGCAGCAAGCTGATGTAAAGCTCCTGGTGTCCTCCTGATAGTTTATGTATCTATGCAGAGGTGCTAATATTGAGAACAAGAAATGGTGAGATGGAAAACCCAGAACTGTTTTCTTTTCGTGAGCTGCTGCCACGGGCCCTGCTCTGGCTTAATAAGCATGCTGGCTTTTGAAAATAATTCAACCTCGCTTATTTTCTACTTGATTTAGCCCGTGCAAGCCTTCCCTCATCAGGCCGGGGTTTTGATAGCAAGCCAAAGTAAATCAGTTTTCCTTTTCAGCAGTATGTTGAGCCTGCACCGGCAGCAGAAAGAAAACTTTAAAATACAGCCACGGGAATTACATCACGGACAAACAATGTCTATTTTTAACCCCGGCTGAAGTTTTTCTTACTTCCAGGAATTTCCAAAACAGGAGAAATCTGAACGATTGAGCCCAGGGCTGGAAAAAAGTGAAATTAAACTGCAGTCATAAAAGCAGGGTCAAGATTAAACGTGGTCCAGGGGTGTTTGGAACTCTACGGGGGTTAGGAGTCTGTGTAGAAATAACAAGTTCCAGGGGCTCTCTTAATAATCAGACTTATAAATATATATATATATATATATATATATATATATATATATATAGTATTGCATTGGTAATAAACTAGCTTGAAATTTGATCTATTTCCCTTTGTCATATGTAAAAGTGCAACCTTTCAGTGAACGCTCCCTCTTACATTGTGTGCTCAGCTCAGTTGAATGTTGTAAATGGGGACACAGTGTCTCACTATTGGGAGTCTTCGAATGTGTGAGGTCCATGACACAATGTTCAGGTGCTGCCCCGCATCTCTTTGAGACACTAAATCATGTCGGCTGTGTGTGTGTGTGTGTGTGTACTCTCACAAGCTTGCTTGACTTCCCCACATTGATACCAGATGGCCCTTCCCATCACGGCCAATGGAGGAATTCAGCTGGCAGGACCCCTTCTTGTTCATGGTCAGTGTGTCCGTGTGTGTGTGTGTGTCCTTCCCCGTGCTTCTCCTCTCCCAACACACTGACCTATTTGTATTCTGGGCAGAGCAGATGAGGCTCCAGGCCTGCTGCCCTTGCTCCCCTCAAGCCCGTCCCCCTCGGGAGGGCATCTGTGGGTCTGCGCCGGGCAGATAGGGCCGACCCATCATGGCACCGCTTTAAAGATCACCTCACTGGTCCGCGGAGAGTGGGAGAGAGAACGTGCCTGGATTTGGACGTGCGGGGGCCTCTGTGTTGGCCCCGCTTAGATTTCCCTCCTTACATTTCTTTGTCTCGAGCCTCGTTGTTTACTGTCCTGACCGGTGTTCTGCAGACAAAAGAAATCACCTGACCCCGGCGTGAATCCGGTCAACGATTGCCTTTCATTATCAAGAGATGTGATGACACATCCACTGCAACTTCTGCAATAAAGGAATATCTCTAAAATGAGCTGATCATTGAAAGCCAGTGGGAGTTGTCGAGACTCTCCATCTCACACCGATTGGTCACTCAGGACTTGTAGACGATGCGTGGTCAGCCCATATGTGAAGCGGGAGCGTATATCAATTCAAACTTAGGACGGGAACAGCACCCAAGCATCCCAAGCACCCAAGCATCTCTGATAGACCCCTATCTCCAGCCCGCACCGCATCCATTCACCCCACAAACACTACTTGCGCACACACACACACGCGCGCACACACACACACACATACACAATCGTGCACGTAGGCAGAGGGTGTCGAGCCATAAAGGAATGCAGAGCGGTATAATCACAGCATCATCAGCTCTGTCCTCTGAGAGAGCGGGGCCAATAATGCCCCTCTAATTGAATAACTTATCCACAGCTATTTCCCAGGAGGCCAAGCTGCAAGGCACAGTCGCAGAGAGAGAGAGAGGGAGGAAGGGGGGGGGAGGGAGGGGGGAGGCAGATGGCGGAAAACGGAACAGATCAGCATCCTTCAGAGCACCACAATGGAAGGTGGAGTTAGACAAACACCCATAAACAACTTTTTGTTGTCCATTTTACAACATATTCCCAACTATTTGAAAAATACACGGACATAAATACAGGCACTTGAAGTCAGAACTGACGTATCTGATGAATAACCAAACTTCTCCTTCTATTAAAACACATCGCTCAGTTTTTGTTCCCCTCTTTTTCCAGCATTGTCAAGTCTCTCGCTCTCTCTCTGTGTCAGTGTGTCGACGAGAGCTCCTCTCTGATGCGAGGCTGAAAAGCCTGCTACATCCCTGGGCCTGAGGGCAAAGATAAGTCCCCTTAAGACCACCCCCCCACCCCCCCCCCCACCCCACACACACACACATTCTGGCTCCTTGTTCCACCACCCATTGCTCACTACGGGGGGTAACTATACATTCTGTTTTCCTTTTTCTCCCATCAGACGGCACACCGCCCTGGGAGAGAACACACACATGCTGCACATGATACTTTCCGAGGGAGCGTCGCTGCGTTTCGGTCATTGCGGCCCTTCTGTTACACTGCATCTGATGGGGACTGATGGGAAATGAATCTGCCCATCGTACAGCACTACAACCTTACAGTACGTACAGTTGAGCTGAGCTCAGCATAGGAACCAAGCCACATTTTTGTTTGCACGGCTAACTAGCTGAACTCCTCTCCCGCGAGCTGCACCTCATCAGCACGCATGATATCTACCCAGCTCGATACCTTTAGGCCCACAAGCATAGTTGAAGTCAATGGAATTTTTATTCTGAAACAATAATGGGAGGAGGGGGAGGGGAGGGGGGGTGCGAGGTGGAGAGAAAGAGAGAGAAGACGAGGTGTAGGGAGAAGTAGTACATTGATTTACCCTTCATAGTTCGTTGCACTACATTTACCCAGCAGAGTGCTCAAATTAGTGCCCTCCAGCTCTCTCCCAATTAGTTTCCACAGAGACGAGGTGTAAAGCCAGTCACTGGCCTCATTACCTCTCCTCTCTCCTCCTCTCGCCCCCCCCTCTCTCTCTCTCGCCCAGTAAACCACCCTCCAACTCTTCTTTCCTCCCTGTTTTTTTGTTTTTTTCCCGTTCTCTCTCTCGCCACTTCAGCCTCTCTCATCTCCTCCACTTTTTTCCCATTTCAGTTATTTGTGCTCTCTGTGCCTGTCTCTCCGGTTCAACATTTGTGTGTGTTTTTTTTTTCCTGTCGTATTTAAAGTGCGGAGCAGACTGAGCAGAGTCGCATTCATCTCCAGGCACATGAAGTGGGCTGCCAGAGACTCAACTACCTGATGAAGAATAGATGTTGTTTTTCTTTTGTCGCCGTGATGCTGACGTCTGTGGGGTTCTGTAGTTTGGCATATTCGGAGTGCAATTTTCGGCTAATACGGTAGAGAACTCCTTTCAGCGTTTCCTTTAAATCATGTTCAGGCCTTTACAGGAGGTTGCACTTCATCATACAATTGTGATATGCGGTCAACAACGAAGCATGTAAATGGATTCATGAAGTTGATAGATCTGTAGTTTGTTTTGACAGCCTCATTATCCTCATGGTTTTTAAGCGGGGGGGGGGGGGTTTGATAAACACGACTAAAACACTGTCAACTGACGTTATTGCAGATTTTTTCCACTCCGCATGGTCATCATTTTCTGTCATCCTTGCCAGGTGTCCAATCATACAACAGTGTTTTATTTTCTGCATTTATAAAATGCATTGAATTGTGGGATTGTGAGCAGAATGTTGTTTTGCTTTTGCCTACAGAGTGTGAACTCGGGAGCCAATAGGGGGCCGCAGCTCGCTTTTGCCCTGGAGCCCCCTTGCAGGTTAATCCCCCCCCCGGTCTATTCCACCATAAGGGCTATCGTTGTTCACTCCGGCTACCTAACCTCACTCTTCCTATATGCTTTTTTTAGCTTCGAAAGTTTGCCTCAACCAAACGACTTAGTAATATTTTAGATATTTCATTGTATGTTGTCAAAATTGCATCATTTAGTTTTTTTTGCCACACAAGCAGTAGGGTTGGATCTATCCACCACATATCTCAAATATTTTGTACAGGCACGGACCCAAGATGATGAATCCTGACCATAGAAGAAGCGGACATATGTAGGCCTTGAGTTTGGCATTTTGGCCATCTGGGTCTTTGGCCGTCGCCATCTCGTTTCATTGGAATCACAAGTGACACAAGAGGGTGGAGCTAAGTTCATCCGAATGCTGAATAAGACAGTTTGGTAGCACTTTATAATAACTACACACTATGAAGCATTAGTTAAGTATGAGCAAGCACTTTATTCATAATTTATAAAGCATTGTTCCGACATTAACATTCATTAGTATGCTATTCATAACAACAGTTATAACATGTTTTTTTCTTCATTAATAAGCTCGTCTATTATGTGTTTCATGATTGTGTTTTCATACTTTATGAATGATGGATTCCCCATTTGTAAATGAAGTATTATAATATACATTATTCATCCATTTATATATATGTAATGATTTATGGTTAGGGACTACGTTAATATATGCTTTATATAAATATGGCTGGATATAAAACATTTGTAAATATACGACTGGAGCTAACTAGGAGCTTTGCATATTAGTTTACGTTTACTTTTTTTAATTATTCATTTTAATCAAGCATATCGATCTCCACTGTTCGCACTTTTCTTCAGTTGCATGTCCCGATGGCAGCCGGCCGAATCTGCTCAATGTTTGCAACAAGCAAAATAAGTGAAATCGAGCAAAATCACGATTTCTAAACGTCATCAACGTGGGACGGACAAAGAAAAAGACCGCTTCATACGTCATCAACGTGGGACAAACGTTTCGCTCAGGAACTGGTACGGAAGTGCACGTACGCGATGGAAAACTCCGACCTAAGTTGAAAGGGCGCGCGGACCCGGGCCAGAAAGAATGACTGCTGACGGGCCTCCAATGGCCGTCAGTGTGTTTCTTAGTTTGCTGGCACGTAACGTTACACATTATGGAGGATGAGTATCCAGCTAGCCTCCCAGCTAGCACTAGAGATCCTGAGACAGGCGCACGCTAACGCGTCACCTCCGTTGTAAATAGAGCAATCCAGGTGACAGATGGCTAACTGTACGATGACGACAATGTTCGATGATCATTTATCTGTTCATATGAGTGGAGTGAATGAGATCGATATGCTTGGTATGAAATGAATAATTAAATAAGTAAATGTAAACTAATATGCAAAGCTCCTGGTTAGCTCCAGTCGTATATTTACAAATGCATGTTCTCCTGAAGGAGAATGTCTTTGTTTGTTTGTTTCTTACATGAATGAACGGCTGAGAGGTTTGTATTTAACAGTATATTGTTTGCATCTTGCAATAAATATTGATATGTTCTTGATCACTTTGTGTTTTGTCTATTTGCCTTTTCTGTTGAAAAATTATGGATTTTGAGGCACTGATGTCCTTTCATCAAACTAAAAACACATGTGAAAAGGTTAAAGTTGTGAGACGAATACAAGGACAACTCCCAGACCAGACAACGCCGTGGTAGCGACCTGTCAATCACAAGGCAGCTCCGCCCCAAAGCATACTTCGCTTTATGGTCTGTTTGACTCTAAATGGACCATAATTTACAAAATGAACATCATGTGTTGAAGAAGACTTCAAACTAGAGATTGAGAGCATAAACTCATGTTTACAATGTTTATTGAGGTAATACATCAAGTAAGAAGCAGAGTCATTTTCTCATAGACTTCTATACAATCAGACTTCTTTTTGCCCCCTGATGGCCATTAGAGAGAACGCAAGTTTAGCTTCACTTTTGTCACACTTCGGAAGTTGCAGCCTTTTCCTGATGACTTTGGTGATGTTCTGACTTTTTTGCCTAGCACTATCACGAGGCTCACGTTTGTGGTTTCAAGGGAAATGGCTCGACAGTTTGGTATTGAATGACATGAAACTGGGTAGGCTATAGACTTTGCACTTTATGTTTAGTGCTAATTAACAAATGCTAACACTCTAAACTGAGATTGTGAACACGATTCCAGCTAAACATCAGCGTGTTAGCATCGTCACTACGAGCCTCATATTGCCCTGGCGTTAGCATGTAGCTCAAAGCACCGCTGTGCCTGAACACAGCCTCACAGAGCTGCTAGCGTGGCTGTAAACTCTTGTGAAAACAGAGAGTAGCAAAAGAAAATGTTGGTTTCTTTCGAAAAATTGTCAATTTTCTTACAAATACTACGATGCGAGCGAGCACTCCCGGTAATATATCCTTGGCCTTGGAGCAGGCAAATCCTGCCAGCAGAAAAGCAAACACCTTTCCCCAACGGTCGCACTCCCCCAGCAATTTCTCCTCTTCCCCTCCCCTCATGTATAAACCCAGAGAGAATCTGGGTGAAGTGTCAGACAAATGTAGCCTACTGACTGCAACAAAACAAAAAAAAGAGACACCCTGTCCACCCCAGACCCAGATGTTCCTTATTGATCCCCCTGTGGATTTGGCTGAATGTAACCGCTCTCTCTCTCTCTCTCTCTCTCTCTCTCTCTCTCTCTCTCTCTCTCTCTCTCTCTCTCTCTCTCTCTCTCATGCTCACACTGCTCATGCTGTTTGCATATGCTTTACTCTGTGCGTATATGCATGGTCATGTTTCCTCCTTTGGAGTTTATAATGCAAGAACCAGTTGGGGACCAGTAACCTCCATGAATCTCCACCTCTCTCACTCCCTCCCTCATGTCCACACAGCGCTGTCCTCGACAGCCCCTCTTGGTTAATAATGTAGCATGCCTCGCTGTCTGATGTTGCATTGGGTTGCTGTGGTACCGCAGAGAGGCTGTCTACCTTTCTGGGAGACGCTGCAACTGGTTGCCAAGGAATTGGTTTCAAGGAGGAGGCGAGGGAGGAGGGGGAGTGTAAAGTAGAGGTCTGGCAGAGACGGAGCAAGAGAAAAACGGCAAAGACAAAGAGAGTGAGACAAAACAGACGGGGAGTGAGAGGGGGAGAAGGAGAGTAGAGCATATGAGTTGACTGAGCCAGCCCAGTCTTAGCTCATACTAAACTGTTGCACATCAGGCATAAATCGTGTACATAATGATTAAAAAAACAGACAAAGCAGGAGGGATACTTTGTAAAGCGCGAGAAATACAAGAGAGAAATGCTGGTGGTGTTTGTCAAATGTCCTTTGGTGTACTGTGGGTGGTACTGTGGAGTTGATAGGCTCACTGTGTGGATTACACAGACAGCAAAGAAAAGAAAAACAGGGCTCAGCTAAACCAGGAAGAATAAAATGTCCCTCGAATACCCAAAAGACATGTTCAGGTTTATATTTTAGCTTCCTCTGTGAATTCTCATGTTTGTCCCATAAGAAAAGACACACCATAAAGTATAAAAATGCATAGCTGGTAGACTGCATTGTGGGTGGAACATGTCATTCACTGGCTCCGCGGCGTGTATTTATGGCATTACAAGCGCAGACATGGTTCCTGAAGGAATTGATGGATTGAGCCGCTTGTCAATGTTTCACTTAGACGTCTTTCCCTACAAACACCAGGTTTATGGCCGTGCACACACACACACATATATATAGATACGCATGCACAGATCCACCATAACTGCTTTATATGTATGTAAGAAGCTGACTCTACGCCTTCGAGCCTCAGCACAATATTCTTTTTGCGGTGGTTAATCTGATTCTGTAGCAAGGGTAACGCAAGCAGGGTTATGTCAGAGATGTCTCTTTTTTAACCAGTGAGCTGCTCCTACATCAATGAGATTGTCTTTATCTGCCTGCTTGCAGCTTGGGCTCCGATTTCTGCCCTGTGTATACGGGCGCTGGGTCGTGGGAGGCATGTGGGCGAAGGTGCGTGGCATCCGGCCTAATGCACAGCCTGGAGAGAAATACTAACACTTCACATTCACTGTGACTTCGACACTGCCACAGTTGAGGCTCTCACATTTGGATAGGGATTTTTTTTTTTCAGTGAATGAGTCACAGGTTTGAAAGATATTCCACGGGACATGGTCTTCTAATTCAGTTCTGGTGTGAAATGAAAAGAGTCGAACGAAAACCCGATTGCATCCGATTGGGCATCCATGTGGCGCTGTCAAGCCGCACAATGGGATGGTGCGTCGGGGTGTCATCTATCTTAAAAATAAAAAAGAAGGGCTGTTTATGAAAGTCTTGCCACATAAAAATCTGCTCCTCCTCAGACCCCAGGACTGCCTTGTGTTTGACTCAGGATATTCCCCGCTGTACCACATTCCACTCTTGTGCCGTTATTCTGGACTGGGTCCTTGCCTCTTCTTGCCAAGAACGCTCCCATAAACACACATCCAACCCACGAAGTCCTCGCTCTGCAGGGGGCATTCCAGAAGTGTTAGTTCTCTGAGCCTTTTTGCACATTCAGAGACACACACTTACACATATACTGTACATTCAGACACATTGTGCTGTTACCCTTTCCCTAAAATACAAGAAAAAACAAACTCACTTGTGTTTTTAAGACTGTAACAGACCATACAACGGGAATCATGCACCTTTCGGCTGCATAGTGTCAATCAGAAATAGTGTGTTTCTTGCTTTCGGTCAAATGTATCATTTTGTCAAATAGGGATCTACTATCAAAGTGTTCGTGATCTTTTATAGCCCACGAACTATTCACGTGTTCTTAAACATGACGTTTGCCAACAGCTGTTGCTTCACCTCTCACTTGACTTCGTGAATGAAGCATGTTTCCTCCACTCAGTTCAGAACTTTTATTGAGAACATTCGTGAGACGGCTTTTGACTTCTTTTTTTCATCACAAAGGGGAGACACTTTGTTGAAACCTGCCTTCGCTTCATGTTTCTTGGCAGTCTGACACTGTCAACTCCCATTACCCACGAGGTGCCCCCAGCAACTTGTTGTGGCCCTATTAGCAGAGCACATTACAGACGCTTATCAGTCTAGGCGGCGTAATGATTTCACTCCTTAATTTGCTGTTTACATTAATTTACTGAATACTCGAATCTGATGCCCGTAGCAATTTGATATTTAGTAATCAGTGAGATTTTAAAATGACCAATGTTTGTTTATATAAGGTACAGTAAATCTGGCTTTAAATGCCCGATACTCAAACATTTTAACTCATAACTCATCGTAGCATTTTCTCCTTAAAATCTGTCGTGCACATGGTGGTCAGTGTGTTCAGACAAACTCTTGAGGTGTTCCCGAGCGAACCCTGCACATCAATTATTCAGTTCGATCACCCAGCCTCCTCGCTTGTCTCCGTCTTAGTCTTCCTTCTCGCTGTAGAGGGACCTGCTCTGCCGTACAGGCAGGGCGCAGACAGGGAGGATGAGGGCAGCCCTGTAGATAGCCTGACTGGAGCCGGAAGAGGGCTGGAACAGGAGTGTTCATTAAAGTCGCCCCAAGAGCACAGGCATAGGAGAAGGATAACAAGACCCTAGGGTGGCTGGTGTGGGCCCTCACTCCTCAAAAACCATAAATGTATTCCTCTTCATCCAGACAAATCCACAGCCTACTGTGTCAGCAAAAAATACACACACACACACACACACACACACACACACACACACACACACACACACACACACACACACACATATCCACCTTTGTTGGAACATAGACTTCTCCCTTTTTGTTTTTACCTTATACTTCGGTCATAACTTGAAATATAGGATAAAAAACAGCCTGGTTTTTATTTTTTTTAATTTGGCTACCAATCCAATACAGTAACATTTTACTCTGGAACTATTTTACTCTGCCAAACTTTTGCAGGGCGACCAAATACAGTAAGTAATCAGACACACCATATCATTCATAACACTTATCACAAACCTTAATCTTTGGTGACTTCTAGTTGTTTATCTTCTCACCTTAGTGCAGTGATGTGGAGATGTACCCCAGGTTATCTCAGTACACTGTGACATCAAAGTTAGGCGGCCTTTGGTTTAAGGTGCCACAGACTCAACTTCTCACCTCTCGGGGCTGGACCTGAATATTCAACTATTCGGATATTCGTTCTTCGTATGGGTATTCCTTTTTTTTCATAGACCGGTCCGTTGTCAATGTGTTTTAGAACCTTGTGTGTGAATAATGTGTCACTAGAAGCGTGTCAGTCTAACAAGGGGTGAGTGTAGTAGCAGTCTGCCACCGTAGTCCCGCCCGGGTTCTGAAGCCCCTATAGTCCACTCATCGATCACAGAGGCATTGGACGGATCAAAAACAATTATTTAAAAAATGCAGAAACTGGTCGCCAAATATACTTGGCCATTTGTTAACCTTGGTGGCCCGCCAAAATAAAGTCTATGTGTGGGAAACACTGCATCTCCAAAGCTATGAATTATTACTGTTGACGACCGAAGATCCGGAGCCCCCAAAAATGCAACTTCAAATGTTTTCAAGATTTCAAACTTGAAACACTGCTTTTCAGTCACAATCAACACAAAATTAAAGTACAAATTAAGTAAAAAGTGACATTCAGTCAGTATTGTTTTCACTTACAGTATTAAAGAGTAACTTAAAGGAATAATTCAACACTTTGGGAAATATGGTTCCATGCAGAGTTAGATGAGAAGATTGATACCACTCTCATGTCTTTATAATAAATATGCAACCGGAGGCAGGAGCTGTTTACAGTAGCTTAGCATAAAAAATGGAAACAGGGCGAAACAGCTAGCCTAGCTCTTTCCGCCAAAGTAAAGTCTATGTGTGGGAACTACTGCATGTCCAAAGCTTTAAATATTTGCTGTTGACTATACTTCTGAAGCTCCAGAGCCCCCAAACATGCTTTTTCAAATGTTTTCAAGATTTCCGAACTGCTTTTTCAGTCTGAAAAGATTGAAACCACTATCTGTGTGTATGATGATGATGCAGCTGGAGCCAGTTAGCTTAGCTTGGCATAAAGACTGTAAACAGGGGGAAACAGCTAGCCTGGCTAGCCACTTACCGGTACTTGGCCAACGTATTCTAACTTGTCAAATACCGACGCCTGGCCAATGATCCTAAGCTTTAAAATACAGTAAGACGCTCTAGGTACCCTTCTGGCCTCAGTTTTGGATGTGGCATGGACAGCGTGTCAGTTTTCACTCGTTACTTGCATTGTGTCTTTTCAAAATAAACTTCAGCTTAGGTTAGGTTCAGGCAACCAAACCACTTAATACGGTTTAGAAAAAAAAGAACGTGGGGAACTGACCAACCTTAAGAGTTGGGAATGAGACCAGGTTAACTAGGGAGCATCTATTAGCCTCACAAATACATTATATCTCTCTTGATTAGTGTAAAAAGGACAACTCGGCTAAAAAACATGGCAGATTTTATTTTTTCCCCTTTCAACAGACCCAGAACAGAGCCAGGCTAGCTGTTTCCCACTGTTTCCATTCTTCATGCTCAGCTAAGCTACCGTAAACAGTTGCTGGCTCCGGTTGCAAATTCATTTGAAGGACATGAGAGTGCTTTCTGTGTGGAAACCAATAAGAATAGTTCCCAAAATGTTGAACAAATCCTTTAAGTTACCCTTTAATGCTGAAAGTGAACAACACCGAATGTCGCTTTTTACTGAATTTTTACTTTCATTTTGTGTCGATTTTAGGACAAAGGAGAATCCCTTTAGAAAACCTCTCGTTTTACTGCAGCAGACGTCTGACAGTCAGCTACTTGCCGTCCTGGTTCTGGTTCTCCCGTGCCTCCCTTCCCTCCAGCTGGCCCAGCAATACGGAATGGGCCTCCAACAGCGTGGTGTCGGCTCCCAGTGGGGACCTGCAGAGCACCAAGGAAAAGTTCTACTCCTGGCTGGAGGAGGAGATGCTGCTGTTGAGCGTGGCGCTCTCCACCTCCCGCCGGAGCTTCCGACTGCAGGTTGAAGGAGGCAGGGAAGCCAGATCTGGGTCCGTCCGCCGGTCGCTGGAGGAGTTTGATTTCCAATCCGACCCGGTGGCACCGACAAGCCTTTAGAATAACCATGTAGAAATAGCAAATCTTCTCTCTGATGGTCTCGTTTGCTTATGTACGTCATATTGAGGCATCCGTTTTAAACTGAGACTATTTCATAACCAGTGAAAAGTTCATCACAGTACCTTTAAACTTACAAAGCTACTTCCTGATTTATCTTTGACCTTTAGCGTATTTTCAAGAAGTGCAACTAGAACTTACTTACAATGAGATGTCGTCTGTGCATGCACTTTCATTTCTTGGACTTAGTTAAATGGGAGATTTCACTGCCAGGTTTAATGCCAGGCTAGGGGTCTGACCACATCCCCATGTCCATGCAATAGATTGTGGCGAGTAAAATGTTGTACAGTAGATGATTGAAATGATGGCCATTGTTAAAACAGGTAGAGGAGGAGAGTGTTCCTCTAAGTCAGCGGTTCCCAAACTTTTTAGGCCGCGCACCCCCTTCTACATCCCGACCGGCAACTGCAACAAAGCAAACGAACTGAAGGTGTGAAAACGCCCTGAAACACTGCAACAAAGTTTCAATATCTTTCAGTGACACAAGGCGTCACTTTTAAAGAGCAATACGGATGCGAGCACACACGCACAGGCTCAGAGGCAGATTATCACATTTAATTTACAATTAATGAGCGACTAATGTAGCCAGGATGTCTTCGGACAAAGCATCGATGCGGCGACACAGTGTTGTTGGACACCGGGATCATGTCCAACTTTTTTGCTTCTTTCTCCCCAATCATACATTCCACCATCTCGTTGGCAGCTGGCAAGCTCACGTCTTCGGCGATTGTGTGCGGTAGCCCCTTTCTCGCTATTCTGTAACCAGATATGAAGCCCGTAGTGCGTCATTTATAGACCCAACACATGAATGAGACTCCAGTTGTTTTTGGCTGTTTTGTAACTCCTCCAATTTCGATATAAACAATGTAAGGGGCTTTTGACTTGCACTGGCATGCTTGGTGTTCAGGTGGCGACGTAAATAAGAGCTTCAGTCTGTTAGCCAGAACCTCACTGCACACCACGCACTGTGGCTTTGGGCAATCTGCGTTGCCAATCCAAGTGAAGCCCAGACACAGATACTTTTCATCATATTTCCTCTTTTTTTTCCCAGTCTGATGCTCACTCTCGTTTCCTCTTTTTTCACCTTGACTCCGCGATGGGCCGATGTGCTCCCGATTTGTCTGTGCTATCCCTTCCTCCTTTTCGGTCTCCTCCGTCTCATCTTCCTCTGACTCTGGCTCGATTTCTTCTCCCGGTCTCTCCCCAATGCACCTCTCCGTTCCCCTCGCCTCCGATTCCTCTCTCTCTCTCTGTCCCTCTCCTCTTTTACGACTGATAGCTTCAGATGTCCCACCTGACAGTTTTTAAATTAAAATTACATTTGTTTTTTATATTTAATATTATTACACCATCAGACCGCCATTACACTTTTCCTCTCGCGCACCCCCTAGAGGCAGCTCGCGCACCCCACTTTGGGAATCCCTGCTCTAAGTCCATTACCGATAAGTCATTTTTAGCTGCAATACAGCAGAACAGGGCCACCAAAAAATCTCATATAACAAAAACAATATATACGGCAGGTAATACACTCAATAGACTCCAAAGATGTTGAGTCTTCAATACTTTTTTCATCCAGATGTCGACTATAATAACTCTCACCTCTGTGAATCGAGCAGAGGTGCAGGGCAGCATTTAAAAGAGCCATAACTAACCGTGCGGCTTCTGAGGGAGGCCGCTCTGAGGGAGGCCGCTCTGACTGACGTATGTGCCTCTGGGGTCTCTGAGAACTGCGCGGGAGACGTTGCTCTCCCCCTCACCTGCCTACCTGCCTGTCGGGCCCCATACCGCGGCTCTCCAGAAAGACCCCCAAGTGACACCGCATTCGGCCAGGCTCGAGCAGTAAGCTGAAATTAAAGCTGCTTCACTGCGGTTAGTTAAATACTTGGAGAGTGAGAGCATGGGGTGGCCCAGAGTCAAGGCTAAGGCTGTCTGAGTGGAAATGAAAAAAAAGGCCACGGGTTTGGGGAGGAGAGAGGGAAACATGCAAAATAAAGGATTAGAGGAAACTCTCACAGTGACCTGGTTCAAAGGTTTTCTGGGTTTTTTGGTGAGGAGGGAGAGCGAGGAAATGAATGTGGGTGTATTCTGCAAATCTACTAAATGTACTGTCACTGCTCCTTCGCCTGCTTGTACAGCAGCACGCTGGGGAAGGACTGCATGACATAAGATGGTAAGATATTGGCACAACAGGACATAGAGTTAGCACGTTCAGTGCTAAACGGAAACAGGAGAGGCTGAAATGTATTTGTCAATGTTTTACAAATAAAATATAGACCTTCAGTTCTGTGTTAGCAGCTGCCATACAAAAACATGTCATCCATCTTCCAACATGTAATAATTGCTGTTTTTCTTAAACCAATTGTTCAATAATTAGTTCGTAAAAACAACTGAAAATGCTGATCATGTCGTCTGAGGGTTAGATGGCTTGTGGCTGGACTTCAGCCGCAGGGTTGGAAGTGTTTATTGAATTATATAACTGCTTGGCATAAATCTGGGCTAAGGAGCAAGGGGCGGATCTACAAGGTCCCTCTCTGCCCCCCATGATGACTAGCTGGGTTTGACCACAAGTCCGCCCACATTCTTCAGCCTCCGCTCGCTGCGTTTTGAAGGGGTTCTGTGCGCTTTTCACGGGGCCATGCTCTGGAAGGGGCTCAGTACAACAACAACAACAAACAAACAAAACTGAATCAAACCACATACAACTCGTCAGCAGTACTCCCTGGGCCCCCGGTCCCTCATCCAGAGCGCACACTGCATGCATCATGCATGATTGTAATCACAACACTGCTTTTATTTTCTATTTTTATGCGTGCTGGCCGCCGTACAAGAGAAACATTTCCCCTAATGTTTCCAGGCCACAGTGACTTGGCCGTACGTTACTGACTGGAATGGAGGAGAGTAAATTCCCAAGCCGAGTTCCTTTAAATCCACAAGGGGTTTCATGCGACGTATACATATGGATCAGTCTTGGGAGAGGAGCAGGAGCCAAGACATCTGTGTGACGAGCAGGGACTTATCCCCTCTACCAGAACACGAACCAACATTGCATATCACGGGCATATATTCTCTGCACAATAGCACATGCCCCTCCTCGCTCCGCTACCCCATTAAGTGCTCTGTGTCAAATGTATTTTGATTAACACATCCCAGTTATGTACTGTTAAATGTGCACACATATTTGCGAGGTGGACAAGCATTTATAATCATATCTGGAAATTGTGTAGCCGAGATAAAACCACTCTGAGGGTGTATCTTTCCCCCCACAAATCTACTGTGTGTGGAGGGTTGGTTTTCTTTCATTATCAACTATCCACTGTGTTCCTGTTCAGTGGGGTTCTCTGTGCCCGGTTAAGAGTCCCACTAGCCCGAGGGTGAAAGGATGGTAATGGGGATGACGGGGTGGGGGGGGGGGGGGGGGGGGGGCTTAACCATTTCACGGCATTATGTTTCGACACTTGCAATAATGCAGCAAAAGTACAAGATTATTTCATCACCGCGTAATTGTGATTTCCACCATGCTTGTAATTTTGACTTTGCAGGGTGAGTTTTTTTTGTTTTTTTTGCAACAGTGGAGTGGGAGATACAGTGAATTCAGCCTGCAACTATGACATCAAGCAGCACTGCGCTATTGATTTAGAGCCTTGCAGAGGTTTGTAGGTGGACATGGAGGTTTCATCTGATATTTTCAGTATTCATTGTGAAGTGCACGTGCACGCGACAAGAGTCCGTGTTTTTGCATATATGCGCGGGAGCGTACAGGAATGGAAGATTGTGTTCTCACACATATGACCTCCTGTGTCCTAGAATGTTGCCTCCACCCAACCACACCCCCCTGGTGCACTCACCCACCCACACACACACACACACACACACACACACACACGCACACACGTATTCCGCCCTAGACAGGCCAGGTTGCCAGAGCTACACAAACTCCCACCCATTAGCGGCAGGATTCCAGGATAACCATGGCAACCAGTCTCTCACCCCCGGGGAGACGAGCAGTAGAACTGAAAGGCTCCATTCAATTTCCACATCCCAGTACAGCACACACAAAAGGACACACGCGCACGCTTTATTTTTTCTTTTTTTCTCACACACACCCCAACACACACTCACTGGACAAACACACACACTCACCACACAGACACGTCCAACGCAAACCCACTTGCCTCTAACAGCCTCGCAGTCACTGCAGCCTTCCCTTCGCCTGCCTCCACCGGGGTGAGTGGGAGCTTGTTAGAGAGACCGCACACACTACATCCTCTCACCCACGGTCCTGGACTGCACATACACACGACGCAACCAACGAAGCATTAATTACACCTCACTCATTGTGATTAGACACACTTTCAGAGACTCTTTATTCCATGCACAAATATTACCTTTCATTTTCCCCTCAGTCGCCGGCGATACGAGGCTCTGCACTTGGGTCACGACTGCGTCCACGGTGACGCATGTGCGTTCATGTTTTGCACGGGTGTTATGTCACATGGCAGAGACAAGGCATGTGTGGTTGGTATCAGGTAGTGTCTTTGACACCTCTACAGTGTCTCTTGACGTAAAACAAAAAAAAGGTTTGAGAGGAATTATGTGACAAAGAGCGAGGAAGAAGGATATATTGGTCTACGAAAAGAGAGAGAAGTGCCTTTACAGTATCAATTCGGTGGCTAATATGGTTGTAGCTATGATTGCTGGTGTTAAATGTTAAACCCCACATCCCACTTGAGGGAACGCAGCATGCTCCCCGAGTCTCCTGCGTCTTCAACAGCCAAATGTGAGCTGCCTGAGTTTAACCAAGAGGAGAGAGAGAGAGAGAGAAAAAAAAGGTTAATGGCACACAGTGGGAAATCACAAGAAATGGGATGGAGAGGTGTGGGAGGGGGGGGGGGGGGGTGGGGGGGGTGGTGTCTTCTGAAAAAAGGAGCAGATGATGAGATCCTGAGAGGACAAACAAAAACAAAGAAAAGGCAGTGAGGAGGTACGAGCAGAAAGAAAGACCTGGAGTCATGGAAATAGAAAATGGGTGTTCTATCATCTCCTGTTCACATCAGAGCCCACACAGACCATCAGACGCAAGCCCGGCTTGAATCAATTTGGAAATTATCTATTCAAGAAAAATCTTGAGAGGGCGAGTGCACAGCACTCAGCCTCAATGAGTGTTGCTTTTGTTTTTATGTTTTTTGTGTGCGTTACCTTGGTGGCATTTAGCGGGGCGGTGAAGATGTGCCAGAGGTGCAGTGTTTGGTTGAGATGGAGGGACAGGTGGGAAGAACTGGGTCAGCGAATATCGTAAAAGGGTGCGGTGCAGTTTGGGAAACAATGTGGGAAGGAGGGAGAGGGAGAGAAAGATCTGGAACGAGTGAGGGGATTGAGGAAGAGTGGAGTGAGGCTGGCACGAATGACGGGTACAGCTGTCCGTCCCCCCCCCCCCCCCCCCCCTAAAACACAGTGTGTTGGTCCGTGCTCACAGGAACAGCTGGGTGGCTTGGTGGGAAGAAAAAACAAAGTAGGAGCACATAGCACATCGCCAAATCATCATCTCTGCCTTGAGCTCGTAGAGTTTCTCCAACACAACCCAGTGATGCTCTGGGGAGACTCTCGGTTCAGAAAGGAGCCAGAGAGGTGGCGGACCCTTGAACCTCTGGCGCGAGCCTCGCCTCGGACAAATCCCTTTTGCTTCATTGAGTTTTCCAGAGGCTGACGTCAGACTACGTCAGAGTCACACCACACACACAACAACATGCAGGCTCTGCCCACCACCTCGTCTTTGTGCTTGTGTGCCCCTTGGTGGCCTTGTGGAAAAAGGATTTGCATACACACACACACACACACACAAACATGCACGCTGCATGATGTCAAAAGTACTTCTCCAACCTCCCCTCACACCCAGAATCCCTTATCGCTGATATCATACACCCAGGTCTTACGGGGCTTAACCCCAAACACACAAACAGATAAAGTCAGCTCAAAGACATATCGTTTGCACTTGTATTGGACGGGCTTACATGTAGGAGGATATCTGCCCGTCTGACTCACTCCTTGTCTGTCTGACCACCCCCTCCTTCCAGCCTGCCAGCACTCCTTGTGTCTCTCGCCGTCTCTTTCTCCTCCTTCTCTTCTCGCCTGTGTTTGTCTTTCAATCAGTGCTGAGGTGATGTGGGCCAGGCAGAGGCCAGCGATAATGTGATTATAAGGGGTCCCCGGGCGCAAAGTCTTCACTCAGATCGTCCAAATCACCCGGTGGACTTCCGTCACATTTTGCCGGGGATCTCCAGGTTCTGGGAAAAAATGGCCTCTATACGATCTTCTTGTTACTTATGGTTGTTTGGGCCTCACCTCTTTTTGGCCTTGCTTTGTGAAAGCGTCAGCATGTGTGCACCAGCCCCGCCACGAGATGTCTGCGAGCACGCTCACGGAGCATTAGAGGCCAGGGGGGAATAGAGGGTTTGGGCTATGGCGGTTTAAAGTGCATGTGTCTGTGTGTGTGTTAAACACATATACATTTGTAATCCCCACATGTGCGCGTCTAAGGTATTTTCAAGGCCTCCAGAGGCGACACAGATGAATGAAACGTCGGATCAGGTAAGCCGGGCGATGCTGCCCAACATGTGCTGCAGCAGCATGGCCCCCGGGGGATTTATTTATTTTTTTGAACGGTTTGAATGGTTTGCCAGATTGCGGCGGTGTATGGGTGTGTGTGAGGTGAGGAGAGGAAGTGTGACTCTCGTCAGGAAAAAAGATGAAGAGGGTTCAGATATGACAAGCGTGTCATTAATCAAAAGGTTCTCCAGGCAGCGTTCGTGGATCTACCGGCTCTCGATGGAGGAGAAACCAAAGGAATGGACTGGACGAGAAGAGGAAGAGAGTGTGTGTTTCTTGAGAGTGTGTGTAGCTCTGTGTTTCTTCCCGCAGATTCATTACTGCGAAATTCCCTATTCCTTCAGCCTTTCCTGTGCTCTGGCCATTCACCATGAGCCCCTCTGGCAGCTCCATCCATGACAGGTACAGAGAGAGAAAAGCACTCTGTAGGAAGCAAATCTGTCACCGTGATAACTAAAACATGTCAGTGTAGCAGTGTGTCTGTGTGTGAGTGTGTCTCTGTGTCTCTGTGTGTGTGTGTGTGTGTGTGTGTGCCTGTGCAGTGTGGATAGCTGATTGGAATCCAAGGCTGCAGCCAGAGTGAAGGGTTGATTTCATAGCTTCAGAGAAGGAAGAGACTCAAGAAAGGAGCTTTTGAAAGAACTGGGGCAGTCTGTGTATCCGCAAACTAAGGGGGGGGGGGGGGGTTATAGGGAGAGAGATGGGGAGATAAATCAAGGTTGAACTATGAGACGCAGTGAAATGTGTCTCTGTGTGTGTGTGTGTGTGTGTGTGTGTGTGTGTGTGTGTGTGTGTGGGTGTGTGTGTGTGTGTGTGTGTGTGTGTTCCTGGCCTCTGGGGAGCCAGCTCCTCTCTCTGGACTAGCCTGAGCCCACCTGAGTCTCTCCACCCCTCCAGCTGTCTCCCTCTCCAACCCCCCCCCCCCCCCACCCCCTTATCTCCATCCTCCAAATTCAGTAACTCCCAATCTCCATCTGCAAACCCGCGAGCCCTGGTGCCGCTCAGATGAGTTGTGTAACGTTTGCGTTTTCTCTTGCCTCCGAACCACATTATCGATTTGAATCTGATAACCGCGCTGCAAAGTAAAAGTTGAACGGCAGCGTGCAGATCTTCCGTGACCTGTGACCTGTGATGTACTGACGGCTGTAGTCTCGTGTTTTCCACTGAAACAACTCCAGCTTTTAGACTGCGCCACAGCAGTATGAATTCCCATATAAGGCAGGAGGACCGTTTCTAACCTTCTCCCTCCTCCTCCTCCTCCACTCCAGCAACCGGCTCACACGCACTCTTCCCTTTCTGCTAACACCGTGCTCTGATGCCCTTAAGACACACACACACACACACACACACACACACAATATCTAATAGAGGGCTGCCTGAACAGTCCTGTGTCAAACACTGGCGGTTCTATCAGTTTCAGTACTGATATGTGTCGTTTTGTGTTCTCAGTCTATCATACCTGTCTTCTTGCGTTGCTACATTTTCTTCTGTATGGCTACACAATACAGTAAATATCACAGCTAAGCCTCAGATCAAGCCTAACAATTCCAACGGGAGGGATGAGGATAGCAGGGAGCAGAGTGGGGGGTTGAGATGGCTTGAAAGACGGAGACGGGGAGACAGAGAGCGAGAGAGAGAGAGAGAGAGAGAGAGAGAGACAGAGAGAGAGAGAGAGAGAGAGAGAGAGAGAGAGAGAGAGAGAGAGAGAGAGAGAGAGAGAGACAGAGAAACACAAACAGAGCTGATAAGACCTTCGGCGGAGGAAGTGGGTTCTCAGCCAGACTCCCAGTATCCCACTCTTCCCCCGTTTGCTGCAGGATGTGTCCTCGTGTGGGAATACGCGAGGAATGTGGCCCCTTTTGTTTCGTGCGCGATAGGCTCCTGGTTGGCGGTCGTTTGTGCCTGTCTTTACTGTATGTGTGACGAGCTCCAGGCCTGGCAGAGGCTGGTCGGAGCAACACTCAACAGACCTTCTGGGCAAGGCCCTCGAGGAAAACAATGACTGGTCTTATGGCTGCTATCTTTCAAAGCCCCTCCTTGGCCGGCGGAGCTCTTGCCGGGCTCTCACTGTGGTTCATATTCATAGACTACAGATTAGACAAAGGGCTAAGAAGCTATCAGTGCTTCCCAACATTTGTTTGTGTCTGATATTCCCCTAAAGCCCCGTCAGATAAAAACAGCCATTTGAAGCATTTCTGCATAACTTTCATTGCTTTTCCATGAGCCAACTTTTATTCATTACTACTCGCTTTTTTTTTTTTTTTTTACCATTTATCGAGTAGTTTCAACTGCTTATCCATTATATCCATTTATCCATTAGTTATCCTTCATAACTCAGATTAAATACACTAGTCATCTTTGGATGTGAGACACATACACAGTATGCATCCATGAAGTAAAATGCACTTGATATATATTTTCACTAATAAGGACAAGACTAGAATATTAAACATAATGCAAGAAGTCAGAATGAGTGTTACAATTTGTGGGGCAACCTATGTATATTCAATTCAAAAAAGTAAAAGCACATCAAAATGATATCCTAATATATATATTTATATGTATAATTATGTCTTTAATTCTCCTTTATACATATATACACACTTTTGAATATATATATTATTGATGAGCTGCGCAAACATTTAAATTTAGTTGAATATGTTCAACACCATAGACTTACCTGGTTAACGGCATGGAGGCGCTTCATTGGGCCATGTGGCTCGAGGGCAACTGATCTTGCAGCATTGATCAAATCTAGTACGCCAGCTAGCGACACCTACATTAGCATCAGGGGTTCATGTTGATTTGTAACCAATAAACTCGAGATACAATTGATTCAGTTTAATGTCACAGTCATCAAAACTTTAGATAGCAAAGAGAGAATCCGACTTGAGCATGCGCACAGTACAGTTAGTGTCGCCACTCTAGCTCGTTTCTGATTGGAGGAGTTGAGTTTGTTACAATTACCCCTGTTCTCCCCCCTACTTTTAGCTTTTTCACATTTCTAACTCTAGTAGGCTATACTTTTAAAGTTAGCTATCAGTATAACTGTTCATCCATTACTTTTATACATTTTGAAGAATTCCCCTATTACTATTGCTTACTTATTTCAACAGCTTATCAAACTATTTAACCGAACAAATGCTACGATTTACCCATATACTGTTAACTATCACGAGCTAACTCCCTCGCTAGCTCATTTTCAGGACACTCAATCACAATTCACAGACTGCATCTTCATTTAATTCAGTGAACTGACAAGCAGAGCATTTATTTCATTCACTACAATATGACAAATTCAGAAATGTACAGTTGGTTGAATATTTCAGGCTCTCTGTAAAGGGTACAATTTCACAGAGTATTTTTATTTTTCCCCCAGTGGAGACCTGTAGTTCTCTTTGCCCAAGGCGTTAACAAAAGTACAACTCTTGAAAGGTCTTTATATAGACTCTCTAAAACTGTCGGCGCCTACCGTGGCCTTTTTCTTACGCAATAGTCTGCACACACAAACCATTTCAGCTTGAGGCTACGTGCTACACTTGAAGTGCTACCTTGTAGAGCAGGAAAGGAACATGACTTCTTTATGAGAGCTTTTCTGAGCAGGGAAGACATTCAGACATGAGTAGACAGAAAACAAGGCAAGGTGAAGTTTATTGAAGAATTCATGACTGTCTTTTTGCGTAGCCCTCGTGTCGACAGAAAAAAACCAAAAACCCATCAATTATTAAGTGTCTTTCCTTACAACACGGCGATACAAGCGCTATTTAGTAGCCAGGACTCAGAGCACCTGATGTAAAATAAACAATCTTTGCTGACCACACTGGATATTGTCAAAATGGTCTCATATCTCCGATTAATGGAGATTAAATGGCCATCATTTATTCTTTGGCACAAAGGAATACAGTGAGTACACAAGTCGGCCACTGTCTTTATTCTTCAAGTTTTTACTGCCAATATTTGGTATCTTTTCAAGCTTTTGTCTTAATATAAACCAGAGGAAAGGTGTAGTGACAAAAGAAGACGATGTTATATTTAAAATATACATAATGCACCACAGCATTTTGGATGAAATCATTCAATTTTCATTCATTCATTTTTTTAAAGCAATCACATCTTTGGTTCAAAGGTAAATTTATATTCTGCAAATACTGTAGATGAGGAAAACACCGGCAAAAGGCTGGTTAGGGCTGCGTATCCGTCCACAGATTTCAAAATGAGTTGTTTGACCGTTCAGAGGTGACTATTTCGCTAATATTCATTGGTGCATCACCATCGTCACCTCGATCACCACAAGAACATTTCACCGTGACAGGGAGAATACATCACCATATCAAACTTTTCATGTCAGTAACTGTAGTTCCTGTAACTCGGCATGTAAAGTATAGGCAAGTGCCTCCGGGTGCATGCAAACGCACCGGATTGCTAAACACAGACGTATCGCATTGTTTGCCAAAGGCGACCTCTGCTTGGGCTAAAGTTTGAGAATAAAAACTTTACACGGACACCAACATGTGTCACCACCACGTGTCACCCAGGGCAGGAAGACTGACAGACACCGTTGGTAAGTGCCTTTTCCCGTGATAAGACATCACCTTGGCGTTTAATGGAAAGGTGTTTTTATGAAAGCGGAGAAAGCAGGCATGTTTTGCTTTCAATCAGAATTGGTGAGTCAGACACGGAGGTGGGAGTAAAACTAAACTGAGGAGGGAGCCAGGGCCGGACGTTGAACTCATCTGAACCGTCTGCCCATGCAGTCAAACAGTTCACCGCACAGCTCGTTTACATGCAAGTGTGTGTGCATGCACTGTATACAGTACGCAGCATCGGGAGGGACTCGACCATACTCAAAAAAGGGAACTGAATTTAAGTTCCTCGTTTCCTTTGCGGCCTCTGTTTACTCACCTAAACACTTTAGCTGCAAACATCGAATCGGCTGCGTGACCAAAAAGCAAAGGCAACTGCCATCTTGGGCCGATCAACACTATCGAGATGCTAGCAGTCCCATCTTCAAGAGCTACAGGAAGAGAGGGCGTTGCCAGTTTTGTCAAACACTGGGGCCAACAAAAAAAAGAAAAAGTGTCATGCAGAAGCTTGTGTGGTGTTTATTCAGATCACTCCTCTACCTCACTCTGTTTTTTTTCGTTACCTCCTAGGGGAGCGTGAACCTCCGGCCTCGGCGTCTGAACAGCAGCGCTAAAACGAGGCAACCCCGCGGTCACTCACACAGGAAACAGAGAAGGCGGACGACCTCACATCCTGCCCGAGAGATTTGGACGAAGCGCTTTGCTCCTCGCAAGGGCACGTATTAAAAGATCTCTCTCACGTGAAGGCAGTGGTGTGGTGCCGAGCGCCCAGATAACGTACATGTCTGCTGGAAGTTTAAAAAGCCCAATATTGCAAAAACATCATCAGGTGTCTCTGTTGTGGAAAACAAACAAACAGAAATACAGATCTTTGGAGGGAAATTACATTCACAAGGAAATGACAAAGCACTCGAGGCAGTGTTTCCATCACAGACAAGTCAAAAAACAATAGCTAGCACACGCGCGCACACACACACACACACACACACACACACACACACACAGCTGAACCTGAGGTCCAAAGGCTTGTTTGCCAACAGGAAACTTCTTTTAACTGCTTTTGTGGTGCTACAGAGACCGGTAGCAAATGTATCAATGCGGCTTTAAGGGGCAGACAAGTCTCTCACTTGTGTCAAACTAGAACCCCCCCCCCCCCCACGTGATTACTCATAAAAAAAGACTCTGAAAAAAGGAGGATGTTGCACATCTTGATCTCACCTGTCAGACTGGCAGTGAAACGGAGAGGCAGCTTTTGACGCACCGATTGGAAGCAGTCTGTTTCGCCAATGTACGACTGAAACCATCCTCCCACTGCTCTACCGCATGCTGACGAACACCACGTAGATATTTCCCATACAAAGTCCACACGTCACACACTTACAAAAGCCTGCCACGTTTGTGCAGCTGTACAACAATAGCCTTGGAGCTCAGCAGCTTCCCCGCTGAAGCAGTCTGTGTTTGTTCACTTCAGTCTCTGCCCCCCTCACCCTGCTCGCCATCATGGCTTCTTGGCTGCAGTTTTGACTTTCCCGTTGGGTCCCGTTTTGATCTGGGTCATCTCCACATCTGTCAGGGCGTCAGGGGGAAGGCACGAGCGCATGCGTTCGATGGTCTTCTGGTGAGCTGCCCTCTCCTGCTCCAGAGAGCGAATCATGTGCTTCATTTTGCTCTCCCGAGACAGGAAGTTCTCCACGCTCGTCTCCAGCGTCTGGATCTTCTGCCGCGCTGCCTGGAGGACAGAGATGTCTCAGTGAGTACAGGGGTGCGATACAAAGACAGAGGGGGCCTGAACATCTAGCACAGGAGCTACGGATTCTGAGAACTCCGCTGGAAGTCGGCACTCGTGCGACTTTTTACCAGAACCACAGCACAAAATCTGACATGATTGATATGATTGTGGTGCATGCAGAATCCAGGCTTTGCGTAATTCACTTGTAAAATGTTGCACTAAGTGTCCACTGTTCTTATATTGTCACAGCAGATACGAGAGCAGCTCAATACCTCTTTGCCCCTCATTAATGTGAGGAGCTCAGAAATGTGCAGTCATGTGACTTCAGCGGCCCCGCTGCGCAGATTCACAAACAACTTTTGTTTGTGAAAAAGCATTGGGAGAACAGTTAGTGTTCAACCTCTTTGTCTCGCTGTCACTCATTGAGTTGTTAAACTTGTGTTTCAGTGCCATCTATGGGCGGTCTGAGGCATCATCAGTGCGGCTCTCCAAACAAATACGACAGCCGTTCACCAGTCCATCAAAAGAAGGAGGCATAAACTGACCAACAACTTAAATACCTCCCACAGTTACACATCAATTCCCTCAATGAGTAATCATAAAAACAACCAATATCCTTACTAATTATACACCCAGCATTTGCTGCCGTTTCCCAAAACCCCATTACCACGGATGTGAAAGGTAACAATTGTGCAGTGTGATTTCTCTCTTCCCTACCTGAAGTTTCTCCAGCAGGTCCATGTTCTGTTTCTTCAGCTGCACATTGGTCTTCTCTAGTTTGTCGAGCCGGTCAGAGTCATCGGGCAGCGGCCCGGCTTCTAACATCTCATCCTGCAGGACGTGGTACTCCACCTCGTACGCGTGCAGCTGCTTGGAGATGTCCATCTCCATTACCTGGCAAACAACGGGTCACAAAAGTCATCAGTATATCGGTACTGTTAGAAAAGGTAAACGTAAAGTCCAAAGGGTGAGTCAGTGATTTGAAAGCTTTACATCTTCAGTAGGAACAAATGGGCTTGGGGTTGAGAGCCACATACCGTCTGGAGAAGTCAGAAAGTACTGGGAGATGGACTAACATAATGTTGGTTTTGGTATCGTCATGGGCATTGTTGAAAAAATACAAATATACAATACTGCCAACCTTATGCTCTGCTATTAATCTGCTGGATAATAATGGCATTTAAAAACGCAGACTTTTCTGGATTTGACAAAGTAAACTATTGCGATTTTACCAAAGGAGTTAAAATTGGATAGAAAATGGCTTTGGCTAAACACAGAGCAGTACTTTGTCAGGAGTACAGGCACAGAGAAAGTGTATCACGACTATAATTCTACATAGTCATACCTGATTGCTCAATGATTCCCTTCTATTTAAAGAGACAGTTCACCCCAAAATCAAAAACACCTCCTTCTCCTCTTACCTAGTGCTATTGATCGCTCTAGATTGTTTTGGGGAGATATCGGCCGCAGAGATGTCACCCGTCTCTCGTTTCTCTCTCATTTGAATAACTCAACAGCAATGTCTCTGTCCAGAAATCCGGACCCGGTGACTCTAATCCACAGACCTTGTTGTGAGCAGTTTCAGGCAGGAACTACAGTTGACAGAAAATAAGTCTGTGGCTCATGATTTCTGGAAAGAGATATTGCTGTTGAGTTTTTAAATGTTTTTTTTTTGGCGCTTTGAGGACCACAAGCCATATATTCCCTGTATATTGGAAGGAAGGCAGACATCTTTACGGCTGATATCTCCGACACTAAGCGACTTCGACCAAAACAATCTAGAATGATAAACAGCACTGCAGATAAAAGGATTTTGGGGTGTACTGTCTCTTTAAGTTATATGTATCTATAGAAAACCAGTAGAAACAGCAACGGTATTGGCAGAGTTAGTTGTTACTGTTGATGAGCTATTATTTGAGCGTAATGGGCAGCCTGTGTGGAGTGTGTGTGTGTGTGTGTGTGTGTGTGTGTAGTGCGGTTCGGTCCATAGTACTGACACAGAGCTGAGATCAATAGACAGCGAGACACAACCAGACGCTACTCCCACAGCTGATTTTAGCGAATCGGTCATAACTTCAAAAAATATCTAACACTGATAATGTTCATACTTATCTGAGTGATCTAACTCATACATGTATTCTTTGATTGTTAAACAGAAGCTTCATGTTGTTAGCCACATTTTCCCGTCACAATCAAAATGCTTTGTTAAAGTTTTCTTTGCAGCAAATCTGAAAATAAAAATACTTTTTTTAACTTGTATTTTTGATCAGTTAGCCAATACTTTATCGAAATATGCAGTCTCGTGGGACCGTGCCTTGTATTGTATTGTGGGTCTTTAACAACGTGGCCCCTCTAAAGACATCACAAGTATCAGGAACCTGTCGGCTTACCACAATAATGAAGTTGCCACTCGTGCAGAACATTTACATTTACATGCGTCATTGTGCCAATCATCGTACTATTTAAACTTCCCACTCTGTACCTTGGCAATGGTCTGCTCCATCTGGGTCTGAGTGAGGGCGGGAAGTGTAGTTTTCAGATAGTCCACGATGCTCTCGAAGCTGTCACACTCCACTATCTCCCCCTCATGGCTGCTCAGCAGACAGAGAGCCACTTTGAAGACCACCCCGGTCCCTTGGACAAAGATGAAATCTGAAAAGAAACACAATAAAAAGGTTGAAGACACTTTTTCCGAAGCTGACATTCTCACAGGGCCAGATGAGCATTTGCGTGTGAGCGGAACACAGCGAGCCATTATCCGAAGAACATACCAAAGACGCGGGACACGAAGTTGAGCGGGAACTGTGAGGCGAAGAGGGTGAGGAACCACGGCGCCGCGTAGAGGCTCGGGCCGATCTCGTGCTCCTCCAAGTGGTTGTACAGGTCGCGGTGGTAGTCGTGCAACAGTCTGGAGAGCTGGTACATCTGAACCTGGGAGGACACACAGAGGCAAGTGTGCACGGGCATAAACACACACACGTTCAGACAGATGAGAAACACAGAATAAACTGGAATATCTGGATCTGCAGGGAACAGAGCAGTCTGAGACTTCTTAAGCAGTACCAGTGTTGCTTTAGAGTCCTGCTCAGACACGCGTCCAGGCCGAGCATTAGAGGGGCTGTGCTAAACACTGCAGTGATACTGTGCGGCACAGTGAAATGCGCAGACGACAGAACAGAGAAGCAGAAGTTAACCGTCTAATTTTAGCTCGGGTCAGTCTTACAATTTCCTGACGGTTACAAAGAAGACGAGTCATACTTTTACCTCCTCGTGCTGAGCCGCTGCACGGAGATAAACAAAGTCCTCAAAGAGCAGCGCTGCAGTGTGGAGAGCAACTGCTCGGCTAAATGTTTACCCGTTACGGATTAAACATCACCACGCCTGTCGGTGCTGTCGCCCCGGCGAGGTCAGCTGATCTTTAACAGAAGCTAACAGAGCAGGCACGCAGGTGTGGCTTGAATAGGAGGTGGAGACACTGGCTGCTGTTTGCTGTTGCCAACCAATAACTTACACAAGGCCCTTTACAGCCGGCAGACGACAGCTACAACTTGAATGTTAAAGTCCAGTGGGATTGTCACTCCCATGCTGTACGTATGGTAGAACTTAAAGCCGCAGTGTGAAGTATTGTTGTGATCATAGCTCTTTTATTACTACCAAAATGAAATGCTCTTATTATTCGGAGCCCAATCTATTATTGAGAGAAAACTGAAGCAGTCTTTGCCATTTGCGTCCCTTCTATTCATAGTGGCTTTAATGTTCAGAGGATTTCATCTTCTGTATGAACACCACTTTATTACTTAACGGTGCGGTTAAAGCTGTGATTTATTTACCTTGCAGACGGGCTCGATTTTCATGATGTAATAAGATCAAGCAAGAATCACGGGATCACATTAAAATCCATCTCGTCAGGCTTCAAGTGATGCATTTGTGCCTGCGCCAATCAGAGTCCTTTGACGAGCTACTGGCAGCTAGTGGCGTGGACACAGAGAGACGACTGTTGCTTCAAAACAACAATGGCGTCTCCTAAAGAGGTTAGCGTAGATGCTGCAGTAGCATCGCTTCTATCAGAACTGTTGAGTATTTCTTCTTTGAAAGAAGAGCAAAGAACGACACTGAAGGTTTTTCTTGATGAAAATGAGGTTTTCGCTCTTCTCCCGACTCGCTTCAGAAAGAGTTTGATGGACAGATGGTTCCTCCAATCCCCTGGCATGTACTTTTTGGAAGTGCCTGCACTTCTCCAAACAGTTTTCAATAACTCCTTCTCAGATGGTTCTGTGTACCAAACCATCTGGAGGGTCAGGTTAGTTAACAGACCAACAAAACCAGACTGACCTGCCGGACCAAAGGCCACCATACTGTCCCCGGGAGCAGAGAAGAGATAGGAAGCTAACCAAGCTAGGACCTGCGGCTACTCCATTACCCAGCCTACTGCTGGCTGTCTGATGCCCGGTCGCAAAACAATAAGACGGATGAAAGCAGAGAGATGTTGGTGACTGTTGAGCCCACATCTTCACAGAGACCTGACTCCATCGTTCATCCCGGGTCAAGCAGCACTTGATGAGCGGACAGCAAGACAGAGAGCAGGACTCCGGTGGGACGAGAGGAGATGCACTACTGTTTTTGTCTTGTTTGTCATGTGTTGTGTCACAAATGAGCTAGAACTGAATTTGGTTGTGCAATAATGACAATAACTGATCCTTGAATCCTCAAACAAGTTATCAAACACATTTAAACGACTCCATAGCTGAAACTGTTCCTCATATCCTAACAGTTTAGTGGACCAGCCAGCCATTGGTGTACTGACCTGCAGAGACACCATGTCGGGTCTGAACTGCTGCCTGATGCCGAGGTCGTACATGAGGAACGTCAGCAAGTCAAAGGCCTGTTCTTCACTCATGTGCAGCAGCAGCACTCCGGCCACGAAGCTGATGCCCTGGCAGTAGCCGACCTGTGTGCCGCGCGCGCACACACACACACACACACACGCGCCCCACACACACACACACACACACAGAACACAAAATATGTACTACCAATGTCATAATATTCACCACACTATGGCAGGGCAAAGAAACAGTGTTACAGTATGTACCTCCGTATCCAGCAGAGAATAGGCTTTCAGGAGGTTGTAGAGGGACAGCTGCCCTGCGCCCAGCTGGGCTGAGAAGTACTGGTGGGTGGGGAAGGTCCGGCCTGAGAGGACAAAGATAAGATTTACATCTGAACATTTACAAAAACAGCTTCTGTGAGCGTTTCAAGAGGAAGGAGGACCCCCTTTTTGTTTTTTACAACCGTGTGCCCACCTAGATCCACCAGAATAGAATGCTGCTGCGCGGTGAGCTGCTTCAGCAGGTCTTGGTAGGGGGTGTCCGGGGCTTGCTGGCGCTGGGGCAGCCTGTGATGCAGCCGGTGCTGCTGGGAAAGGAGGAGCCAGACCTCCCCACGCCTGCTCTTAGGAACACCTGCACAAAACACTCGTGCTCATTCAATACGTCACACATGCACCGTCGTGTCTTCACAACCACCCTTAAAAACACTCACCTTGGTGGAGAGCGTGGCACATCTCCTCCTTGTCCTGTGGGACCGTGGTTCTGCCTGGGGCTGTCAGCTTTCTCTCCCACAATGCCTGTGCTTCTTTGGAGCACTGGCCCACCTCCTGGTAGTTTAGCTTCATCTTGCGGATGTGCAGCTCATCCCTGCTTGCTGCAACACAATAAACGGGACAAGAAAAAAAAAGAAAAAAAGACAAAGGAACATATTCAACATTATTTTGCCAATTAAGAGTCTCTTGATCGCACCAGAAAATCAAGACCAAAAGGTACACAAAAGGAGGTGTGTGCTTATTAAACTTGTGTAAAACAGGCTAGTTAAAAGACGGCAGATTTGAAAACAAGTGTGGAAACAGTGCCTCGCGCGTTTTGTCACCAGTTGCTATGGAAAGTCTGCCGTGTAAACACAAAAGCCACAATACCCACATTAGCACCAACGATCCATCTCCATTATGCTGGAGCATGGAGCAGCTACATCGAGGTACAACAAAAACACCATGAACCATGTATGATCAGCCCTGAACATGCAAACAAAAGAAGCTGAAATTGAAGGAATATAATAAACCAACACCCGAAATCATGCAAGCGATCTATCTGCCTTGATCCCGTGGGCTGCTTTCACATCGCTTACCTTCTATTGAAAAGGGATATTCAGTTAGGTCCTCAGACCAGCATTGATGTCATGTTAACAAACAAGGAAAAAGATGTGTTGGTATACAAAATAATATAATATTATATAACCTAGTATAATCTAATTTCATATTATATAGTTTAATCAAATAAAGTATAGTATAATCTAATACAGTATAATCGAATATAACCTAATATAATCTAGTATAATCTAATCTAGTATAATCTATCATAATATAATATACTATAGTATAACATAATATAGTATAGTATAGTATAATATAATATAGCACAATATAATATACTATAATCTAATATACTATAGTATAATATAACATAATATAATATAGCATAAATTATAATATAGCATAATATAATATAGTATATCATATTGTTGCATAATCTAATATACTATATTATAGTAACAGAATATAAATGTCCTCCTTTGAGAGCAAGGCCATTCTTTGTCCATTGTTTGAGGCAGACATGCATGAATCTGACACACATTATGGTCTTAGACTTTTTCCCACATTTACAATGTGGGGTTTACTTCACCTCACTATAAAGATGCCTGTTTATGATAATGCAGTGTCCCAAATGGCCTCTACTTCCTCTCCATTCCTCCTCTTGCCCGCTAACTTCCTGTTTAGAGACGAGTGCTTGTGAGGGGAGGAGAGGTAAAAAATGGATGTCTAAAATAAAGTTTGGGATACACCCTTAATAACTTGGGCCATTAGAGGGCAATATTTACAAATGCTATTTAAAATATTACTGTTGGTCTTTCCTCATACGTGCACCTAAACCCAGTGAGCGCTTGAGTGTGTTTGCATATCTGCATGTGTTCATAGCTGCGTGCATATGCAACACCGAAACATTCTGCTCTAAATATAGCCGCTGCTCCAGAATCTCCGACCGAGACGGCAACATTCGACCTCTCAAAATAAACGGAGACGCCAGCGCGAGGAGGAGCCTTCCATCCTCCGTCCACGCTCGCAAAGCTTCAGCAGCGAACAACAAGACTGTAAGTGTGAGAGCGTGAGGTGAGGGCCGAGTGTAAAACCTTCATGATTTGGGGGGGGGGAAATGGGACGGGACTGGAAGTTCCCCCCCGTAATAAATATCTTAACAATACGACCCAGTGTGCACTAAAGATTCCTCATATTTGTCCTTCATGTGACCAAAGGAAGCATTCGTCCTCGGGGCGATTATCATACTTGTGCACAGCAGTAAACGCAACTCACCCTCCAGTCTCTGGTTCTCATTTTCCATGCGCAGCAGCAGGATCTGCTGGTGGATGGCCGTCTTCCAGAGGGCCCGGTAGTCGGCCCCCGTCCTCTTAGGCCTCTCCCCGGACAGGGGGTCGCCCGCCGGGGGCAGCAGACGCCCCAGAGGGTCCAGACCTGAGCCCGCGCTGCGAGGAGAGAGGGGCAACAGCTCCCTGCCGTCACAGTAGTCTGAAACAAAAAAGAAAACGCATCTTTTTAATGTCTCAATATTTTATATGAACCAAATGACGGTGTGTGCAATCTACGTGTTTAAGCTCCCTCGAGTATGATAAGTAGGACTATAAAAGGCAAGAAGACAGGCCATGAGAACAGGTAGGAGGATCACTTTCACAAGCTCCGTTATCACCGTTAATCTGACAAGGAGGGAGTGGGAATGTTCCCCTTTCCTCTCAGCCCTTACTGCGTTCCCCATAGACACATGCAATGTCAAAGTCAGAAGTGTCCGAATTTTCCACACGAATCAAATGTCCTCATTTTCTATGCGCGTGTGGATTATTCAGAAGCGGACTGAGGGATTGTGTTACCGGACCTGGGTGCTGCATCGAGGCGGGCTGCCTGTTCATGGGCGAGGCGACCCTCAGGAAGATCTTCTGTCTCCAGGAGACCCTGCGTGGGGTCGGAGGGAGGCCCCCGCTCACAGAGTCTCCGCTGCAGGTGGACAGGGTCCTCTTCCTGCCTTCCCCATTGCTACGAGAGAGGAGAGCAGCGTCACGGACGCCCGGCAAACGACTCAGGTGTCGCTTTGCGAAGACACTCTTTCATCAACTTTTTACAAACGCACGCACACACACACACACACACGGTTCCCATCAGCAAACTCACTGAGCTGATGGGAAATGGTCCAGGTGAAGCTTAAAATGACTGATGTGGAAAACATGCACCGGGCATTGACTGGTTCCCACAGTCCATGTTACTGTTAGGGCAAAAGGTCGTGTTGTTAGGTAAGATCAGCAACAGAGACGGCCACAGCTGAGGCGCATGCGTGCTCGTTGCTTTTCTGGAAAAATACTTTTTGTTGGTGGAGAAGAAAAGCTGGTTACTGAGCTGCTGGACAGCTTCATGTTCGCCGTTTCAAGTTATTCATGTTTCACATTTATCGGAGCCATAAATTCACGCCTGTCAACAACCAGACAACACAGGGAAAGGGAACCGTGTCTGTAGGGAACTTGGCAGGTTCTAAAAAGATCCTGTCTTAACAGCATTATTGCGTAACAACTAAAATAAAGCACGTACTCTCATGTCGAAAGTTCACATTTGAGCATGGAATGTGCATAAAGAGGTGGGTGAGCTGCAGGGCAGCATGATGATGCATGATGCCATTACCGACGTCCAATAGCAGCAGAAATAAGTCGATATTCTTTTGCAGGTTGGGTCGTTTTACTTCAATAACTAGTAAGGCTGCTTTCAACTACTCTACATACATGTGAAATGAACGTGATAATGTGGCTCTCTGAAATATTGCAGCGCAGATTCTGAGCACCAGTGCAATTAAAAGTTACGCATTCATTATATGACCTATTGGATTTGTACTGATACATTTGAAATCCTGGCACCAACTTTTACTTTTTTAGTTTTCAAGTGTTTTTTGCGAGTGTAAGTTCACATTTACACACCGAAGCTGTTCAATGTGAAAACGGAATGTCAAGAACTGAAGCGACGAGGACAAATTACATTTCTGCTCCGTTAAAGAACCAAGCTCTTCGTGCCACTTGTCAAGGATCACTCGACAGCTACAGCAGTTAACACGCTTGGTCAGCGCGGCGGATGCCCGCCTCCTCGTGTGCAGAGTGGAAAAACAGGAAGTGACCTTTGTTGAAACAAAGGTCAACGAGAGCAGGTTGTTTACTCTCTCAGCTGTTCTGCACACATCAGATTAAAATTGCTCACTCGACACATTACCTCGCATTATGTTTTCCTGCTCGTAAAAGCCACAAAGTAAAAGACAGCACTGGGGTTAAGTTATCCAACCGTGCAACAGATAAAGAGATCTGTGAATATGTGGGCATATTCACATCTAAATACTCTGCAGGTCCAGGTGTTTTTCAAAAAGGTGTCTTTTGAACCTGCTCTTCATTTAAATAATCAATTGCATTTTGCTGCATTATCAACAAAAGCACTCAGAGGGTTGGAGGAGGAGGAGAAACATCCTGTGGAAATGCCAGTTTACAATGCCTGCTCCACTGAACCTCATTCGTAATGCAAATGTTGACCTTTACTTTCTGCCATGCAGACACCTGCTAGACCGTGCCAGCCGCGTGTGTCTTGCTTTCCTCGAACATACAGATGAGTGCAGCTGAACATTAACAGCAACCTTTCAAAGTAAGTAGGTCGCTGAACTGAGTCGGCGTGATGCTTTAGAGTTCCTGAGGCATCGTGGGTGGCACTGGTCAGGAAAAGGTGATGTGTGGTTAATAAAGGCTGTAAATCCAGTGGAAATACAGTTGTGCCGTGCAAAAAAAGTCTGAAATCCACATGCAAATACAACAAGAGAGGATACCAGCATCCCCTTCTACTTCTGAGAGAAATAGGAAGAGAGGGGGAGGGGGGGGGGGGGGTCCAGCTGCAGAGACGATGGCGGGAATAAAAGGGAACGGCTGTAAAGTCTTTTTTACGATTAAAAAGGTTGCTGTGGATAAAAAAAAAGTATGAAAATACAGGGACAGAAAAAGCTGGGTGTTAAAAGGTTTGGACAGCCAACACGTACATACGGCTACTGCCATCCCAGCAAAGACCCGTTTGCCCCTCCCGCCCCTTGGTGGTCTGGGTATAAGTAGGGGGGGGGGAGATTTTGTCTGAGCGCACCCCCCCCCCCCCCCTCTCACCTCTTGAGGCTCCCGCTGTCGGCCAGGGAGCTCAGGGAGCCCAGCGAGCCCTGGTAAATGCTTTTCAGGAAAGTGGGGGCAGAGAAGGAGGAGGGGAGGCCGAAGGTGGACTCGCTCTCCGAGACGCTGCGCGTTCTCGAGACGGCCACGGGACTGAGCGAGCCAAACATGATGCCCACAAATACAAAAAAAACAAAAACAGCACACAAAAAGAATGAGCTTTTTGGTTTGAGGAACATGAGGGGATCAAAACAGTGACAGGAAACTTGCAACGCTATTGTTCAGGGAGGTGGAGAGAGCACTGCAAATAGATTACATTGTTTGAGTGAACATCCAACGTTAACTCAATATTTAGTTCGCGTTAAAACCGATTCAAAGAAAAGAAACAGATTTTCTGAGCAAAAGTTAGCATTAAATATATATAGTCAAACAAAACACAAAAAAAAGCTCACTCCTGGAGAAGCTTTTTAGCTTCTTAGCTAAACATCCACCCTGTGCAAAACATCCACTCCTGCAACATTACTAAGTGACGCATACTGTCCTTTCTCCCACGGGTTCGAACTCGTGAGGCCGGGACTGACTAGCATAAGTTACCTGCTCTGCAGCAGCTCGGGGTTAACAGACTGCTGTCTGCGCAGCGGAGGCTGTCTGCTCAGGGCGGCCGGCTGGCTCTCGAAGGAGATGCGTTTCTTCACAGGTGGATGGCTGAAGGTGTGGGCACGCCGGCGGAACTGCAGGCCGGCTTCCGGGTCGCCGCCGCCGTCGTCGGGGAAAGCGGGAGGGGAGCCCGGAGGGGAGTGACCGGGCGATTCCTCATCCTGCTGAGGGGGGCCGAATGCGAGCAGCAGAAATAAGTCAGTACATAGGGGGAAAAAACAGTTATGTACATTTATGAGACTTTCTAATTAGATGTTAAAGCACGGTTGGATTTTCTGAAGTGTCTGACTGTCCAGCTGGATGACACAGTGGTGCATGATAACAAAGTCCTCTAAGATATTCTGCATAGCTACGCAGATCAATAACCTAGGTTTCAGCAGCAACGGGTAATAATCACATTAAATACCTTTGGCAGGCAAACCACACACAGCTAGTAACTCTGTTCCATAAATAAAGAACACCACCCAACATACTCAAGTTACAGGCACTTACCTAGCCAGCGTAAAGCCAAACAACCAACGTTCCACGTTTAACTCTCCACTCAACACTCATGGACTCCGAGTTGCCTCACGCCTGGTAGCACAACACCCATATCTATTGTATTCTAATGGCCAGCGTCCCGTGACTCACGGCCTCACACACCGATTGGTGGAGAGGACCCGAGTGGCTCAGCTCTACATGAAAACCCTCCAATCTCCCTCCCTGCTCTGGCAGACCTCCCTCTCTAAGATCTGACATGGCAGGAGATATTTAGCAATATTTGTGCCGCTTCTTTCAATACACAGAAAAAAATAAAGTGCAAAGTCTGACAGACCTACTGTCACTCTCTCCACCGCTCATCACATTGCAGGTTTGGAAAGGTCTTTCGGCCTGTTAACCCTGTGTAAATCATGGCAGATGTCAGCTGACTGGCTGAATTTTGATTGGTAGATATGATGACTCAGCGGATCAGGGTGTCGCGTCGTGCTGTCCTATGACAGGGGAAAGGAAGGCGGGGGAGCCAGGACGGGCATGCCTCAGCAGAATCACAACTGGACATCCGGACTTGAATTTCCTGCTCGACATCAGCATCCTGACAAAATCCCCAAATCGCAGGGCAAACAACACTCTTCAGACCGTCACTAATGTCACAAAGAGGGGCGCAGCTGAGCCTTAAAATAAGACTCCTTAAGACGCCAGATTCTGCTTGCACATACAGAATATGCACATGATTTTACATTGAACTCCATACAACTTATGATTTTGTCCTCATAAGTAGGGCTGTCTGTGTCATTGTGATTATAACTTATTGATTGATATAACGGTATTGGTGGATTTGCTGACATGACCTCTTGACGGCTGATTTAATGTGAATAATTTCCCTCATTTGACGTTCCATACTTACAGTAACTGACGGGATGACATTATTGATGCAACAGGTAAAGTAAGGCAAATGCGGAGGGTCTATATTTAATATCTCCGTGCGCTAAATAGGATGAGCACAATGCGCTTAAAGAACTCCACTGCTTTGACACATCAAAATCACTTTACAGGTCTCGTTGAGGATTACTTGACATGTGAAAAAAAGTGGTGTAAAGCCTTTTGTGGCTCCAGTAAGGAGCTACGTGTCATCTGATGAATTGCCTCAAGTGACGCCACTCGAGTCAGCGTCGGTTGGGTCTATAGACTACAAGTTTGAGAATGAAAATTAAATTTTTGAGTTCTTGAATTAGAAAGAAGTGCGCTCACCAGACCTCTGCAGCCTGCTCATCATCTCTACATTAGCCGTTATTAGTATAAAAGACTCAAATCTTCGCCTGAACTATAGGCAGTGGTGTTGCATTGTGGGTGGTGTAGACGCAGGTTTTGACACAGACAAAGTTCTAACTGCCAGCCACATGCAAATATAATAATTTAAGAAGACGGGAACTAAATTTAGAGAGGGTTTCAATGCAAAAATGTCATGAAGCAAGCAGGCATTTGGTTTTCTCATGTCACAGATGGAGTTCAGTGAAAACTAGAGTTACCCATAAACTGTATATAAAAAGTGGCCGTAGTCATCGTGACATCACCCATTGGTGTGTGAGCTGCCATTTTGAAGCAGTCAGCGTTTTGTAGGGTAATTTTCTCATAGACTGCTATACAACCAGAGGAGTCGCCCCCTGCTGGCCATTTGAGAGAATGCACATTTAAGACACTTCAGCATTGGCTTCACTCCTTAGAACCGGAGGTTGCCGCCTGGTATAACCACCTCGCAGTGTTACGCTTCCGCCAACCAGTCAAGTTCCAATGTACATCCATGTCCGTCCAAAAAGTCATCACTTCAATATCTTATCATGTTAGACATGTGTGATATTTTCAGAAATACCATGTAAATTCATGAGTTACGGCGCAAAAAATGTGTTTTGTGAGGTCACGGTGACCTTGACCGTTGACATCCAAATTCTAATCAGTTCATCCTTGAGTACAGGTGCCACATTTGAAGAAATTCCCTAATCCTGACACATCGCCTTCAGGAGAATGGGACGGGTGGATCCTTTGTCCTTTAATCCGTCCACTGTAACTCAGACAATGTCCCAGGGGTGCGATGCAAACATCGGTGGAGTAACTCCATCATGACTAATGGGGAGTCAGGGGGACGACATCGCACACTCGCTCCACATTCTGCACAGCGGTGACACCGTGGAGACGACAACCCCAAACGGTCCACTCCCTGCTGCGCTGTTCTGTCTTTTGGCCAGTGCAGCTGCGTGATGATACGATGTGGCAATAATGTTCTCCACGTCAGAAAAGAACTGTTGGCCGCCTCCAGCTAGTGACACTTACAAAAGTGAAAGCCTATCATGAGGACAGAGATGGAATAGAACATGCTTTTAAAAGCCACTGGGTGAAAAGTGAGAATTCCCAGAGCCCCTGGAGTGAAGTTCTGGGAATTCTCTGTTAACCCCTCGAGGAACACTTACCCTTTCAAAACTGCTGACACTTCCCATGCTTCCCAAACGGCCCCGCATCCGGCTGGCACCCTGGGGACAGAGGTGATGACACAATATAAAACAAGTTCTGAAAGAACAAATGCATAAATGAAAACATGTATACACAAAATGTGGTAGGTTGGCCCGCCCTAAAACACTCTCTGCTTTATGGTCTATTTGTCTCCAAATGAATCATAATTTACTAAATGAACATGATGCTGTATTGAAGAAGACTTGAAACTAAAGATTAAGACCATAAACTCATGTTTACTGAGGGAATAAATAAAGACAAAAGTAGTGACATTTTCTCATCGACTTCGACTTCTTTTTGCAACCTGCTGGCCATTAGAGAGAATGCAAGTTTAAAACTCATTCGCATTGGCTTCACCCATCAGACCCCGAGGTTGCCGCCTGAACGGGACGGACGGAGGGACAGATAACCCAAAAACATAACGCCTCAAGCAAAGGCTATTACCGGTGAGGAGGCATAACAAAACCTTTGATGAAATAACAGCAGAACATTGAATTACGGTAGAGGCAGAAAATAAAATGTGTCATAAAAAGAGACTCTTTCTTGTGACCCACCCTTGCGAAGATGTTCTCCAGGGAGCTGGTGAGCGAGGAGCGAGCTTTATTCTTGAGGATGTCGAGTTTGAAGCGACTGCTGGCGGCCGTGCCGTCTCCTGCCGATGAGCTGTTTGATGCATTCTGTCAGAAGATGACGATGGGCAGAGGAACGGGAAACAATCACAGAAATAAAAGATGTGCGACTGTCAGTGTGAGCCTTCAAAACAGACTGTGAGCATACACAGTGTTCTGCCATTTCAATTTCCTATTTAACATACAGGCGCTCAGGCTACTTCACGCTAAAGTAAGTATCCACTCCCCTTTCATACTTCCATGGCACGCTTCCCCCACAGAAACTTCTTGAATGTAACAGCCAGTCAATTGATAACCAGCTTAGTTCTTTGTAGGAACATTATACTGTGATGACCTTAACATTTAAGATGGAAGTAAAGAGCTGAAAAGATTTGGCATCAAAAGCAGCCATCGGAGGTTTCCCAACACGGTCTATGCAACCGTACAGTCACTCACAGAAGAGTTGCTTTACCAACAGAAATAAACCCTGTTTGACTGGAATCCAAGGACTCGAACTATCTTGTTTTGTAGAATTGTGTCTATTTTTTTTATCTTTTCTGTGGCCTTGTCTATTTAAAACTGCTACTATATTCACACAACAATCCAAAAGAGAACTGTTGGATAATAACTACTTGTAGACAGAGAAGTCCAGAGGGCTGAGACAATGTGAAAGTCTTTGCTTTTCTGCAAATGAACCCAAATTATTTTTTAAACCTTTCAGCGCTAAAGTGACTTTTCTCAAATTTCAAGGCTGTTAAAGGCCCTTGGAAATGTTTTAGGCATTCGCACTACTACATTTGATTTAGATTTGAGTGAAAATGTGTTTTCGGCTCTCTAGTGAAGCTAAAGAAATCAAATCTGTAACTGTGATTTCTTTTCAGGGTCTACGTATACTTAAACAGGGTTTAAGTATCTACCTGCGGGGCCTCTCCGGAGTGGAGGTGGGACTTCTGTTTGGTTCCACAGAGCTGCCTCAGATGGAGAACCACCAGCTCGTTCTCCTCTTGGTCCGACCCGGGCTTCAGTCTCTGCAGACATGGATACACAAACACTCAAAACACAAGAAGGAAAAAAAAGCACTGCTTTGAAGCGGTCTTTAAAAATAAATCACAAAAAAAAAAACTAAAAATATGTCACAAATTTCAGATCAGGCGTGCAGAGCTAACCTTACCTGAACTCGCTCAAAAATATCTGCCTGCTCATTGTCAGTCAGCTGGGAGAGATATTTTTGGATAGCTAGCTTTGCTCTGGGTGGGTAGAGACCTGGGAACAGAAGAGCAACTGAGGATTAGAGCCCTTTCGTGTCGCGTGAACTCAGAGAAACTGACCACGCATCGACACATTTATGACTCAAGCCGGAGGGAGCGACTGAGTCCACGCGGCTCACCTTCGATCCGCTCGCAGAGCTTGTGCAGGCCATGCATGGGGCAGGCTTCGCATAGCTGGATCGGGGTCTTGTTGCTCTGCAATGCCGCTGCTGTCGTGAAGGCCTGATTCAGGGTCAGCATCACCTCATCCACCTGACGTACGCGGTATAAAGCGGGGACGAGACAAGCACGGATTGAAATACAAGTATCGGGTTGAGAGCGGAAGCTGAAGTGGCGTTTTGCATGACTCACTAGAGACTCGCTGGCACACTGGAAAACGTAGCACACATACTGACTGGGACCGGCCTCGGACTGGTCGCGACCGATGAATCCAAAATGGTCGGACTGCTTGACACCCTGCGTCACATTTGGAGACAAACGGGGAAATGGCAAGGGAAGACCACACTTTTAGATCTTTGCATTCAGTTCGGCGATACAAATCATCGAGCTGCAACTTAATAAAACAGCATGTCTCACATAGCATAATGGCTCTTTACAGCCACCATTTCCGTTTTCCATTCGGTTAGTGAAATGGCCAATTTGCTCACACTAGACAGTGCATTATCTTTATCCTGGATGTCTGTTTACAAAAAATGGGATTGCAATGCGCTGTTAAAAAAATAAAAAAAATAAAAAATAAAAAAAAGAACATATTTCTACATCACTGATAAAGACGGCAGAATTAAATGAGAATAAAAGGCCTGCTGGGCTGTAAAGGAGGGCAGTAATGCATTGATGTCCACAGAAGAAATGCATCAAATTAGTCTGAGCTCATCTTATTGCTGGGGCCGCAGCAGAGACAGAAAAGAGGCTTTCAGTGTAAATGCAGTGAGTAAAAATAAACCAACCCGACAGCACGATGAGATATCTTTGAACTTTTTCTCCAGCACCACCGTTTTACTGTCCGGACTTATGAGATTCACTTCAAAACGCCCGACCTGCGGAAACACAAAAGTATATTCAGACAGATTCATGCGAGACCACATACAGATACATGAAAGAGTACGAACACAAAACAACATCACCACACCGTTTCTCCCTGAGTCAAAGACAATCTCAGTGACCCGTTCAGTGGCACACATAAAAGCACACTCTCAAAATCGAGGTCAACAAGCCTGCACCAACGATCTTTCCCACAATTGACTGCTATGTGGAATATCATATTGAGCGTTGTGCTCTCGTTTTTAAAATTAGCTTGGTGAGCGAATGGACATGGTGTGTGAGGAATGGCAGCCGGCTCGCTCCGTAGGCAAAGCGGCGGTTTACGCAGGAGTTACGGCCTCTTTAACCGGGGCTGCGACAGAGGGCCGATGCCAGTCGCTGCAATATTACGGCCAGCCATGTGCACAGAAAGATGACTTGCAGTAGCAAGAAGCTCAGAATTAAATAAAGAGGGTTTCAAAATCCAAAAATGACTTGAAGCAAGCGGGCCATTTGGGTTTCTGGTGTCACAGATGGAGTTAAGGGAAAACTAGAATTACACAAATGAGAAATAAACCGGCCACGTTGGGGTTTAGATCCACGTCTGTCCAAAATGACATCATCTTAGGCTATTAGACCTTTGTATGCAATTGTCATATGTAGCATATTAATTCAAAATTGTATTTTGTGAAATCACAGTGACCTTTGACCTCAAATTTGAGTCCAAGTAGACGTTTGTGCCAAATTTGAAGAAATTCACTCAAGGCGTTCACAAGATGTCCCGTTCAGGAGAGTGGGACGGACGGACAAGCTGAAAACATTAATATCTCATCCATAAAAAAGCATCCATCCATCTCATTGACAAAGGATTTATATTCAGAGTCCAATAAACATAACGTCCACTGCAAATAGTAAACAATGTTAAAATAGCTCAGTACAAATGTCCATTTATACTGTAATTAAAATATAATAGACCCCTGGGTCCTGGCCGGGCCCTCAGGTACAAACTAAGCACTCAACAACAAAGCATCTTTTAATGTGAGTACATTGCAGTTACAATAAAGCTCCTCGGTGCTGAGTTCTACCAGCTCCAGTTATCTGGACTCTGAGATAAGGAACCCCCGAGCCGATGCACTATTTCTGAAACCAAGACATCAGCATAAGAGCAGCACATCATTACTTCTCGTGGAGGTCGACTGCACTGTCACATGTCCTCTACCTGGAAGAGCATGGTGCGGTTCTTGTCCGAGTCAGACGGCTGAACGTGGTTGGGAGCGCTCGAGTGTCTGCGCCGCACAGGGCCCAAGATGACGCCTTCCCCCGGCTTCCTCTGCAGGCTCCCGGCCAGGCTGCTGCAGCGCGTACGGAACTCTTGGGGCTCCTCGAACCCGGAGTCCTCCAGGATGCACTCGGGGAACGCTCCCCGCAGGCTGCTCTGACTGGCACTGTTAGACAGGCTTTTACCTGAGACACACGGAGGAGAGCCACACGTGGCTGTTTATTTACAGTCACCACATGACCAATCAGAACGCAGCAGTTTGTCATCCAGTTTAACCAAATAATCATCTATCATTTTCCGTACTTGCATGCAATAATGAGAACAATACAATTGGAATACATACTAACTAGCTCCACGAGAGAACAACAAGGTGTTGACCGAGGCAATACATCGAGTGAGGAGTAGGGTCATTTTCTCCTGTACAATCAGACTTGTTTATGCAACCTGAGGATTCGCCCCCTGCTGGCAATTAGACATTAGACTTGACAGGCGTAGCAACAGTAACTAAGGGGTGCAGGGCTTAGCGAACGGTTAATTGTGTGCGGTAAGAATCGGAGTGAAGCTACTTGCAGATTGAGCTTTGAGCGGTTGTTGTGCTGTGTGCACGCGCATTATTTAGATATATTGATTCATGCTAATCCCGAATCTGCATGAGGCTCTCACCTCCACCTCCAGTCATGTCCTCCACTCCGGGGCCTTCCGTGTATTCTATACTCTCATCCAGAGCAGAGGAGAGGGGGTCTCCTTCTCCCCCAATGAGGAACTCCACACCCTCTGTGGACCCTCGCCGGCCGCTGACCAGTCGCAGGCGCTTGCGCTCGACCTCATGCAGACGAAACTTGTCGATGCAGTCATCGATGAGGGTGGCAGGAGTCTTTTTGAGCAGAACCGTCACCTGGATATTTTTTATAAATTCAGCTGCATTAATACAATTTGCAGAGATAAAATGGAAAAACACAGGAGCTCATTCATCTCTACCTTGCCACAGTAAAGCACTTCAAACTTCTGGGAGTTGTAGAAGGCCTCGTCGGCTTCCTGTTTGGGCTTGGCGTCTTCCTTTAAGGCTGATTTGGACACTTGGCGAATGCTGCTGATCACCTCAGGGACCTGTAAGACAGGAGAGTGGACCGAAGGTATATGACAAATAGGAAGACATTAACGAGGAAAACAAAAGGAGGAAAGGGAAGCGAACTGGAGCCGATCGTAAGAGGTTTTCCTCTGCAGCTCTTCCTTCACGACTGCACACAGGAGAATAACATAACTCAACACTACCGAGATGGACACAACAACATCATTTGAAAAAACTCTTTTAACTCAATAGACACCGTGTGAGAGTTGTTTCTAGTTTCTTTAATGTTTAAAATCACATCATAATCAATGCAGGGTTTGGGAACACATGTAGACTAAATACACAACGAGCAGTCAAAACAGAACAAGTACGACTGTTTGGCTGACACTTGCAGTTCACACAAGAACATGTTCGGATTAACAAATACCATGACCCGACTTCATGAGACTTTAAATAACTCGGACTTTAAAAAAAAAAGGCATAATATTTGAACTAACTAAGGCTAGTCAACAACAGACAGAACAAACACCAGAACAGTAACAGAAGTAGGTTAGGAGACAGGAAACGCCCGCACTATGGGAATGAGGAGACAACAAAAAGCTGGAAAGGAGAGTGTGTGTGTGTGTGTGTGTGTGTGTGTGTGTGTGTGTGTGTGGCACCTGGTTGTCCCATTTTCGGTAACTTGCATCCAGGAAAAACAACCAAACAAGTCACGACAGAAAATGTACGTCTTTCAAAGCGCACTCTTATGCAACACTACGCAATTCAAAAGGCAGTTCATCATTCTGTCATGAGGCACTTTTACAATCAAGTTCTCATTCTTTTTGGCAGAGACAATGGGACTGACAGCCCCCCCCCCCCCCCACAGTGAAGGTCAGTCAAATACTCTGGTTAAGACAACAATGAGCGCTTGAACAAACAGCGGCTATCTGATAAGAGTCGCCAACTGACTGTTGAGCAAATACATTTATTATGTAACAAAATGAGTCTTACACCAGAGGTGTGACCAGAACCACAGGAGAGAAGCGGGAGGGCAGGCAGAACAGGAACGAGCCGATTGTAAACAAAGTACAAACGTCCTGCTTTTCATGGAGGCCAGTTAATGTGTGAGACACTGGAGGGATCAAAAATGCCGTACTGCTGCTGTGGCCACATGAGCTATTTTGAAGTCCCGTTTTCCAAGTGCCTGCCTTCCCGAGGCGGTAGAGCCGTGCCCGGCTGGTGACAGAGGGCTGATTGAGATGAGGAAGGGCAGGTGGTGGGTAGTTGTTCATACGTGCTCAGCCATCTGTTCACTCGAACAACACCGACCTGTGTAATTGTCATCATATCCGCCAGGAGGATCATGCGATCGGTCGCACGTATGTGTGCACCTCTACATCTGTCCACAGCTATTCTCGCATTGTGCTACACCGCAAACAACTAAATATTTCGGGGAGACAGTTACGGCTGTAAGCTCAAGGACGTCTGGTGGTTGAAGCAACTCAAGCTTTCTTAAAAAAAAACACCTTTTATTGCCTATTTCATAATTGCCATTCCCTGCCAGCGGACTCCTCTCTCACTCTTCTTAATTGGCCCCCCACACAGCTAAGTGCATCTCCAAGGTTCACTTGTTATTCTTACAACAGGGCTGTGCAACGAAATGCAGTTAGCAGCCCCATCTTGTTACACAAAAAAATACAATCATAAAACTAAAAGAACTTCTGGAATCTTTGTAAAATGTCAAAGCAAGCACATAAAAATACCTTTGTCGGGGTAAAGAAGCATTGGCCAAAGCAGTGCTGACACTAAAAGGCCACGGTCATTCAGAGGCCTTGGTGGCTGCGAATCACAGCTGCACCGTCTGATCTGTAAGGCCTGTGGAGGAATAAAAACCCAACAGCGCCATCTTAACATGTAAGGGCACTGCTGGATTATACATGAGTAACATGACGCCACAGCACCATTTGATCCGATTAAATATTTGTAGTCAACCTAATACAGATCCAGTGAAGGTGCTCAATCCTCGGGTGGAGACAGGCACAGACAGGCAAAGAGGAAAGCCCCCCCCCCCCCCCCCCCCACGGAAACCTATTCAAACAGCCTCCCACTCTTACACTCCTTCAAACTGCTTTTTAAATCCAACCTTCGCCCATCATTGCCTGGCTTTATCAAACAACACATGTGATGCAAAGCCCATTTAAACAAACAGCAGCAGCTTTAGAGCTCAGGAGAAAACTAACACGAGGATCGTTTCCCTCTGAGCTGCTGGAGTCCTAGCGCGCTCGCACTGCATGGCTCATGTCATGTCAAACCAACAGTCACCCTCAATAATAGCAGCTCAAACAGTAGCAGGCCACATAGTTCTGTTGCCCTTATCGGCACCGTTAAACCAAACTGGTGACCCAACACACTTGCACACACCATCTGCAATTAAGCCGACTGAAGAGTTATTTAGAGACACACAGGTTATCATTGTGTCTATGTAAGATACGGACGAAGGTAGACAGAGACCTGGGGGGTAATAAAAACAGAAGCAATTCCAAGATGACATGCTTTTTTTACGTTGAAAGTAATAATTGTAAGTTCTTGCAAAGTTACTCAAAATAAATTAATCCAATAACAGCAATTTGTCCAAACTTCAAATGTCAACCGTTCAACCCAAACAGAGAAAAAGAAACACTGAAACAGAAACCAGCTCATGAATCTGCTGCTGCTTGTATATAACCTGGATAAATACTGTTGCTTTAAACATTGCCGTCTTTGTGTGGCGGGAGCTCTCCCAGGATTGGTTCCAAAAGGCAGCTCACTGTTTTCACCACAGCAGTCACGTCCTCCCAGTGCTTTTCCATCTGCCTGAACACAAACCGGGCACTGTAGTGTAACAAAGTTCATGTCCCAACTCAACACAAAGTAACACGAAGGCTCTTAACCATGCCATGGGCCAAGAAGCTCATGTCATGAGGGAATATCACAATGTTCCAAGAGAGCAGCGAAATGAACTCTACTCTACATCCTCCCGTGTCTTCAGCGTGTCATAACAGTACGACGTCAGAACAAGACCAATTATATTTTGGTTATAAAATGATCTGGGGCAGTGAGCTCTCAGTTATGTTTCCTCTCACATTGTGCATAAAATCAAACAGTTACATCATGTGATTTGCACAGACAAACCAATGTATTTTACAGCAAAAAAAAAGAAAAAAGAATCAACTGAAAAAAATGGGGTCAGCTGACTCTTGAAGCATATGGAGGTAAAGACCGGAAACATTTCCAAGCATGCAAAGCTACTTCTTCACAGAATAACGCATCCTCACTTAGATGTAACACTTGTCAACATATGAATAAAGTCAAATTTGTTCCCAATGCACTGCAGATTAAACACTTTATCGTCATTATTTCTCATTGTGCAAGAAATGTGACCATGATCACCTGGCCTGACCGGCTAACCGGCACAGGTGCGACTCAACAAGTTTATCAACACCTCTCAATAGCAACGAATGGGAAAAGAAAGTCATGACTTTTTTTGAATTATTTCAAATTACAGTTGGAAACACAGAATGCTGATTTAGACTTCTGCAGTATAGGGCAGTTAAGTAAGTCACTCTTGTGTCCCACTATCGCAACGTGTCGCAGAAAGATCACCAGCACCCACAAGACAACAGCGGAGGTGGAAAGCACACAGGCCCGTGGCACACTGAGCAGGCTCTGGCTGTCTACTGTTGCCTTGATAACAGCACAATGGAGATGAGTTGAGGGTTAAATTTGAGCACGCTGTGATGAGTCTCTCACTGGGGACGTAAAGGAGTGTCCCAAACTCTGAGCCAAGTAAAATGCTACAATCGAACTATTATGTGGAGCCTGTTGTCATGGATACACCAATCAAGAGTGCAGAGATGACCGAGTAATGCCAGACTGGCCGCACCTTATGCTTAACCGCCAACGACGGCATCAAAATCCTTTATAATCCACGGGGACCGAAGTTGCATTTCAAGTCGAGGAGGTTTCAAACACAGGAACACACACACAATAGGACATTCCATGTGTATTCATAGACGGTGCTTTGTAGGAAATTCTTCTTGTTAAAACTCCATTTCTTCCCCCCACTTGTACAAAATCGACAGAGCCAGCTAAGCTTTGCCCCTCTTCAGGACACCACTCGTCGTTTCATTTTTAACCTTTCACATCGTATCGGTAGATGCCAGGGGTCTTTCCTCAGGCCTCGGGCTAAGAATAGATTTCAAAAGAAAACGTGCCCGTCACTCCAAAACAAGGCAAAGAGTAAGAATGTCTTGTTGCTCTGAAGCACCGAAGCACAATGAGAACTCCTGTAGCCCTGTATTATAAAGATGAAATAATCAAATCATTAACAATGTCTGCAACAGACTGTTACACGTGGCAGTGCACTGGTAGAATAAGCCATGCATTCCATATCGTTCACCTTGCACATTTGCTCGCTCGTCGGCTGCCAAACCAGTTTTTTTTGTTGCGCATTTATGCCGACTGAGGTATGTTCAAGATGCCTCTCCCCTTGACTGCTGCAAACATTTGGATGGCAGCAGAGGGGCCCCGACACCTCGGGAGTGCGTCTGCCTTGGAGCTCTCTTCTGCTCTCAGCTTTCACCAGCAAAACCAACAGCCTGCACACACCACAGGAAACATGACACAACGCAGGCGGCTTTGAGATCGATGCAGAACGCCAGCATCACTGGATGTCAGTTTGCGGACATTATTTGAGACGGTTTCTTTGTTTGGGGAGACAGGAATAACATTGACAGGGTGAAAGACTCCAGCTGGTCTTAAGTTAAAGCAGGTGAATAATCTTGTTGGCACAACCCCAGAACCCATGATTCATATATAAAAACACAACAACAACAAAACATTCTAATTCACTACTGCAAACTCACACACACCACTGTGGTTAACTCCTGAGCACAGGGCCTGAAACACTGACACAAAAAGTGCATTTCAGCAAAGATGAAAAAAACAAAACATGACTGCACGCTCAGTCTCTTTAAACCACTGACTGACTCCCACGTTCCTGATTTTTTGTTTTTTGACTCCTTACGACATTTCAGTTCATTACTCAAGAGTGGCATGCTGATCAGCATGTAAATGTGCTGACTCGATATTGTGCCTATACTGTTGTTGTCGTCACACTACAGCCACCAGAGATGTCTGACCACCCCCCCCCCCCCTGAAAAAGGGGAAAAGGGGAGATGGATTAAAAAGAAATCCAGGGTTGCTCCGTTTATCATTCCCAGCGACTGACCGGTGGCCTAAATACTTAATACCAAAGCAAACATGTTTGCACCGTTGACTAATCTTCTCTGTGTTTGGGATTAAATTACATACAATTAATATCCAGGCCCTGCACAAGACATAGCTTTTGTCTTCTGTTTACACGTGGAGCTAGATTCAGTCCATCAGAAAAAGTAAACGGGTGGACCATATTGTAAATCCTGACATCACATTTACAGTTAGGGACCCTCAGGACTTTTTGGAATATGATGAAAACATTAAAATGACAGCTTGGTATTGTTTGAACTGCAGTTTTAACAAGTGTGATGTCACTAAAAACTCACTTCTCAAGTGCAATAATCCAGAAATAACATTCATAACAGATTATTCTACTACTCCCATCAACATCATCATTGTGAAGAACACTAGACTGAGAATATCGTGCCACTCTCTCTTCCTGGTACAGTTGCTGTTGTGTCACGTGTGAACTGTATTTATTTCTGTACTCTCGGTGGGGGGCCCTACCTGGTTGGGGTCGTTGGCCCGGAAGACGTGACAGGACATCTCGGACTCGGGGTTGTCGGGCTGGCCCCGCGTGAGATAGGCGAAGTAGGTGAGGTCGTTGCTGTTGTGTATGAAGCGCGAGACGAGCTGCGCCTTGTGCTCGAATATGAACACCGACGAGCAGTTGCTGTTGGAGGGGACGCACCGGACGAACGGGGGGTTGAGGACCAGCTGAACTTCCCTCGGCTGCACCGCGGGGCCGCAGTCGCCCCTCTCGCTTCTCCTGCGGATCTCCGCCACCAGCCACGGCAGCATGGGCAAGGTGGTCCGCCTGTCGAGCGAGGACCAGCCGACGTACGTCAGGGCGAACCTCCTGTCCGACTTTGGAGGACTGCTCTCCCTCTCATCCGGACTCTCCATGTCGACCCCCGGCGGGACTCTCGGTCGAGGCTCGTTGACAGCGACGCGGGGTACTACAAGACTACTTTAACAAAATAAATAAACGATCCAGATGTACCATGTCCTGCAGCCGAGGCCGGGGCGTAGTTGTGGTTAGTTTGCAACAGTTTCCCCGTCCGCATCCACGGCAAAAAGTTGCACGCAACCAAGCGATTTGCTACACGCACATGTGCTCGGCCCGTCGATCAGCTGCATGTCATCCAAAAAGCACACATCCAATGTCACGTCAACTCATATATTTATATGGTGGCGTGTTTTGCAGCGTGTCTCCCTCTGCTCCGGTCCTCCACTGTTTGCAGCGACTCGAAACGCCAGAACAGTTCCGTACTGTCCCAGCACGAGCTCGCTTGCGTGCTTTAAAACGTGGCTGTGGATGGCTCCTGTGTAAACACAAGTCGCCTAGAGAAATCGGATTTCTTGGACGCTGCTCCTGAGCGCACAACGGGACGGCGCATTACAGACCCAACCCCGGAATCCTATTACACTGAAGCTTAGCCGGCGTGGTCGCAAGGTTTCGTTTTCCCTTTCTAAAAAACATACATGCATCGCATGCTTGTTTATCGCCTCTTAATGCAGTCTCCCGGTCTGTGATCCTTTTTTCCACAACGCCTCGTAAGGCGGAGCGGCTGTGTGCGCGTTGACGACCCGCCCCAACCGTCCCATGTGCTGGGGAAGTGGGCAGGGGCAGAGCTGCTGCGTGAAACGTGACAAGCGGGAGGCTCCACCTTTTTATACACTAGCAGCATAATAACTGCAAAACCTCTTCCACGGCAGTGTGGATTTGTGTTAGGGGCCCCCTCATGGCGGTGGTCCTCCGGGTCAGACACTCAGTTTTAAATCCTACCTACCGACTGACATCAGCCGGTGTAACGAGACCAGACTCGGCCTACACTTGGCTGTATGTTGGCAGCACAACACGCAAGAGTTCACAACTAAGTGTTTACAAGCAGGCCGCGCTGATTCAGTCTTGGAAAGCTGTAATCACATCTGATGCACTGGACTGACTTCCCATCGAATTCCGAGCACTCATATCCCCCAAAATAGTATCTGAGCCATATTTAACCTCATCACTGAGGCAGAAGCCACAAGAGCTGTGCAGCCTACTAAACCCGCTCTGCTGGTGAGCGACACCTTCACATATCCTACCTGTATACTTATAACACAGCTGCCCCCAGACCCTTATTTGATGAAATAATAGTTGTATTTTTGTTCTTGGAGTGCTGATATTGAATCGAAACATGCAATCGTACACAATCTGCACAGTAGATAACTAAAGCATGCCTTCAGATCCTCAGACTTCCCATTAGGAAGCACTCAAAAGTAGAGTCTGACTCTACATATACAGAGTAGTAAGATGGTAAACAGTGGCAGTAATTTACAGCAATTGTTTTAGTGTATCATTGTTTTATTTTGCTCTGAGCTGTGAAGTTGGGATGAAATAACCACGCACTGCAAGGTTTACATTTAATCAGTTTATTGCATCATTGGTGTGCGGCATCAAAGTGAGGACGGCGCAAAGTGGAAAAAAGGGCGACACTTGGCCTCCTCAGACCTGAACCATAACACTGTTAGACAAAACGAATGCAGTCTGATAAAACAGTCCTTCATGAAGTTTATAAAAAGTTCAGTTTAAACTGTTTTAGAGGTGTTGACTCACCTAAATGGACATTTCGGAGCATGTGGCTTGTGGTGCTTGTATTGTGTTAATACAGACAGGTGTTTCAATTATTTTGTCCACCCCACCACTGAGGGTAGAGCAACAAACAAAAACACCTCTCTGCATAATGCAGTTCAACAGCACCTCTCTAGAGCAGGCTATTTCTTTGTTAAAAATATGCAAACATTTCCTAAAATAAACGAGACAAAAATAATTCCTCTCAGTCACTTATGACCTGCCTAGATTTTCTCTTTCCTAATTATTTTGCCATGTTCAGGGGGCTCACATGGCCAATAACAGCATGCAGGGTGTGCAGCAAGTTCAGGTTGTCAAATACCGCCGCTCGCTATCTGCTACCGAGGCCCAAGTCCCCCTCTAGCTCTGTCGGATAACAAAGCGGCCGTTGTTCTCGAATTGGGATGAGAACGGGTTGTTACGTGGCTGTGTTTCCCCCTGTGCGTCTCTCTCGCTCTCTCTCCTCGGCTGTGTGCAGAGTGACTGAGTGTCTGTGTTCCCAAGCGCACACCTGCCCCTGGCTGCATTCGTTGCCAAATCAGCACCTTCCCGCCAGTTTGTTTGAGGTGTGGAAGTGTTTTATTTGTGCTTTAGAACGTATGGGCCGTGAAACATTCAGAAAATAACATTTTGTTTCTCCGACTCTCTGCTTTTTGTTCTCACTAACGCATCACGACTGCACGTAGCAGACTGTCAGACCCCCAATGAAGTAAAATGCCAGGGTTAAAGGAGATCTCTGGAACACTACCTCTTTTGTCCACAGGGGCCGCCAAATTCAACACAAATTGAAAGTTCCTTGTAGTAACTTTAAAGTGGGATTTATTACTTGTTAGACTGCATTAGGTATAATGCTACTCGATAAGTTAATGGAAAGAAGTACACTTAATCCTGGCATTCAAAGTGAAGACGAGGTTTTTCAACTATTGGAACAGCTGTTGGTCCTAAAAAGTAAATGAAAGTGCAAAAGCAGACAATTGACAGTAATTTGTTTCCACATTGTGAGACAGCCAGAAGGCCAACACACTGCTGTTTGTTACATGTAAACTGGGGTGGAATTTCCACAAGCACATCGGCAATCACACAGTCTCCATAACAGCTGCCATCTCCTTGAACTGCTTGTGAAAGTTCTGCCAGGGACAAAAAAAAAAATAAATCAATCACAAAAATCAATCCCGTGATAAATTGCACCAAAGAACATTACATTCACATCAACAAACACACACCTGGAACTGTGGAATGGTCATTTCAAAAGACCGGTGACAAATCTGTCCAGAGGGCTCGACGATCTTCAGCAGCAGAGACACATATGGGGAGTTGAGCGATCGGCAGGTGTCGGAGCTCACCGCCATGCCGAGCTTCCACTGCAGGTCCACCAACTAGCAAGATGCAGCAAACAAAGAAAGTCTCATCAGCCTCGAATAGAGACAAACTCATCAAGAAATATTTGAAAATGACATTTGGGCATACCTGGCCGATGCTGAGCATGGCCTGGACCTCCTGCTGAGCATGGACCGATGCACCATGTTCACTCCACAGCCTGTGCAACACCTGAAGGGAAGCCTTCGGCCACTTGTTGCTGCCTTCTACCAGCCTCGACACGAGGTCATCCCCAGAGAGGCCGCTCTTCCCAGCGGACCTGATGATACAAATGTCACCCGACACTGCAATGAAGTGCATCTTTGTGTAAAGATTTAGCATTTTACCAGGTGCATAACCCCGGATAAAGGCTGTTAAAGCTCCGTTACACAATTGGCACCCACGCTACAGGCATGTTCTAATGAAGGAGAGTTGGACATGCAAAAAAAAAAACATGCAAATGTATCAAACATAACATGTTGGGCCTCGATCAATACCATAAGGAATAAACGTGGGCTGACACATTCTAACACACCACGTTCATAGGCAAAAAAAAGAAGACAAAAATAGATACCTGAATGATAACATGAGAAATCTGATCATGTTCTGCAGAGCTTCATGGTCAAGTCTGACTCCAGCTCTCTGAAATCTCTGTCCAGAAAATAAAAAGAACAAAACAAGTAATGAAAAGAGGAACTTGGGAAGCTGGGTTACTGGAAGTTAAAAAAAATATTCTGGGGAAATATTGACTCACGTCAGAAATTTCGGCTGAATCCACTCCTCTGGTTTGCCCTTGAAGAAAAGTCAGAATGTGCTGACACTGTGGAGATTAGAAGATTTGTTATCGGAATTGCAGCACAACCTCTATGGCGACGACGCCACATCCTGTGCGACTTGTGCAGAGCGTGGCTGCTAATCGCCCTACAATGAACACCTTCATGCTGTATTTAACATCCCATTGTTAATCCCACTGAGAGGTTTGCTCTACTGTGGCAAACATTATGACATGAAGTGTGAAGAGAGATGCTGCTTTACATTTTTGTCAATTAAGATATTTACTCTGTGGCACGATGCGTGACCTGTGCGGGGTTCCTCTTCTCAGCACGTCTACATCACTCACTTCGATGGTACTCAAGGACTATGCTGTATGCCTCGTTCTTAGTACCGGTATTTGCTTTTTCATCAACCTGTTTCCTGCATGGGAACATGTACAAAGAGAGATCAAATATACTCACTGCTTCAGTCAACAGATCTGGAGAAAGCTGACAGACGTTGTCCACAACTTTGTTGACACCTGGAGAACAGAAGTGAAGTGAGTCACGGTGTCAGAGTCCGTCTATGTTAATCATGGTCCTTTTTAAAAGGGCACGCAAGCAAATTCAACTGCGAAGGAATCTAGACGAATAGTTTATAAATCAGAAATAAAATAATTAATCCAATTTCAAGAACGTTGCCGCATGAAATAATTGTTTGCATGTATTGTTGAGTTTCATAAAAAAAAGAAAAGTAAACAGGGTTTAACTTTAGTCATTTTGGTCCTATGAAAACGAAATTTAGCCAAAATAATAATCAAGTTGATAATATAGCAGTGTTTGGGCAAAATGATCTCATAGATATGAAATTATAAAAGCACATGTTCTAAACACAAAACGAATTCAGGAAGGACATGATCATGAATGAAAGCACTAATATCAGACCAAAAACACAGTTCTAAAATAAGCGGAAACGCATTCATGTCGCTATTAAATCTCTTTAAATAAAGGTTAGTGGTTTGACATTTATGTAAAAGCTTGAAGGAGATGCCTTCAACTTTATCAGTTGTAATATACGCATGCGGTCAGCTCCAGGTATTTTCCCAGCGAAGGTTGTTAAACAAATTCAAGGTATTGCAGTAATATTCTCCATTTAAAATATGGACACACCCTGAAGTAATGTTCGGATGCTTGTGTTATTGCTCAGAATCAGTCTGCCCTATAGCGGGTCTGCTGGAGAGTACCCTGATCACCAGACAGCATCCGTTTTTCTGAAAGTATCTCCAGAATCACCACATAGTCTTCAAACTAACCATCTGCATTAAAACAAAAAATATTGCGTCCGCTGACAGAACAAAAAGATGTTGACCTGTTTGCCAAATCAAAACAAAGATGGCCGCCAGCCGAATACCTGGATGGGCAATTGACCCGCAACTTGGGAAACGGGTTAAAACCCTTTTTCTTTTTTTTTTACATAGCACAGCTCACATGATGTCGTTTCTGTGAGGGATTCAATATAGTGAGAATAGCGGTGAGTGGCATGGTTGTGCGTGGCACTGGTAACGTTACACCGGTTAGGGTAAAGTTGGGGTAGGGTTAAGCGTCGCGGAGGACGGGTTTAGGGATATCGTTTGTTTCAGTTTACGCTAATGTTACAGGTAGCGAGAGGAAAGAGAAACTAGCGACCGTGTTAAACTGACGCTACGAAATCAATGGCTGGGAGAAGCCTCTTCGTCTCTTGAGTCAAACTGCAATCTACTGAAAGCACTGTACGTCTAAGCAGCATGATGGAAATGGAAACTCACCATACGATTCCTCTGCTGCTGGCATCCTCTCTGACAAGCTTCACGTTTGACCGCCGTGCAGTGTTACCAACTTAGCGACTTTCTTGCTTGGCCTTTGAAGACCCCTTTAGCGAATTATCTACAAAAAAAAGAAGGCTACGGGATTATTATCCTTTAAACCCCTTGAGTAACAAACAGAGCTACTTTCTGTGCAGAGAAAAGTCCTCTCATTCAAGAGAATCCTTCTTTTTCTTTCTCGGCGTTTCGCAACTATCCTAAAGGGTTTTTACCGCCACCTACTGTATTGGAGTGTCATCGGCTACTTTAAGGTTTTGGTTTTTATGCTTACAGCAGCTTTGTTTTTCTGTTTGTAAAAAAGGAGCATGCTCATTTCACCTTGGCCGAATTTAAAAAAAGAAAAGTTAAGAAGGTATAGAAGTTACTTTCTGGATGTACAGTATCTCCTGCTGTAAAAAGCTTATGAATGAATCACACCAATATCTTACACTATGTTATGCCAAATCACACAATATTATGATATCACACTTTGTTCACACGTTGTTATGATACATCACAATATGTCATGCCATCACACTGTACTATGACATCACACTATATTTTGAAATCACACTGTACTATGACATCACACTATATTTTGAAATCACACTGTACTATGACATCACACTATATTAAGGCACAGACTATACGACATCACTGTTGAATCCTGGAGCCTTGAGATATTTATTCAGTCAAACATGAAATTATGCTAAATGAAAGATGCATTGCACATATATCTGTTACAGTATTATTACTGAGGTGCTTGATCAATAAAATTGAGTATTTCATACATTCTACAAATGACAGCAGAACCAGCCTTCATTTTAGCCCAGGACAGAGTACAGGATCTGCTTTAAAGTTATTAGTGTAGTTAAAGTGTTCAGAAAGACAAGGAAGCAAAGACAAAGAAAAGAAGCTGAATGAAATACATATGTGGATTGTTTATAGTTGCTTGTAACGCAAGCACTTGACTGTAGATCGCCAATCTAAACAGCTGTTACTGTGTTATTGTTCGTGTCTACTGACTGTAAATGGAGAATGGAGTTTCTGCCATCTAGTGTCACATTTGGCTTGTCAGCGAAAGACAACAGATTCAGACAGCAAGGCCGAGATCCTCCTTGTGGCACTGGCACCACAGTGGCAAGTCTGTGGCAAGCGTCAGTCAGGTGTCAGGACAGCGGCGAGCGAGCGACACTCGTTCGCCACCTGTCAAAAAGCTGCCGAGCTGAGCGGGCTGAGAACATCCATTGTTGTTACGACATGTCAGTTTTATGATCATAGTGTGGATTTTAGTTGAGTCACAGAGTAGCTGCATTTTTTTCTTTTGTCAATACCTAAGTGTACAGACTGACAGACAGACGTAGGCCTATTTGTAGACTTAATAATTACAATATGCAATAGTACTATACTGAATATTGTTTTGCTACTACTACATTTCACTTCATAATATATACCACTTATATACCATAATATTTATAATGTACCAACCTTTTTAATTTAATTTAGTAATTTTTTTTATTTTAAGACTTCATACCACCACTATGTTACTTTACTTCTAGAAGACTGCACTGTTAGTCTAAGCACAACACAGCAATTATAACCGCACAACTATCTATATTCTAATCAACTGGAGAAAACACTTTGAATATTAACAGGACCCATTGAAATTGGATGGGAAATGTAACTCAGCAACGGTCCGAATAAGTCAATCCATGTTGCTGGCTTAAAGCTGTATGTGTTGAGCAACCAGCAACTTTATTTTGAAATTTACTTTATTGAAATACTTCCACTAACAACGTTTTGACATTTTGAAACAAAAATGAACAAAAATAGTCTTCACTAATTATTAAGCCTACTTTAATAGTCATAAATAACTAGCTGCAATATTGAATAACAAAGTTTTTCACTTTTTTTGTGTTTGTTTTTTTTACTTTTTCGTGGCATCTAAACATCTGCAGAGTGCCAACTGACACTGACAAGTGGTTATGCCTAAATGTTTGAAGTCGGAAAATATCTCCACTCGTCCTCTTCTTAAATGTGTCAGTAGGTGCCACGCTCTGATAGTTGGCACAGGACTGCCACTAGGTGTCAGACGATTGCCTCTGACTAGTGGCAACCTCTGACTAGTGGCAATCCTCTGACAATGGCAATCCTCTGACTCATGGCATCATCTGACTAGTGGCAATATTCTGACTAGTGGCACTCGTCTGACCAGTGGCATTCCTCTGACTAGTGGCATTTCTCTGACTAGGGCAATCCTCTGACTAGTGGCAATCCTCTGACAACTAGTCACAATCCTCTCACTAGGGGCAATCCTCTGACTAGTGGCATTTCTCTGACTAGGGCAATCCTCTGACTAGTGGCAATCCTCTGACAACTAGTCACAATCCTCTCACTAGGGCAATCCTCTGACTAGTGGCAATCCTCTGACAACTAGTCACAATCCTCTCACTAGGGGCAATCCTCTGACTAGTGGCATTTCTCTGACGAGTGGCAATCCTCTGACTAGTGGCATTTTTGTGAAGCACTTTGTGATATTATTGTCTGTGAAAAGCGCTATATAAATAAAATTCATTCATTCATTTCTCTGACTAGTGGCAATCGTCTGACAACTAGTGGCAGTCCCGTGACAAGTGGTGGCACTCCTGTGACACCATTGACACTGGCAGCTCGTGGCACCTACTGACACCTACATAAAAGCAGAGTAAGAGTGAAGATAATGTATTTTGGATTGGACATTTTACAGATTTTAATTTTAAAACGTTTTTAACAATACATACTTTTAAATTATAATGAAACGGATTATTTTCATTATTTTTGCGCGATTGTTGTAAATGACTATACAAGTAATTATATGGAAATAATGTAATTTGTTGCTTTTTGTTTACTTGTGTCACTCTGCGTCACTCTCCGTCACCCTGCGTCACGCTCTGGCAGCTTGTGTCACTCTGCGTCACGCTCTGTCACCCTGCGCCGATTGAAATACTTTTTTTACACTACTCTGATGACTCCGTCCTGGCAGCAGGACTCGGTCCTCCGCTCCTCACTCATAGTATTATTACAACGGGGTACGTAGCGCTGTCGCTCATGAGCACAACAACACAAGCACGCGAAAGCTTCTTCTTCTCCTTTTTGGTGTACTGGCGGTTGGCAAACGAATTGGCGCATTACCGCCACCAACTGGTAAAATAAAATAAGGCATGAGACGTGTCGTATTTTGCCAGAGGGGGAAAATATGCTCATATTCCTGCAAAAGAATTGCTGCAGTGTGTGTACAAAGTGTGTGTGTGTTTTGTATTTATTTATATTTATTTAAGTATGCTGTAAACTGTTAACAGTTAACATATTGTTCATAGTTAAAAAGTTTGAAGCTGTAGTTTGAAGCCAAGTGTTTTGTATTTATTTATATTTATAGTATACTTTAACAGTTAATATATTGTTCAATTTGAAGAAAAAAGTATCGGTTCAGGCACCGCTTTCGTTTTAAAAGTATCGTTTTAGCACCGTTATCGGAAAAAAACCCAAATGATACCCAACCCTACTACTGACAAACATGTATTTTTGGATTGGACATTTTATGTCTTTTAATTTTAATATATACTTTTAAATGATTATAAAACGGATGATTTATTTTCATTATTTTAGCCGATTGTTGTAAGTGACTATAAAAGTAATAATTTGGAAAGTGTATTATGTTCCATTTTGTTGCAAAAGCAGCAAAATCATACTGAAATAAAATGAATGAGAAACAAAAAAGTACAACGTACTTACTCTAAGGATGCATACAGAGAACAGGGGGCTCCGGTGACTCAACTAAAATCATAAAACTGATTTATGGAAGCTGATCTGTCGTAACAACAACGGGTGTTCTCAGGAAATGTCTCAGGAAATGTGTCTCCGCCCCCTCAGCTCCGCAGCTTCTTGACGATTGCCGAACTATGCTCGCCTGCCACAGCTGAATCTTTCCGCTGAACTGACAGAGAGTGACGCTGAGTGACAGAGAGTGACGCTGAGTGACGCTGCGTGCCACAGACTGACGCTGCGTGACACAGACTGACGCTGAGTGACGCAGAGGTGCCAGTGCCACAAGAAGGATCTCGGCCCTGCACCTGTCCTGTACATCACTGTCCAAGTTCCACAAGCATATTCAGTCCCCTCTTCCTAGTTCCACAAGCACTTTCACTGTCCTCTGCCTGCTTAAGCCCATGCCATTTTCCTAAAGTGACATAATAACATTATTACACAACCTGCCATATCATATGATACTACCATTTTGGGAAAATGTACACACACAGAATACATTCAAAAAATATTTTATTATGCACATATGTGATAATTTATGTACAGAAATTATTTGGTCATACATTTTTGTAATTCATAGTCATTCCCAACAGCCATAACAGACACAAAAATGCAATGCATCACATTATGTGGTTCAGATACAGCTGCCTGTGATTATACACTTGGCCAGTAGGTGGTATCGTGTGCACATGAAGCTTCGAGAAATGAACCCTTTCTCGAACCAATTGGCTGAAGTGGTTCGATGCCTCATGAGGCTTCATCTCGCCATCACTACTTTTAAGGATGTATACAGAGAACAAGTGGCTCAGGTGACTCAACTCGGTTGACGCTGTCCTGACACCTGACTGACGCTTGCCACAGACTTGCCACTACGGTGCCACGCGCTTGCCACTGTCAATAATCACACTCGCTATCTCTCATGAATCGAACCAGTTCGCTAATTTGCGAGATTAAAAAAAAAAAAAAAAAATCATTATTCTAGCAAAATTATCAGTGAAGACGATTAGGAACACGGCCATTAATAAAAAATAAAGCGGACGAAATGTCGCACTGTGTAGAACAGAACGGGACTGGGCAGCCACAACCACAGGAGAAGTCCTTCTGAAGTCCAAAACACGCCTGCGACTCTGGAATGATCCACTGTTGGGCGGTGTGGGAAGCACATTCAAAACTGCTTTTTATTACAGACAAAGAACCATGACACAATTATCTACGATCAAATAAAATAACATAACTGTGATTATTATGTATGTAACTTGTATTTGTATGGTGTAAAGTATTGGGTGTGGTGTATTTATGGTTTATGAAGAGGCAAGCACCCCTGCATATTATTTAAATAGGGTGCACTCTCCTGACGCGGAAGCGAATTTGAGCTGTCAAACAGATTTTGGTGAATCTGTTTCAGCGTTTTAGCTCTCGGTAGACAGGAAAGTAACTGTTGACGTTACTTCAGAATGGATAGTCCACGCTGGTTGCCCCTGGAGTCAAATCCGGAAGTATGTATTGTTGATACTTCTTCAAACTTTATCGTTTTTATCGAAACCATTCATTTACAAGCATGTGAGGGCTAGCTTTGAGCTAGCAGTTAGGACAAAAGCTGAATACCGGTGTGGCTGCTTTGCCAAATCCAAAAGCAAATTGACCAATACTTCTATTTGTGTGCTTTCATTTCAGGTCATGACTAAGGTGAGCATTTTCTTCTGATTTAATTTAACACCAGATGGGTCTTAATAAACAGTGACAAAGAGACATGCAGAGGGACAAGGCCTACCCAGCAAATATGCTACCTCCAACGTAACGCTATCATTAAAGAGTAAAGTTAATTTGGTCCAATTTCATGCAGCTGTCCATGGGATTTTCAATAACATCTAAAACTAAACTAAACTAAAAATGTAGCCTCTGTCCTGCAGTAGAGATTTCCTTTTTGAAGTAGCCAAAGCCTCTGAGCAAAGTGATCAATGTAACCCCGGATTAATCACACACAGTGCTGTCCACATTTAACAATGGGAAGAGGTCGGATGCCTCAGTCTGTGCCAGTTCATCAGGATCACTTGGTAAAGCTCTACTGCACAGGCTAACAGTTTGCCACTGATGATGAGGGGGAACAGAGACCGTTTGAAATTGGTACATTTCCTATTCTATTCCTATTTCTATTCATTTAAATTCATTGCAAGTGTAACCAGTCAACACTCAGCAGTACATGAACAATTGGATATTTATCCACAGTTTCAATCGTACATGTGACAATTAAGTTTCCAATAAACGGTTGGTAATTAATTAATACTTGCTTGGGTTTTGATAAAAAACTTGTCTTTCTGGGAAATTCTTAATTTCCTTTTACTTGGTACCAAAATTCAATATTTACAGGAAACTCCCTGTGAGATTTTCTAACAGAAATGTAATATGCTGCTATGCAGTGAATATTCCTTTGAGTGTAATGACATTGACTTGTTTCAAAAATATATATATTTTATTGTATTATGTTACGGACAGGACAGGAATAAGTTCTATCCGGAGCCAGCTGTGACATACAACTTAACTTTGAGGTCAACTTTTCTACCTTGCTGCTCGTTAGGTTAGCTTTACGTCTTAGTATGCGTACAAATGAACTCTCAGCTTTTGTGTAGTTCGTCAACTGCTTGGGAATGAGACCAACCTGGCAATTTGGAGATGTCTACGGATTGGATCCAGAGCTTCTCGGCATGGTACCAAGACCAGTGTGTGCAGTGCTGCTTCTCTTCCCAATGACAGATAAGGTACTTGTTTTTGCATCTTCAGTGTGAAATGTATTAACTGCATGTGGATATAGGCCATAGTGGAGGTCTCCACATGGATGCATGTTGTGACTCAACAATTACTGTACATGTTGTACAGCAGCGGTTCCCAAACTTTTTAGGCCGCGCACCCCCTTCTACATCCCGACCGGGTTCGCGCACCCCCCCCCCCCCATTAATAAAAAAAAAACAAAAAAAGACGCAACAGAGCCTTTTAAGCCTTCATAGCCGCATAAGAATCGGACCAATGAGAGAACAGTTTGCTCGCGCGTGGCATTTGTTTACAAGATTTAGTCCGCTGTTAAATGTTGCAGTGTGAACACAAACCGAACAAAGGAGCAAGTGCAACATTGTATCATATTAATTCCTGAATCGGAACAAAGCAAACGAACTGAAGGTGTGAAAACGCCCTGAAACACTGCAACAAAGTTTCAATAACTTTCAGTGACACAAGGCGTCACTTTTAAAGAGCAATACGGATGTGAGGACACACGCACAGGCTCAGAGGCAGATTATCACATTTAATTTACAATTAATGACCGACTAATAATAATAATAATAATAATAACTTTGATTTATATAGCGCCTTTCAGGGGACCCAAGGCCGCTTTACAAGAGTAACAGTTAGACAAAAACAGTTTAGACAAACAGTCAGAAAAACAGAACAAGTAAACTAGGGGCCGAAAGCCTTGGATGCCTTAATGCAGCCAGGATGTCTTCGGACAAAGCATCGATGCGGCGCGACACAGTGTTGTTGGACACCGGGATCATGCACAACTTTTTTGCTTCTTTCTCCCCAATCATACATTCCACCATCTCTCTGGCAGCTGGTGAGCTCACGTCTTCGGCGATTGTGTGCGGTAGCCCCTTTCTCGCTCTTCTGTAACCAGATATGAAGCCCGTAGTGCGTCATTTATAGACCAACACATGAATGAGACTGCAGTTGTTTTGGTTGTTTTGTAACTCCTCCAATTTGGATATAAACAATGTAAGGGGCTTTTGACTTGCACTGGCATGCTTGGTGTTCAGGTGGCGACGTAAATAAGAGCTTCAGACTGTTAGCCAGAACCTCACTGCACACCACGCACTGTGGCTTTGGGGAATCTGCGTTGCCAATACAAGTGAAGCCCAGACACACATACTTTTCATCATATTTCCTCTTTTTTTCCCAGTCTGATGCTCACTCTCGTTTCCTCTTTTTCACCTTGACTCCGCGATGCGCCGATGTGCTCCCGATTTGTCTGTGCTATCCCTTCCTCCTTCCTCCGTCTCATCTTCCTCTGACTCGATTTCTTCTCCCGGTCTCTCCCCACGCACCTCTCCGTTCCCCTCGCCTCCGATTCCTCTCTCTCTCTCTCTGTCCCTCTCTCTCTCTCTCTCTCTCTCTCTCTGTCCCTCTCCTCTTTTACGACTCATAGCTTCAGATGTCCCACCTGACAGTTTTTAAATTAAAATTACATTTTTTTTTTATATTTAATATTATTACACCATCAGACCGCCATTACACTTTTCCTCTCGCGCACCCCCTAGAGGCAGCTCGCGCACCCCACTTTGGGAATCCCTGTTGTACAGGATCATGTCGATGCGCTAAAACAATGTTCAACAGAGATTTCTCTTCTCTCCTCCTTCTGTCCAGTATGAGGCTTTCAAGCAAGAAGAAGAAGAGAAACTCAAGGGTCAGCGACAGGACGTCTCTCCGGACGTCTACTTCATCAAGCAAACTATTGGAAACGCCTGTGGAACAATAGGATTAATTCACGCAGTGGCGAACAACCGGGCTCACCTGGAATTCGGTGAGTAACTATGTACTTCATGTCATATTCACTGTGTGTGTGTGTGTGTGTGTGTGTGTGTGTGTGTGTGTGTGTGTGTGTGTGTGTGTGTGTGTGTGTGTGTGTGTGTGTGTGTGTGTGTGTGTGTGTGTGTGTGTGTGTGTGTGTGTTAAAATGACTGAGAGGACAATATAACACGATATCTATTCAATTTGGATTTGAATACATTTTTAGAACAAAACTAGCAGCAAAACAATTAAAGGCACTGTTTTGTTTTCTCTCAGCCGAGAACAGTTATGTATCGCTTAGTTTTAGGACAAGAAACCGATTTTATTTATCTAGCCTACAATACATAACCTCCGATTACAATATCTATAATATATAGGTCGACTGATTGTGGCTTTTTAAACGATAGTACTGAGCAGGAACATTGTGGACATTTTTGTAGAGTTGAAAGTTGTGGAATTGCTTTCTGAAAGAATTACCTCTGATGAAAATTGCGATTCCAAGTCTGTCCAGCATTTTTGTCCGTTATTGTATAATGAAGCAAAAACTATAAGATGCGCTGCGGCATGGAAATCTGCTGTTTGTTTTCCTTATAATACTTATTCACTTATAATATTGATGCCGATTTGATATTTGATTGAGCGTCTACGTCATCAATTACACCGACGAATTGTTGCACTCCTTAGATCTTACTACATGTTGTCCTTTGTCCTCAGAGTCTGATTCTCCACTGAAGAAGTTCATCGAACAAACGTCTAAAATGACCTCAGAGGAAAGAGCCGCCTTCCTGGAAAAAGACGAGGTAAGGAAACTCTGCACATAACATCGTTGCTCAAGGATGGGGTGATGAAGTGGTCACTAAATCATCTATGTCCAGGTAACTTTTTAGCATTTACAATTTTGTATAACAGCTCTGTCATTTGTCAGTTAATGATAATACTGGCCTTGTGTTATGTACTTTTGTAGGAGATTGGTAAAATTATCTTTTTAAGCACAATACCACAGAAAAGCTACCAGGAACCACCGCGTACTCTCATTGGCTCTTTTCCCTACTTTCTGTTTCAGAGTATACGCGTTACACATGAATCCAGTGCACAGGAGGGGCAGACTGAGGTTTGTTTTGAGTTTTAGTAAAAGGAGCACGCTTCAGACAGTCGGAACACCTCTGGATTTGTGTTTATTAGGAATGTGTTTAACTCAAAATCCCTTTGTGTTCATTCCTTGTCTGTTTAGGCCCCAAGTTTAGATGAGAAAGTGAACCTGCATTTTATAGCTTTTGTGAATGTTGGAGGACAGTTATATGAACTGGGTGAGTTAACCACTGTTCCATCACAAATATATTGAGCTGCATTTGTCTCGTTGATGATAATTACTTACATCCACTTTATTATCATACATCTAGATGGCCGGAAGCCTTTCCCTATTGTCCACGGAAAAACCTCAGAAGACCGTTTCATGGAGGTAAGACTGCACATAATACAACGGGCAAATTGTCACCAATATTTTATCTCTGGTTGAGTTGCAAGTCATCATGTGTTTGATTGCCCCGCAGGACGCTGCAGAGGTTTGTAAGGTCTTCATGGCTCGCGACCCCCAGGAGCTGCGTTTCACCATCATCGCCCTCTCCAAAGACTAATGCGGAGGACGCTCCCTTGTGTCCCCCAGAAAACAAAGAGAAACATTACTGCCAAACATTCTCAAGTGCTGACTTCATTGGACCCCCCCCCCCCCCCCCCCCCAAAAAAAAACATACTTGTGGTGGAAGTTCTAAAATATCCGGGGTATCATTCTGTAGTAATGTTAAATTGTTTGGATATAAATCACTTGAAATTCTAAGGGAATCAGAGTGCTGCTGACAGTATTTCATGTTAAGATCAAAATCTTCCGTTTCTTCACTGCTGAAGCCTCTAACTGTAAAACAGATATCAGCTGTACTATCTTGACACTGCACTTAAGTTTGTTTACATGGCATGTTTGGCTTTCAATGAAGAACGAAAGTGAAAAAAGATTCTTCAGCTCAATTCTTCTTCTTTTTTATGTGCTCCGTGTTCAATGACACATGCTGCATGTATGGATTTGTTTTCGATCATGTGTCCAACCACATGTTCAAAAGCAGCTGAAGAAAGAAGTTTAGCAAGGCTTTCATTTATCAGTTATACCTTTGAAGAAACAGAGAAGCCTAACTGTTGTATGCAGTAATAATGTTATGAAAAGCTGATTTAAAAAATGCAAACTGTCCATCCATGTGGAAGGTGCCGACATTTTCCTAATAAGAATTACAAATTCTGTCAAATAAAAGGCAAATTTATTAAACCTCTTTTGTTGATCTTCTCTGTAACCCAAACATCGTAGTTATGTATCCATCTGTTAACCTTTTATATGCATTAGACTTTGATGAGTTTATTGCCAGATGTCGACCGCTTGAATCAGGCCTGCTGAAGAGAATTAAAAATAAATGTATTTTTGTCCAAATTTCTCTCACGAACCCAGCCGTGTAACCATGACACTGTAATGCATACAAAACAATACAGGTAGAGTGGACGAGTCGTGAGCTGAGAATTCTCCAGTCTGTTGGAGAGAAATGGGGAAAACCAAAGCAAAACACAGTCATGCAAAGAAGACTGGTGCAACATCTCTAAAATACAGCAATCAACCACCAGCTCCTTGATGTGGGCCGGCATATTTGTTGGGAAAACGTAGTTTGATTCCTCATTACTCCTAAAGACGAAAAGTACATTTTCATCTGCATGACAGTTGTGCTGGAGACTGAGTGGAGAGAAAAATGCAGCTCACACCCGTGTTTTCTGAGACTGTATGAAAATGATAATGAAAGCGATATTTGGTCATGAATTACAAAGGAAATGTTACGGTGTTCTATCTCGGCGATCTGTCGAAGCAAAGCGTTCAGTGAGATGACCGATGGTTAAAGTTCTGTTAGTGGTGACCAAGAAGGCAATAGTGCAAAGAGGACCCTCTTACTATGAGTCACTGGTTGGATACTGTTGAGATATTTTAAATTGAAAGACTCCGGTGTTTATTGAGGATTCAACAATTTGAATTTATTGAGAAATGGGACAATAGTTTGCAATTAAGACCCGAGACCATTGGAACCATTGAGTAAAGACGGGGACATCTTGAGCTATATGCTATTTATATCACTGGCATGACTTCTGTTTGTTCTGTGGTCACTAAATCACTGAAATGTCAAAATTAAATACTATTAAAAAAAGAAAAAGAGAGGCCTCGCCCTTGATTGATTGCAATGCAACCACCTGCTCTAAAAGCTGTAAATTCATCTTAATTTGACGGAATATCCGTTATATTACATCAGTCGGTTGACGTGGAACCATAATTTAACATTGCTGGTCAATGTGGAGCTAATTTAAACCTCTCTGTTTACTTATGGGTATTTTAATCTATACAATGCATTATATTTTGTCACGTAATCGATGCTCGATGTATAATTTGAATCTGCAAGGCAACCTAGCAAGGCAATCTAGCAGGGCAACATTAATTTATTCTGAAATGTAGTGGATAATAAATATTCAGTTCAGTCAAGAACAAGTAGGGTACCTTATTACATTATATTACCAATTGATGGAGTTTAATCTTGCAGCAAGTCACTTCTGTTTCTAGGTCTTGCAGTGCACCGAGCCGCCGCTGGGTGGCGCTGCAGGAGAGCGATTTGTTTTAGGAGAACGAGCCGAACTCCTCCAAGTAGTTTACCCAAGGACTCAACTTTTTATACTCACAGACTTCAAACTGATACGATGTTGACTCGAGGAACTCTAATGTGAGACTGTTTGCTGGTGATGAGTCACATCGCTGTGCTGCAGACTGTCCGGTCAGCAGGGATCAAAATAATCTCTCAGAGAGGGAAAATAACGGGCCAACTCAAGCGTGCGTTCACCTGGAAGCCGCTCAAAGGGACCCGTGGGTGGTCCTCGGACTCCACTTTGGACATCCCCCCCGCTCTGTCACGGCCTCGTGCATGCTTAAACTTAAACCAGAAGTGAATCTCTCTCCTCCTGTCAGGGACGAAGTGACAGTCGGACTGTGGAGATCTCGTTTGATCGCTGTGAACCGAGAGCGGTGTATCGAAACTATACCCAGAAGAGAAACGCGCCACAGGCGTGCCGGATGAAAGGACAGGTAAGCCTGAGGTGATGCAAAGGGAGCTCGGCGTTCCACCTTGCATTCAGGCGCAGCGACGGGCTGGGTGGAACCGAACAATAGCAGACATTTGTCATGAACGAGGAGTGAGATTCCACGTTTTCCGGTGACGCTCTAGATTGCTGAACGAGTTTTTGTTTGTTAAGTGCGTGCGTTGTGTCTGCTTGTTTGGACTGGCCCACATTTGATGTCACCGGACTTTGTATGCGGGGAACTGTAGGAAGCCATTCGGCCCGCCGGTGCACACAATAGGTCGCTGTGATGGAGTGGCGCGAGCAGTCCGCGGTCAGCTGCGACGAAGCCTACGTGGAGGCGCAGAGATGGATTGAGGTGAGTAAAAACGTTTTCTTTTATTTAAACTGTCGAAACACTTTTCTTCACAGATACTGACAGCTTTGGAAATCAGAGGTGTAATCGAATAGACGAAGTGCTTGTGATCGCCACGGCAATTCAGGAAAACAGGTGTTTTTGTGTGGATTTGTTTTCTGTTGCTATACGTTTGAAAGAAGTTGTGGCTGCTGTGAGATTTAAAGCTGAGGTTTACTTTCCTAAACTTCCCTGATTTAAAGCCCGCTTGGGGTTTAGCTCAGCTGCTGAACCACAAAAGTTCCCAGATAATAGTAACCTGGAACAACAGATTCATGGAGGCATGTGTTACCTTTGACCTCTCCTCTCAGGTATAACAGAGTGGAAGTGTATCATTTCAGCCACTTGAAACCGTGTTGCTTTAAACCACTCCAAGCTTTAGCCACATCCTCTATCGCACCTGTTCTCAGAGTACAGGTGGATTTGACCCCATTCATCATGATCATTGTTTTCACACTGCTTGCTTTTTTGTCAGATCTTGACGAGAACCTGCTCATCAGTTTCTCGAATGTTCATCAGGGTTTCTCTTTCAGGCTACGGTTTCAAGCACGGCGTGAGAAATTCAGCAGAGCAATTATGAAAAAACTTCTATGAGTGATCTGTGAATCATATTTTACCATACGCCTGCTGTAAGAACAGACCGACCCGGAGTCATGAACCGACTGGGTTTAGGGTTCCCACCTTGTTTACGACACTGGCTATAATAAGGAATGCTCTCTACGCCATATGCAGAACACTTAAATTGTTACTCCATGTGTCAGTAATGAATCAGAAATGAAAAAGAGCAGTCACACTTTATGGCTCGTGTGCTATTTATGACCATTTCTGTAAAGCACGCCATGCATTTAGAGTAGAGGTTTCAACAAGTGATTACTGTTCTGTCAAAAAAACCTTTAATAATCATAAAGTTTCCTCTTTTCAAATTGTAAAAGAGCTGCCAACTGAAACAAAACAAAACTACCCACCAGCCCTTTAAAAACAAGTCCCATTTTATTTCCAAAATGTCAACTCATTTAAAGTTTCCACTCAACCGCCAGCCAGACTCTCATTCTTTCTTTCTTTCTTTTTTTTTACAAGCGGGTGGAATTATGTTTCCTCATCTCGCAAATTCTCTTCCCAGCAGGGTGGCGAGGAGCCGCTGGAGGGGCTGCAACTAAACAAATATTGTTCTAATTTCACGAGGGGGGTGAATCTGAATTCTTCCGATGTGACATCAGTGTCTCTCGCGCTCACACAGTGGCCCATTGTCGCGGGTTACCTCGTGCACCGTGGTGGGGGCATGATCTCAGGCAGGGGGCAGGAGGATTAGGGGGGGGGGGGGGGGCAGGTAAATGGTGCAGGCCGAGTGTATTAACAGAGCAGGCATGAGAGGGGTTTTGGCGTAATGGAAACAAGTACGCAGAGATTCTGGCACACTTGACCCTCTGTTGGATTCTGCCGCTGAATGATTAACAAACTGCTCGGGCGTCATAGCGCTTTAAACAGAGGCATGTGTGCACGGCGAGGTTGGTGGTATTGTTAAAAAAAAAAACTAGACGAAATGGTCTGGAGCCTGTCACATGGACACATTCCTGCATTAGCTGCTGCCATGGCTGTGAACAGAGCCAGCGCCGGCCGCTGCGTTCTACAACCGCAGGGCGGAATAATAGAGGTCCTTGTTAATTGAATAGGAGAGGTCGTGTAAGTGTTGACGAGCAGGAACAAGTGGCAGTGTTTGTGCAACTTACAGGTCAGAAGATCATGCATGTAACCACAAACGCAGTCTGTTATGAACACCAGCTGAAGTACTTATCTAATAACTGTTTTATTAGACGTCATCTGTTCTTTTTATGGTTTCATAAAAAAAGGTTGCTAAATGAATGCTGTTGTCCTGACGACGTCGATGGCGTCGTCACCGACGGCTCCTGCACTGGTGGACGCCTCTTGCGTCGGATCCCCAAAATATGTGGACAGTGTCCTAGTTGCCCTCTGACGACCCACGGCAGAAGAATTTTTAGGAACAATTAGTGGAGGGGGGTGCATCCGCACAAACCTCGAGTACCAATTTGACTCAGCGCCCCGCATGAATCAACAATAGTTGTGGTCACGGACGCAGAGAAAAAACATTCAGTTCCTCTGATTGTGTGTGTTCTACCGAGACATTATTCTTGGGTTCATTGCAATAATGCTGATAATAATTCATTTCACGCATGCACCTTAAGAGCCCAAAAGGAATTCTGAGGATCACATTCTTGAGGGGAGCGACGGTGGAGTTTGCGGCAAGCTGTTTTTTTTTTTTTTAAATCTCCACCGTTAAATCAGAGCAGCAGTATGTTGGTTCAGATTAGGGGTCCAACAGGAGGGGGGGGGGGGGGGGGCTGGATCTGAGGGCAGTTAATACCTCTAATGATGACGATATCGAGGAGAAACCTGCTCTGTTACGGTGGGCTCAGCGCGAGCTTCTGTGGGTGGCTCCCACCTTCCCATTATCACATTCACTCTGTTTCTTGTCCTATCAAACACCTCCAGTGAGCTCCAGTGACAGAGGGAACATGTTTGACACCGTTCCCACCTGTATTGTTTGTTTGCGTACACGAATCCCAGCCTCACCCAAAGAACAGCAGGGGTCAGGATTTCATATGCTAACTGCACTGTGAACTTTGTTTTCTGTGTGAATGCAGTATGTGTGTGTGTGTGTGTGTGTGTGTGTGTGTGTGTGTGTGTGTGTGTGTGTGTGTGTGTGTGTGTGTGTGTGTGTGTGTGTGTGTGTGTGTGTGTGTGTGTGTGTGTGTGTGTTTCGCCCGTCTGTCTGTGTTCCCTGTATTCAGCGTCTGGTTGTGTTTGTATTTTTGTCAATGAAGGAGGAGCAGGTAACAAGAATGTCCAGACGATGGCTTGATGGCATTGTGCATGACAGAATGTGTCTAATTCCCTTGGAATGATGGGTATTTGAGGCCAGCTCAGGTTACCCAGGGTGTGGTCAGAAGTGTAGCAGGACTTTGTGTGAAACAATACAATAATAACAGTGTAACACAGTCAGTCTGTATTGCTCCGGTTTCTCCTTGGGAAAAGTGACAGCCTGTACTTAGCTGTGCCAGTAATTGTCCCAGCTTTTGTCCCTTTCCCTTCAAAAGGGAAAAGGCACATCTGACGAATTTGGTTTGCCAGACCCGTTTGACTTGTTTTGCCTTGTGAGCGTGTGCGTGTGTGTGTGTGCGTGCTTTGGTTAATGGCAGCTGTCTTATATTACTGTACTTTCAGTGTAATGGCCTATGTGTGTGCTCATCTACCCTGTTGGTAACGTAAATTAAAGACTTAAAGTCAAACACATGGCGGTGCGTATAAGGTCAATGAAGGTGTTTCATAACTCATCAGTCTCGTCTCGGGTTGTTTGTTTGACTGGGATCATTCAGCATAACATCTCAGAAACTGGTTTCAGTGTAACGTGTGGTGGAAGTCAGGACGTGGGCCAATCGATTAGTGTTCGGGACGGATCCAGATCGAGGATGTCTCAAAATGTTTTCCACACATTGCAAAGCATTTCTGAGCATTTACTTTGCTAGTTCTCCTTCTCTTTCTGTATTATCTACAATATCAAAATATCACGCATCCGTGCATACATGTCTTCTCTTTTTTTATCAACGCACATCCAGATTCATTAAAACTATGAATATTTTCTAAAACTAATAAAATATAGACGATTGTGCAGAACTGGTAGAAGTATACACTCTAATTGTGTTGTGATCTGTTTTGGATTTAGCAGCTCAGGTGCTGATTTGTCAAGACGTTGCTGGTGGAAACATTCAGGGAGTTTGTGTGAGGGAGTGGCCACCAGCGTGACTTTGATATCCCATAACAAAGTATGAAAACATTTTAAAAAACAATATCACTATTGCCTTTTAAAGGAAATACGGATTGCATGAATGAAAGGCTACAATTGTATGTGTTGTGTTTAAAACCCAGGATGTTTGTCTCAGTGTGTCTACTGTGTACGTGCATGTGTGTGCGGCTGGACGCCACACGTGCGCGCAGCCTGCATAATGACTCTTGGTGTTCCACGCAGTGGTGGTTTGAGATCATGGGAAAGGCATGAGGCTGCAACACAGCGCTCCAGATGCTCCCGTAGCCTTGCGGTCTTTGGGCAGCCTGGCTCCAGCACGGTTTCAGCGCAGCTCTCCAGTTTACCAGCGACTTTTAGCGCCGAAGTGAGGAGAAGAGCGAGTCTCCCGAGGAATACCTGAAGGACCGCGAGACTCAACTCTGTCCCGGAGACACTGTAGGAACTCAAAGGAAATACCTCTCACTTCCTCTGCTACTGTTCTCAACATCCTACCTTTCTTCTCCAACCTCCCCACCCTGTTCACACACACACACACACACACACACACGCACACACACACACTAACCCCCGCCTCCTCTCCTCACCCAGCCCCTCTCGCTATTTTGCTCACTCTTTTTGTATCCCTTTTTTTTCTCTTTCTCTTTTTCCAGGCAGTAACCAAGAAAAGATTCGGGAGCGACGACTTCCGATCAGCGCTGGAGAATGGAGTTCTGCTGTGTGAGTAAGTACTTTCCCCAAGCGCCTCTCTCGAGCCATTCATTCCTGTGGAAGCCCTCCTGCTCTCCTCCAGGTTCTGCACCCCAGCGTAAGTGTTGCTGATATTTCCCAGGCGGACTCCCCGCCGGGCCGCTGTTTGTTTGTCAGCCAGACACTGTTTCCAGACAGCACAATGGGGCTTGCATTGTGTGGTCATTTGATGCCTCCGGTGTCGTATCTGCCCTCTGAGGAACTGTTTGAGGATGCGAAGCGTGATCTATTTCAAGAGGAGTTTGTGTTTGACAGATGTTACAGATGTGTTGAGTGCCTTTACTTTAACGAGAAGCCGTGTAGTGAGTGGAGAGAGTTCTGATGAGTTAGAGATGCAAATGTATCAATGCCATAGACTGTATATAAGAAGTATACATAGTCACACATTGGCTTGTGGACGTTTTGAAGCCTTGAATTCTGCGTTTTGGCCGTCACCATCTTGGATTTCAGAGACATCTCTGTCAATCACAGTAAGCCCGCCCTAAAGCATCCTCTGCTTTATGGTCAGTTTGACTCGAAATGGACCATAGTTTACTAAATGAACATCATGTTGTATTGAAGAAGACTTGAAACTAGAGATTGAGACATAAACTCATGTTTACAATGTTTACTGAGGTAATAAATCAAGAGAGAAGTGGAGTCATTTTCTCATAGACTTCTATACAATCGCCTCCTGCTGGCCATTAGAAAGAATGCAAGTTAAAGACACTTCAGCATTGGCTTCACTTTTCACAAGCGAAAGTTGCTGCCTGACCTACGCAGAATTGGCTTTTGCATCGATTCACAGACTGCTCTGCTGAGAGTTGTGGCTTCTCTCAGATCAGTGATGTGTTTGTGTGTGTGTGTGTGTGTGATAGGGTTAGCATCATGTCCCTTTTTATACATTGGTGTCTGTGTGGTGGATGGACACAGCGATGTGATTTGCACGCATCAGCGGGAAGCTGTAATTGCCAGCGGCCTATGCAGAATCTTTCTAAACCTCAATCAGCATCGTTTAAAGGAGAAAGCCCCTCATTCTGCTGATCCGGGCCTGACTCCACTGATTGCGTGGAGGCGCTGTCGGGGGGGGGGGGGGGGGGGCTGTCCACGTTCTCTCAGCGCGAGGAAGAGGTGGGCCGAGATTAAAACCGCTTTCACCTAGATACTGGACCTCCGTCCCCATTGTGTTGTGGTTATCACAGCTGCTCGGGGAGGACTGTTTAGTACGGGTCGCACACATGATTACATCCTACTTGGCTTACAGTGTGTGTTATCTGGTGACACATCACTGCTTTCTATTGTTTCACCGCTAAATGGCTAACTTAAAATCACATCCCCGTTGCATTCTTTCTCTGCATCTATTGTCAACCCATACAAAATACCCCCCCCCCCCACACCCAGTCTGTCTGCTGTACTGAGAGCAGAAGACTCACTTTAACACTTTAACATGTGTTCCTTTTCTTAAAACAACAGAAAGATGTTTGCACTTTTTATTTGCAGATTAAGACGTAACATAAAAAAACAAAGGACCAAATATGAAAAATGTTGCAGAGATTAAAAACCCAACAGCATATGAAGCTGTTAATATTAGTTGAACAATCCTATCCATGCATCTGTAATGACAATCCAATAAATGATGCAATATAACACTGAAAGGAGCACTATTACCTTTGATGCTGTGAGTTCAAGCTGCAACGATTGCTCAATCAATCGGCAACTATTTTGATAATCGATTGATTGTTTGAGCTGCTTTTCAAGCAAAACAAAATTGCAAACTTTTAACTGTTCCAACTTCTCAAATGGGAGAATTTGCAGCTGTTTCGTTTCTTGCATTGTGGTTAATTGACTAATTTTCGGGTTTTGACTGTTGGTTGGACAAAACAAGACATTTGAGGAAATTGCCAGGAGCTCTTATTGTGACAGGCATTTTTCACTTTCATGGCGTTTTATATCTCATAGAGCAAAACATTAACACAGAAATAATTTGGAGATCATTTGTAAATTGTAGCCATAATCTGAGTATGTTTTGTTGCTCATTCCTCTGCTATTTTACTTGTGAATGTAAGACTTCACCTGTAAAAAGATGTACACTGTGGCATTACTTCTTTTACTAGTAGTAAAAGTAGTTTTTTGTTTTTTTTTACCTCTTGGACCAAAGGAACCCTTTGAAAAGCACCATCATCTATGAAAAATCATAGCAGTTTTTGAGCTGGTCTGTGGTGACTCCTGTTTGTTTGGGGTTGTTCCAGCAGAAGAGGGTATGTTTCAGGAGCCGGGGACCCAGCGTGTTTACATCACGGTGCACCACTAGCCATTTACTAAACCGAAGCCAGGTGGCCGCCATTAAACAAAGTCATAAACACACAACGCAGAGACTTTGCAACACGCTTTGTTCGTTCCTTGTTAGTGAGACCAGACTAGCCAATGACCGAGTGCTTTCACTTACCCTCTTCCTTTCCCTGACGTTGTCCCTCTCTTTCTTTTGCTCGCAGTCTGATCAACAAGATCAAGCCTGGTGTCATCAGGAGGGTTAACAGGCTGCCCACACCTATTGCTGGACTGGTAAGTCTCTTTTTATTAATCTTAAATGTGAGGCAGAGGGCATTGCATGTACATTGGGTGGAGGTGCTCGTGAATAGGGTACAATATTTAACCAACAGATATCTCCATTAAACTGCCCCAGCTGATTACTAACATTAAGGGAATTCAGTTTTCCGAAACTGTCTGTTTAAGTATGCAAATGAGGCATTATCTTATCAAATATGAGCTAATCTCCAGAACAGAAATCTGACCATTGAATAAAGTCAGATTCAAATGTTGTTGACATTTTAGAGTCAAAGGTTTTTACAGAGGGAATTTTGGATATCACTTTGTATCACTTCTTAAATAAGAAGTAATAAGAAGAAATAATACTGTCAACAGCCATAAAAAAGCCATTCTGGCCGTGTTTTTAGGAATAAAAACCTCCAGAATATGGATGTTGAAACTGGAAAGTTTGGTGTATCGTGCTACTCAAGTGGAGATGTCTGGCTCAGAGTCTGAGAAAAATGTGATCATTTAGACTAGAGGAAACCCAAATGCTGCATAGAAAATTCAAAATGGCTGACTTCCTGTTGGCTTTGCGGTATCGTTCCAAGAGCCTTTTTTTAAAGTCTGGACATGATACATATGCCTGCCAAATTCCATACATTTACTTGAAATTTAAAGGAAGGCACTTCTACTTTGAAGATTGTTCTATATATTTAGAACAGTTACATATAGGAGAATAGGGTAAAATATTTTGAATGTTCTGAAAGAAAACAAGGAAAATGGCCCAAAATCTCAAAACTGATCAGTGCATGAATGCGTCAAAGGGTACATATCCTCAACAGCTCATCCTAGTTGCCTTCGTACACGGTTTTGTCTCCTGTTACTACTGATGTACAAATGCTCAAGCAGCAGTTGAGCTGACTGGCGACAGGTCTGAGGGGACGGCTGCCAATGAGAGAGAGGTGTTTGCCTCAGTGACTTGTCGCTCCTCATATCCGTCCGCACAAGTTCGGCGAACGCGGAGCTGCTTGAAAGGCCACTGGCCACATTTGAGCGCACCCTAAATATGATGTCTGCCATGCTGGAGGCTGCGTTCAATCAAAGTCATTTCAGACAGAAACGTCTTTGTGCCGGTGAGGATAATTAAGTTTTTGATTGAGTGACGGGACGTCAGACGAGGGCAGAGCTCGGCTCACGTAACAACCTGCTATTGAATCAATGCTTTCAAACCTTTTCACCTTTTTAGAAGCGGCAATGTCTTCAAATTGAGGCAGCTCGTGGCAGAGGCCTTTTGGCCCACAGTGGAGTAAATGTTTTGGGAGTGTCTGCACACAAGTGCTCGGGAAGTAGAGGGTTGAAAACCCTACCTTAAACCCATCCTTCACAAAGCTCTCTCTTGTGGGAGTAATTGGGTCCAGCTGTCTGGAGGAATTACAGAGAACCCCAACCTTAACCCAGCCAGTCTGAGTGTACGGCGGTGGGCTCAGTAACACTCAACATGTTTGGCAGGACAATGACAAGTAGAAGGAACAGACTGGCATTCATGCTCGACGTCAACAGTAAACACAGTACTTGCGTTGACAAACACTGTGCCGTCATATCTGTGATATCACATAAATCAAATTTACTGCCAGTTTGCTTTGGACCGTTGGTAGTACAACTGGCTGGACACCTGCTGAGGTAATGAGGTACAGTGTGTCCTCCGTCGGCAGCGTCGGTCTGGTATTTCCGAGCACTTGGACAAAAACCCAAAACCACCTGATCATAAATTCTCCAGCGAATGTGAAGGCTCCCGGTTGGCCGCGGCGATCAGTTACTGCCAACCACATGGAGAAAAGGGGAGAGCGCTCCAAAAGGGTTACTCACTCGCTCTCACTCTGTGTGAGAAAAGCTTTTCCTCCCAAAGTATTCAGGTAGTGTTGCTGAGGTTGTCTCTCATCTCGATGAATAATAATGAATGTATGTTTAAATATGCAAATGAGGCAAATAGACAAAGCAGCAAAACAAACACCCTAATGTGTATTTTGGATGTTTTCTTTCCAAACATGTTGTTGCCCATAGTGTCTCACCTTGAGTGTTGAAATGAAGTGTTTAAAAATAAAAAATGTAGCTGTGATCTCTGAAATTGTGAAATCATTTAAGCATGTGATTGTATATTTTTAGCCAATTGTCTCCACATGGTGAGGATTATTGTGTCGGATTTGTCTTCATGTATGCTAACCATCTCCACTAAATGTTGTCAGAGACGAGGAAACTGGGAATTTGTGGCATGCTCAACAGTCTAAATGGCACGTGGAAGAAACTCAGAGGAAGAGTAATCCGTCTGTACTGTGGATACGATATAACTTGAATCGCCGCCCAATGCAAGGCTCTTTGCAAACATGCCTCATTAGCGCTCAAACGTGAACGTTTCCTAGCATTATGGTCATAACTGTGGATTTAGTTTTGCTATCTGAAAGATTCAGTGCTCAAATCGGCACGAGGCTTCAGCTGTAGCAGAGTAAGCAGCTCAGGGAGGGAAGAGAGGGGGGAAAAGTAAACGGAAATCTCTGGTTTTGTGGAATATTTAGCAACATTGGCTCCAGACCCGGGCCTATTCCTTGGCTTCGCTTGTGTCCAAGGGAATGTTTCCCATGTCAACACACTTCTCCTGCCTGCTGCTGAGCAGTCAGCGAGCTGTGGGTTTGGGCCATGGCACCCTGGTGCCCGTGGCCCCCTGTCCCGCTCTGACCGGTGCTGAAGCAGGAAGCAGACCAGCTACGTGAGCGGGGGCTCCGGATCTGAGGCTCACTGGGCTGACTCCAGAGAGGGACGGAGTCAAAGAAGACTCCATCGGCCTCTGCCCACCGTAAAGGCGCTGTAATTGGCATGTTGCTGGATGTTCCCGCATACACCAACTCCTTGGTGAGTTGAGGTGGCAGTGGGAGGAGATAAACAGACCCTCGAGGGTGTCTTTACTCCTCTAAATGTCTGTGTAATCATCCGAGCAATGACAGGCATCCCACCGTGTTTTGTCACTGTTTGTGTTGTATGGGTGCGTGTTATGTCTGGATCCGACAGCTGGGGGGAAAGAGGGCGGGGGGTCTTTCATTGGGTCCGTTTCAGGAGAAGCAACATTTCCAGTGTTCCATCTCTTCTGGGTTTATTGTCACAGGACTTGGAAAGGCGTAGCCTGATATTTTAACCATAGCTTTTGCTTGGCGATTTTTGCGCTGACAAAGGGGTCACTGGAGGGTAAATGTAGAGTATGCACATCTTAGACAAAGAATGCAGTGGAAGAAACAGAGGGACCGGTCGGGATCCGACTCGGACACCTTACAAGCCAAGTCTTTCCGTCTCTCGGTGCGAAAGTGCTTAAAATCAGGGGGTTCCTCGAGTCTGCATGAGGATTAGGAGGCTGCTGGATGGGTGCAGCATATTTAGCAGGATTATGTGCAGGCACAAGTCAGCATAACATTCCTTCAACATCATTATCTCTGCATGTTCTGGGGCTGGTCGTTGGGAGGGGGGGGGGCTTTTAAGTGTGTTCATAGTGCTCTTTGAGTTCAAATGACATTCAGACCTAAGTGATATTAATGATCCTTTTACGTAGGCCTTGGTTACATTGGATTATGGTGAGTCTTGGCTTCACAGGGGCTAGACTAGGGGCCCGGTCGCAAAAAGAGCTCAGTGGTCTGTTATGAGCTGCATTCTTTCAAAAGGTAAAAGTGGTATCTAGAGGCAGACCAATAAATGATCTGGGCCAATACATCGGTCGCTATTAGCTTTTTATTCTTGTCTCTCCGTATGTGTCGGCCGATAAGTAACAGGAAATGACCAGCGATTATGTCTGTGTGTCACAGTTGCATACATTGTCCACCAGAGAGCACTGACACATTTCTTGTACTTTAAAAATCAGTAAATATTGAGGTCACCATTCTTTGTCTATGGTACGTGTGTAGATTATGTTATATATATTATATATATATATATATTCGTGCTGGGCAACGATTCAAATTTTTTATCGCGATTAATCGCATGATTTCTTTTGTGAACGATGTCACAGGGACACATGGGGAGAGATGAAGGTCCCGCTCACTGTATGCGATAAACCTCGACAAGTCGTTCGCAGTTACTCTACTCTGCACCTATCTGGAAATATGCCATTACCACGTCTATTACCAGGAGAACATATCTTCTGTGTTATAATGAATAAAGGGTGACCCCAGTGCCTGTTGACAGAGAAGGGGGGCGGGGGGCGTTGATCCACGGTGACCCCTAGGGCCTGACAAAGTGCCGTTAAGGGACAAGCAAAGCTGTTAGTGAGGGATTCCTGTTGAGAGGTCAACACTGTCCCTAGCATTTGCTAATAAGCATGTTTGCCATTTAAATATAGAACTAGCTACCCCTTAATTATTCCAGCCCATGGTGGGGCCATGTGTCATTACATGAAACCCTCCTAAGGAGTTCTGTCCCAGTGAAGTGCTGACTTACGAACAAGACACTCGGGATTAGAGCTGGAGAAGTCATAACCCCTGAAAGGAATGCTGTTTTTCTTGTGGTCGCAGATTACTTTTTAAACGCATGTATATTTATAGAACATGTCTTTCTGCCATTGTGCATCACTCTCCCACATCTGTGCAAATGATGTGCACACATATAAAACCGTACGCAGTATAAAATGATTGACACAGTGTAGGACACGCCCATGTCCTCCCGTCGGTTTCTATCAACCGACCTCCTGTATCATAGCAACCAAATGTCTCCAAAATACTCCACCGCACCGCAGATTCCGCAGGTGTTCTCGAGTGACGGGCTTGACGGGGAGGGGACGGTTTCAGGGTGTGAGGAGAAGGAGAGCGTAGCCGGCATTGTGTGTGTGTGTGTGTGTGTGTGTGTGTGTGTGTGTGTGTGTGTGTGTGTGTGTGTGTGTGTGCGTGTACGTGTGTGCCAGTTTTTTTACACTGGCACGGCCGGTTGGGTGGAACTTGTGCAAAGCTCTGATGTCATCCTTCCTGGTTTGAGGCTGTGTCCCCACCCTAACCCAGCCCACAGGTAGCTTTGCTGCTGCCAGTCAGCTCCTGTCACACAGCCTCTCCCCTCCCTTCCCTTCCCCTCCCGCATGTGTGTGTGTGTTTGTGTGTGTGTGTGTGTGTTCTGCACTGGGCCACTTCTTACTTGCCACACACATGCTCCTCCCCGTGCTGTCTCTGCTCTCTGGCTACGTGAACTTTGGAAGCAGTGAGTTTAGCCTGCGTCCCCTGCCAGAGAATTCTTGTGTGATTATTCTTCGCCTCCTGGAGGTGGACAACCCTCATCCCCGCTTTGTTCTCTGTCCAGGACAACCTCAACGTCTTCCTCAAAGCCTGCAGGAAGCTCGAACTAAAGGAGGCGCAGCTCTTTCACTCAGGAGATCTCCAGGACTTATCCACGAGAGTCACAGTCAAGTAAGTTCCGATCTGATGAGCTTTGTTAACATACAGGCACCACTGGATACCTGTTCTTGCCATTCACAGAGTTGTGGTTTTGACTCTTCCTTGATTGAACCAGCTTCTTTTAATGTTCTCATTAATATGCGCAGAAAGTATAAACATGTAACTTTCACACATACGGCATTGCGGATCACGTGTGTCCTCGTGTGAGACATGATTGAAGCTGCGGCTTTTTAAAAAAAACAGCGCTATTTTCAGTCTGGAGGTATTCTTGTGTTGGTGAGCACCCGTTTAAGCACAGCTGTATTCAATTCAATTCATTTTTTATAGCCCAAAATCACAAATCACAAATCAGCCTTAGAGGGCTTTACAATCTGTACACATCCGACATCCTCTGTCCCGGGACCCTCACATCGGAACAGGAAGTACTCCTTTAACGGGGAGAAAAGAAGGGAAGGGATCTCATATCAGGATGGACAGAAGTGAGATAGATGTCATGTGTACGGAACGAACAACATAACAGAGTTACAACACGTTCAATGCATATGACAGAAACGATTCATATAATGAGAGGAGTGAGCAGAACAATGATGGAAAAACTACGACTACTAATAATAACGGCAGCAGCAGATACAGTAGAGTAATAATGATGACACATCTATCTGTTTTCTTTCAAATACATTGAAACTACGCGGGTTTGAAGAATGAAGTGCGTCTGGTGTTCCGATCTGATCAAGTTGATTTCCTTTTTGGCGCAGGTCTAGAAAATCACAAATCATGACAAAATAATCAAGTCATGGAAGTGAAGGAACATCAAGAAATGTTTTATTCTTGACAGTGTGAACAGAACGAAGCTCAGCTGGAGCAGGACAGAAAAACACTCTTTATACTTTTTAAGTTTCAGACAGTTGCTCTGCGCTCGTTTGCGTGCCGGTCTGATATGCGTGCGGTATGTCGAACAACCTGTTCAGTTTTTTCTTTCTTACACAGGTGCGCCCTCAGGAGGGAGCGAGGTAACCCAGAGCTTAGAGCACAGTCCATCCACAGTGACACTCTCTCTCTCGCTCTCTCTCTCTCTCTCTCTCTCTCTCTCTCTCTCTCTCTCTCTCTCTCTCTCTCTCTCTCTCTCTCTCTCTCTCTCTCTCTCTCTCTCTGTACAAAGAAAAAACTTCAAGTAGATGAGCAATGTAGTAGCAAAGACATCACTTCAGGTGGCAAAATGAGGCTAGTTCATGTCCTGCAATTAAACTGTTCCTCTGAGATGTCGCCAGTCAGTCATTCTTCAGTAACACTGACAATGGTGTCGAAACCACGGCGGTCATAAAAAGAAAAAACACAGCGGCAGATGTATTGTACACTGGAATATGAACTCTGAATAAACAAATCTGCCTGCCCTTTCTCTTCAAGACACACCCTGTCTGTCCCCACACGCTGCCCTAAGGCACAGCAGTGTCATAAACACAGAGACAAGTCTTTTATGGGCCTGTTGCGTTATCGGACATTTCCCCTCTCGCATTATCGTTTTCCCCATGAAACAGGCGCTAAAGGACTCACAATGTGGAAGAGAAATGGCACCTAGATTTATGCAGTGAAAGCTGAGATGCTACTAGAAACAAATTTCACATTATGTTTTTTGCGTGTAATCCTTGGACTGAACCAGTCCCACTGCTCTGTTGGAACTGGGTGTACTCAGCTCTCATGCCACCATGTCTGCCTGCGTGCGGGGGTTTTGGGGAAGGGAGGGGATCACTTTCTATTTTTAGGTCCTGGGGGTCACTTTGACAAGCGCTTTTAATAGTGTGTTGTCCCCCCCCCCCCCCCCCCCCCCCCCCAATACATTCATTAGGTTATACAGTTGAGATCGTGTTTTTTGGGAGAAACATGTATCTTTTGTTTGTGTCTGATTGCCGCTGTTGCTCACGTCAAAGAGTTTCAGGTTCTCTGTCTTTCGATGAACCCTCAGCTGCTCCGACTGTAAGTCCGTTCTTCAAGTTGATTTTTCAGTCACTTTTGTGTGCGGCGTCGTTTCATCGGGCTAACATGTAGAAATATTTGTAGCCTCAATGTTGTGGTGCCCACGACTGCAGTATTTAGAGATGGCACAAGCAGAGTAACATGAGGAGCTGATCCCAAACATGGCTGCAGACGAGCACGACCAATGGTTTTATTTCACTGTGGCTTGTAGGCAAATGAGGCACAGAGAGAGAGAGAGAGAGAGAGAGAGAGAGAGAGAGAGAGAGAGAGAGAGTTGTCTCTATCAGCTGTCTTTGCCCTGGTGTGTGTCCAACCTCCACTCCCTTAAACCCCGTCTGACAGGTGCTTTGCTCAGCTTCCCTGTTCTCTGCACGACGGTTGTTCTCCTGTTGGTGCTGTAAGTTTCCTTTTCACTGATACGTGAAGCAATCGGCTATTTTTACCCTCTCGTTTCTGTGGTTATGAACTTTTCAATTTATTTCATTTCTCTTGCATGTTTTTTGTTGAATTTGCAGGTTTTATAGATAAAGTTATAGTTGCAGGTACAGTGTAAATATTATTATATTATATTATGATTTCTATAGTCAGTTATCTAGGAATATTACCACACATATTCTGACTCCTCAAATGTGTTTTGTTCTATTTTTACTGTTGCTTGGGCTGAACAAGACATTTGATGATGTCACCCTGGATTTCATTTCTTTTATTTTTTACACATTTTGTGGCATTTAAAGACCAAACAATTAATGGATTTATTGAGGAAGTAATAAGTAATTCCAGCCCTAACAGAAGTACATTTTCAACACTCGTCCAGTGAAGAAGAAACCTCCCATTGACTCAGATGAATCTCACTCATTGGTAGTTTGTGCTTGAAATGCAGTTATTAGCGTTGGCAGGTATCTTTCTTTCAGCGTGAAGCTTGAGTCAGATATTGAATAAATATGAAAGCAAGGTGTGCTGAGAGCACAGTTTAATTCATACTGGGCCACGTTGTCATGACAGCCATAAAGGATTATCGGATGTCCTTGTTGACCTTTGAGCCTTGCGGTTGTTGTAGTGTTGGCCTCACCGCCATCTGGAGCGCATGTTGCTCTAGTTATGTAACCTGCTGTCTGATAAAAACGTTTATCAGCTACAAACACACTGAACATCAAAATATGTCATATATACACATTTATATATATGTATAAACTGTTGTAATAGAGGAACAGACTGCTGGGTGACGCGTTCTGGAAGATTTCCTCACATCTTCCACGTGTCACTGAACTACAACCAAGTGCTGAAAACACCCAGCGGTGTCATTCTGACCGGCCCACAATGGGATTCATCCCGCATGATTCACCGGCTGCTTTAGACCAACTCTGTCCGCTCGTAACAGCTGCCCAGGAAATGGGTCTGGAGAGCATCGGAGTGCTTCAGATGAATCACGGCATCTGAAAGTGCTCCATTCATCCTCGGCCACTTCCTTTTTAGACACTTAGCTGCCATTTGGAAATTTCAACAGCGTGGAGTCGAGGTTGGACCGGGACCTCGACTCTTAGTTGATATAAAGGAAAAAGGTTAAAACACAAAAGGTCAGCTGATGTCTGAACAAGTGGCGTTTTGTCAATGAGATACTGCAGGATATGCAGTGTTTGTTTGTCATTACACTGGAACTTTACACACTGTGCTGCTGTACTTGTTGTGGAGGGACTCTCGTGCTTATTCAGCTCATTTCAGTGTGTAAGCTGCATTAACTTTGGCTCAACCCTCCTAATGCCTCCCTTTTTATCAAAGGAGTCAAAGATGAATTGCAGCATATCTGATCACATGCTATGTAGATGTTGTAAAACTCCTCGGAGGACAAGCTATCAGTAGTGTTGGAAAGTAACTAAGTACATTCACTCAGTTACTGTACTTGTGTACAAGTCTGAGGTATTTGCACTTAACTTTTGTATCTCTACTTTATGCTTTATACCTCACTGCATCTAAGAGGGAAGTATGTAGAGCTACTTTTGATACTTAGAATATGCTTTATGATAACAATGTATCAAATGGAAACGTTAAGACACTATCATCACCTGAGTCTGCAGCTCCCATCGGCTTTACGGAGATGTATATGTGTATATGTGAGTTTTCAGCTCATTCTTTAACTGTTCGGCTCACAGCTTTACTGTTTTGGTTCACTCTCACTCCGCTCTCATAGCATCGATTTCGCCCGCAGCGGGCAACTGTTTTCAGCTGAAGAAGCTCTAAAAACCCGCCGTACTCTACCAGCTCAGCTCCAAACAGCAGACAGACACAGCTGTGGACTAGCTGCTGAACACAGTGCAGCATTTCGCAGCTAAAGAGACAGATATTAGACTTGAATTCATCAGGTGACCAGAAACACGACTTCAAATGAATGATAATGTTGCTCCAAAAGTATGACGTAAAAATATGCAGTGATTTGTGATCAAGTGACGACATGTCAGCGTTTCTGCTGTGGTAAAAAAATCACTTCATGCAGGTTTAAAATATATTCTGCTGATTGTACTTAAAGGTAGTGCTTTTACCTGAAATTGGCTACTTTTACCCTGAAGTATTACTACTTGTATTGAGGTGAAGAACTCATGGCTATGAGTCCAGCTTTTGCACCGTGACCTCTGGCAACTGACAAAACAAGAGGAGTCCAAAGTCTCACTCGTTGCCGCCGTTTGATTTTTAAGCAAATTATTGACAAGGGTTGGCCTGTTCTCCAAACTGAAAGAAAAGGAAACTGCACTGGATGGGCAGGTACATCCAAATAGTCATTTGAGGAATGTCAATGACCCTTTTCAAACAACAGGTAAAGAGGAGTGGCTGCGAGGTGTGATTCTATGATTGTGATTACGCAATGGCATCCCTGGCTCTGGATCAAACCAAATGTTTGACCTACCTGAAGGAATGTGCTGTTTCCCAGTCAAATGTGGACTGCCTGTTATCAGAGTTTACTGAAGACTGTACCTCACGCCATGTGTGTGTACTGCTGTTGATGTCGTTTAACGCTCACTGTGACAAAGTCTGAATGTTTTTGAGTGCATAGCGCAAAAGGAGAAAGAAGTGTCCCGTGTGTGAGTATTTGGGGTGTGGTTCACTGAGCTGGCACCACACGTTGTGGTTTGGTGGTTTAGTATGTGGCACTGCCGTCACTTCTTGTGGCAGATGGTGAAAGCAAACGAGCGATGATAGTGAAAGGCCAATAAAGTCTCTGCACCACGGACACGGCCCTGGCTGTAAAAAAAAAAGGCCAACACAAGGGTTATATTTGTGCTGCAGAGCCTCACAGAGGCTGCAGTGTCTCTGATAAGTCCGCGCCACAATGATGGCCGACACCATCGACACCGTCTTCACCCACGGCTGAGTCCTCTGTTCGAACTCTCCCTGTAGGTTTTGTCAGGACTACCCGGTGAGGGCGGCTGGGTGTGTCTTTAAATCCAAACTATTTTGTTCGAATGAAAGGACGTTGGTGAATGCTGCAGAGCAAGTGCTCTTCATCATTGCAGAGGTATGCTTCTCACCACACATGCACACCCACTCATTTAGGGCTTTGGTGCCAGGTTTGTTTGTCTTTGGGATGTTGTTATTGTCTCAGAGCCTCGATCTCGATCTCGTTGGTGGCCGTGCACGGACGGAGACACGTCCTGTGGTCTCCGTTCGGTCCACGCACAGAGACGTCACTTCACGCGGGACGTGATCGACTTAATGGGAAAGATCATTTCCTTTGGCTCCTGTCATGAAGTTATTTGTCCAGCATTTGAATAGCGGCTTACGATTCATCGGTTGCATGTGTTTCTTTTTGTCTGGTTGGTTTGTACTGGCAGAACACACTCCTCAACTGCTTCAAGTCAAATGAAATTGTGTGTTTTGGCACAACAGATTCACGCAATTCAGTCGCCATACGACAAGAAAGAGGTAGAATATATCGTATAAGTTTAAATAATATAAATTAGACACCTGTTTTTCAAGTTATTATATAAATGTGGTTATCATTCGTCTCTTAATAATTGAACGTGTGCATCTAATGTTGATTGATAGTGTAGCGGTTGTCCACCCATGCTGCGTCGTGTGGTTGTTTAGCACACAGCGAGTGGCTAACCCGCACAACTAATGGTGTCTTGTGCCGTTGCATCTCCTCTGGAGCTTAGAAGAAGAAGGATGTCTGTCACCCTTTGACCTCGGCGAGAGAGCGCTGACGTGAAAGTCTGTGTCAGCATGCAGAGGGTGAGGCTCAGGGCTGATAGCTGGCTGGTTGATTTGTCACTGTACAGCAGATATTGGCTGATAGGCATCAGCTGTAGCCCATTTGTGCCCGCAACTGAAATGTTGTATGTTATATTTTAGGAAAAAACAGTAGTCCCACGTGTCCAAACAATAAATATAGTACAACGAGAATTGTGTGTATCTTAGATATTGCAACGAGCACAATCGAGTATTTGGGAATTCATAATAGGTTGAATATCAAAGATAGATGCAGTGTAAAAATAAATCAGATTGGAGAAATTTAATAAACAAAAAGAAAGCTTTTTGCCAAATTTTTTCAAGAATCCTGACTTTGACATTTGATAAAAGCATGATTTTTCACCCTGAAGTGTCCGGGAACAAAACAGACAAAATTACATCTTCACAAGATTCGTGTTCTGAATCGGTTTGACATGATATATGTTACATTTCTCATAAATTCAGGCTTCCTTTCATGTGTGCAGGATACACAAACGCAAATGTCTTTCTTCTCCTTTGGGCACATTAAAGACCAAAAACCCAAAGTGGCTGTTTGAATTGATAGTAAAAGTACTTCACCGAGGCTGTTCCTTGCCTGCACTCTCTGTGCAGAACTGTGTTTCATACTCGGATGACGTTCTGTCGATGACTGCGCTCAATCATATGAGCGCTCAGCTGATTTCAACAGTCCCGAGGCTCCTCTGGAGGCCTGAAAATATCCCTTTGTATGTATTTTCCCTTCAGTTCAGCTATCACCGCCAGCCATAAATAAGCATTACGAGAAGCAGTGCGGTGGTAGATTTGGGATACAGCTCTTTTTATTTTCTGGATCTGGCCAGCGCTGCTATAATCTTAGGCTTTGTGACTGTGTTCCAAGCCACACAAGAGAGGGTATTTTTTGTTACCCTCCCACCTCTTTTATTGGGCCTATAAATCTACTGTATGCCAAATTGGTAACCGTCCATTTCAGTGTCCGCCATTGGCAAATTAGGATTCGCACCCCTGACGATGACGCATACTGGTGAGAAAGTTGATCTGCTCCCATTCCCAGTGGTTTTATCTTTACCAGTCTGTTGTATTTTATGATAGAATCCAATGGTTTTAATGTGACATCTGACACGGAGCTATAGTTGTCAGATACATTTGGTGGAGTAAAAAAATACTGCTCTTTAAAGTATAAATATAAAGTAAGAGGAAATGGAAATGCTTCAGTAATGTACAAATGTCTTTAAAATTGTTCTGAAGTACTTTACTGAGTACTATACCAGACAATCAGTTCAGTTGTCCCCGTTTGACTGATTGAAACGATGTGCTGGATTATACGTCCTCGCTGTGTTTCCTCCTCCTGAACGATATGAACCTGACGTTATATTGACACAGCAGTCATCTCAGGCGTCGACGCCACACGTGCATCGCACTCTGAGCAGTTGCGCCGGTCGCACCGCATGCTGGGAAAGGGGTTGTGAGGACATCCATGTGCTCAGGGGGAAGCGAGGCATGCGTGACTTACCGTGTGATAGCAGGAATGTGTAGCGTGCAGAGCTGCAGAGGGGCCGTATATCTCCCCCTGTCACCGTTATGGCCACTGTGTGCACTGTAGCTGTTGATTGACCTCTCTAAGTAGACACTACGGTCAGTTTAGGCCACAGGTACACAATGTGCATGAGAGAAAAAAAGGGAATATATCAGGCATGCAGGTTGACACTGTGAGTGTTGTTTGGTTTCACAGGAGCAAGATTGAGCTGAGAGTGATTTGCTGACTTGTCAGGTCAACTGTCAAACCCCAGAAATACGACTGAAATCCTGTGTGAGCTGGGTAGCACGCGAGAGGCTCTGCTGCTCCAACAGCAGCGGTATTCAGCTAATAATCGTCAGTTATTAGCTGTATCGTTTGAAATCAGAAACAAAAACCCCTTTGTGCACCTAAGCTTCAACTATGTGTTTTCACATCCGCTTGATTGTGTGATTAGTGTCAAAATAAACGCACACCTAAAACACTTAATGGCTCACAGGTATTCTTTTTGAGGAATGCGTGTTTGGTTTCTCTCTCGGCCTCTGTGTTTTTGTTGTTGTGTGCGAGTGAGTGAAGGGCTGGCAGTCGGTCTGGATTGTGCTCTCACTTTCCAGCCCTTTCACCGCCCAACACAGAGACCCAACAAGCATGCCCTCTGTTCTTTGATTGTCACTTTCTCTCTCACACACACACAAACACACACCTCTGTTTTCTGCCCTTTCTCTCGCAGGCTTCAAGAGACCAACAGAAGGCTGAAAAATGTGAGTGGAGAAATTTAACCTTTTTGAAGAGCTTGATTTATTATCAATTATTATTGATTATTTATTGATTCAGAAATAATAAAACATAAAAGATAATTTAGCTTCAGTCCTGTTCAGGGTTCATTTCAAAGCCTTTTTACAGGTGTTAGCGAGTACTATACATGTGTATGTATTCAGCCTTCTTTGGCTCCAGTGAGAGCTGTGCACAATCTAAAACCTGAGCCGCAACCGACTCGAGTGATGTCACTTGAGTCGGTTGCGGGCGGAAGACTATAAGTTAAAAAAAAATATATATATATATATTCTGGAGTTGTGGAGTTAGAAATAAGTGAGTTTACCTGACCTGTGTAGCTCCTCATCTGTACTTGGGGCTAGCAGCTGAAGGCTATATGCAATGTTCCCTCTAATTTTTCATGTGTCTGGGCATACACACAAGCTCCCTGAGCACACTGAGGACCACTGTGAGCAACATCAGATGTGCACGCTGTGGCCACACACCAGTATCACACCTGTTCAAAACCTTGGATCATAGCAAGTTACATGGCTTATTAAAATAATCAAATTACAGCAGCAATTTTCACTAGTTTACTTTTAATATAAGTGATTTGACAAACTTTAAAGGAAAAAGACAAAAATCTTGTTGTTCATGAGATGTGTAGTATGTTTTATGTGAGAGTCCTGCTTGGCCATGGGAAGAGTCTTGCTTTGGCCTGTGTGAGGTCCTGTTGTGGAAGAAATGATACATATACACCTTTCAGACATAACATTTTGTTCACATTAAAACATTCACATTTTGCACAATGACGTGTGCTGTAGCTTGTGATACAGTGTAAATTCCTGTAACTCTGTCTGTAAAATATGTAATTACTCAGTTTTTTGTTATCATTTCTACTACCCATAAATTATCTAGTAGTAACATAATTTAATGATTAATATCCATAAGTAAAAAATCTTAATAAATGTCACTAGAATATGAACAAATCTAACTTAAATTTTACCTTATTTTTCACGTCTGTCCTTCTCACTTCTCCAATGGTTGTACACTTTGTCCAGGTTGATGGCTTCATCTGCTTCTTGCTTTGACTTTATGTCGCTGCCCGTTCGTTTCGCCATGATAAGGGGTTAGCATTTGCATCTCGTAACTCCGCCGCACTGTTGATAGCTAGCTAACCTGCACGGCGCGAATGGGCAGGGCAATAGTGTCAATGCTATGATTGGCTGCGTAGCGTAAGTGAACCGAATCGTATCATTGGCTGGACACCTGTCACTCACTGAGTTACATTGCAAAATAGTACAGAAAACAAAATTATTATTATTATTATTATTATTATTGGTTTAATTGATTAGATAAGATTAGGACTAATATTAGATATTAATTAATATGTTTATGTTGAATTTTATTTTATGCGCTGCATAGATTTTCTTGTGCGCTGAGACTGTGCGAGCAGTGCGCGATTGCTCAAGCGCGCAGCTTAGAGGGAACATTGGCTATATGCATTGTGGGTAATGTAGGAGCCAGGTTTTGAGAAGGAATAAGAATGTGTGGAATAAGAAATGCGATATCTCTGCATCTGCTGCATCGATTATGATACTTTTTTTTTTGAACAGTCCATCGTGAGTCTGACAATGCTATAGGTAGATAGATATAAATTATATATCTATGGAGTTATTTTTCAAATTTAAACCTTAATAAAAATCAGAGGCACACTGTCGGGTTTGCATCAAATTGAAATGCTTTTATTCGACATCGCGAAATGTATTCATGATGACCAAGGCATTGTGATTGACAGCTTTTCATTCGGTATATTGCAAGGTCTTTGAAAAAGTATCCTGAAAGGTATTAAATTACAAGATATAGTGTTTAATTTGACCTTTTTGAGGGAATTTTTATCCCATAAATGTTTTATGAGTCATACATTTTTTGAAAAGTGAAAGCATAGTATTTCACATCACAGCTTCATCGTGTTTTATCAAACCCACATTATTTTCCCGCGTGTGGCCGCGTGACAAACCAAAGAGCTGACGCGTCAGTTGGAAGCTTATCGTGTAAAAAGGGGACCAGCAGAACGTTGCGATATAGTGATGCCTGTTTGCTTCAGTGCAGCACATTTACCTGCCCGGCCCGACACACAAACAGCAACAGAGTGTTCTGGATGAGCCTGGAAACAAGAGCAGTGATATCACCTGTTGTCAGTGCGGCTAACTAACACAACAGTCACCTGGCACAGAGCATCCATGGGCTGGGGTCGACGTAGAGCTCTCATCTGATGTACTATGTCTGGTAATGGTCGTGGATATATCCCACGTGTATGCTTTGTGTAAGAAGCTGTTTCTTTTCTTCTTCTCCAGGTGCTGATCACCATTTACTGGCTTGGTAGAAGAGCTCAGTGTGACCGTTTCTATGATGGACCCTACCTGAATTTGAAGGCGTTCGAGGGCTTACTGGGCACAGCACTATACAAGGTAAAACAGTGGCTCGTCATCCCATTGCTCACTCTCAGCTGTCTTATCTGTGTCGTCATCAAACAAAAGCTTCATTTTCTCGTGGAAACCACATAAATCGTGAAGACAATCCTCTTCTACAGCCACTGCTCAGTACGTTTCTGTGTCCTCCCCGGTATGTACACTATGTGTGGAGGAATGGCTGTGAAAAGGTCGAGGGGCGTCGGATTGCTGGCCTCTAAAACCAAAGCTACTGTTGGGGTCTGACTCTGACCATATTGCTTAAACATGTGCTGTGGACAAAGGGAATCAGGCCTTCACTTTTTCAAGCACAGGTCTCATCCTGACTTGTAGTTTGATGAGAACAAGCCTCCTCTGGGTGAAATTTCACACTCAGGTGTGAATTCCCCCTCCCCCCCAAAAAACCATGGTAACCGCGGCAATCTCATTGGCCGAGAGCCAAGAGACCCGAGGACCCCTGTGGTTCAGCCGATGTTCTACAAAAGTGCCTGCAGATCACACCTCCTTGCTTTTTCCAACTCTCCCTCCGGGGGTAACAGGAGGCACACACCGCTCTCCTCGCCCGAACCCCCCCCCTGTCCAGGCCACAGAGAATCCAGCTTTCCCCCTTCGACCTCGGTTGAGTTAGGAGGCACACAACCGCTCTCTTCGCCCGGACCCCCCCCCCCCCGTCCAGGCCACAGAGAATCCAGCTTTTCCCCCTTCGACCTCGGTTGAGTTAGGAGGCACACAACCGCTCTCTTCGCCCGGACCCCCCCCCCCGTCCAGGCCACAGAGAATCCAGCTTTCCCCGCCAGCGCGACGCCGGCCACGTGAAAGCCACGAGGAAGCCCCTCAAACCCTCATCAAACCCTGTCAGGTCACGAGCCGTTTCGCTGGACGAAACGACAGTGTTCCACGTTGAGTACAGCTCCACTCAGCCCGCGAGACGAACCCGCATCAGCGATCCGTTCTCTGCTTTTTGTTTCTTTTTATTTTGTGCACAAACCGGCACAGAGGAGCCCGACGAAGCCTCGCTCCTCTCGTGACCGAGGATTCCCGGCAAGACGCGCAGACACGTCGTCTCATCCGAAGTTAACTGTTCTCCCTGCAGCGAGTACAGACCGGACCTGCGTTTGCTCCAGAGCCACGCTAACGGACCGAAGCCGCGCCAGCTCACCGCCGCGCGACACACAGCGCCCGCTGCAAAGCCGCGCCGACCCGCAAGCTCCCCCCTGTCCCCCTTCCCGACGAGGAAAACGGACAGCTTTGCCACAAACACTTCCACGTTGCAACGAAGCATCTACAAGTAAGATTCTTGGCATTTGGGCATAGCTTAGCTTAAATTAACTTAAGTTTAATTCAGGCCATTCATTTATATGTTGATATTCCCGTGTTTTTGTGTGTTTAAGACTGTCGCGTGATATTGAGGTATTACGCAATCATTACGGCGCAGAGAAGCGCCGCTGTATTTGTGTATCAACTATGACTGTTTCTTTGGGATTAATTTCATTCATTGTCTTCCACTCCGTGTGGAAGTTCTCTTTTCATTAACTCGACTCGGTGAGTGAGCTGAGGTGCGTGGTTTATCACGGCATAAGTTACCGGCAGTTCTCAAGACGACAGCGGTATATTTATGCGTGATAGAGCCAGCCAACTCAGGCTCACTACAACGCGCACCGCGCGCAGAAGTCTGATTCATGAGCCCCCACCTTTTTTCTCTTTCCTCCTTTCACGAAACACACACACACACAGCTCCGAATTCTACCCCTGGGGAACCTCGTTCAAACGAGCGCCTCACATCACGTGCTGCCCAGGCAAACGTGAATTACGCACAGCAGCCCCATTCTGCCATTTTGTCCGGGTCCCTCGACTCCGCCATCTTTGTAGTTTCTAGCTGTAGTTCTTAAGGCCCCTCCCCTTTGGCCAGCGTCACTCGACGCCGCCATCTTTGTAGTCTTTAGCGTAGCTGTAAGACTCCTTCCTGTTCACCCACAGACCCACACACACACACATACACATACACACACAGACATACACCCTCATCCATTTTATTCATTCTTTAGTTTAGGCATATAAAATTGTATGATAATGTTTGTTGGTTGCAATATTAATTGATTTGATCATTTATTATTTTGATTCAATAAACTCTGTTATACTTTCAGGAGCAGTCGTCTGTGATTACTTGTGCATATGTATTTGATAAGACTGTATGTAGTAGCCGGTGCTCGAACTTAAAACCTTCACTGTCACTGAATGTATAGTCATACGCAGACTATTGACATTATGAGTGACTACTAATTATGAGACTTAGTTTTATCGTTTGGTTATTGGTCCCTGTTCGCAGGGTGGTGCCCCGTTTATATTAATAATCATTAATAATTGTTACATACATCAATAATTCTATTGATGTCAAGAATTCAGTTTCTTAAATGCTGATAACCCAAACACGCTCCTTTAGTTCCCAACATAATGGTGCCCCGTGTGAGGGGCTACGTTATTCCAGTTTTGTTACAGTATATATGCACATTAATCCATAATTATTTTTGAATAATTAATGTTCCAAAAAATATTTTTTTTTCGAAAAATTATTTTTTTTCCCTCTTTTGAATGATCCAAATTCCTGAAACTTATTTCCCAAAATAGGTAGGCTTTGATCTTCAAAATCTTGTCTTATTGTAATTAAATTTTTGATTTTAAATTTTGATTTTTAATCTTAATCTTTAATTCCCTTCTCGAAATTTTATTTCGTTTCCAGGTTTAATTATTCGTTTCATTTCGTAAAACTAACAGCCAGCTGTGGAGTAGATTTGATCGTTTATTTGTAATACCTTGCTTGTTTCTTAAATCCCTCAAAGAAGTTACACACAGCTGTCACAGGCCCAAAGTGCTAAACCACATTAGCATTTTCGCACCTCTGGCTGCAAAGCAGTAGTGATACCTCAGAGCAGCAACAGTAGAAACGTAAGTCACAGAGCTAGACATTTCACTGTGCGCCTGCATGAACCGTAACACTAACAGTAATTAACATCTAACAGTAGAAATCCTAAGTTACAGAACTAGACATTTCACTGAGAACCGTAAACACTAACAGTTTCCGTTCTAACACTAGGGAATTAACAACCACTGGGAGTCACACTCATTAGAGAGAATGAGCGACGAGAAATTCCCCATTCCTGGAGCTGTAGCTCCAGAAGACACCGCATTACGAGATGCGGTGGCTGATGTCCTCGGACTCACAGCAAAGGAAAGAGAGTACTTTGCAAAATACACTGCTGTCCTATGTGACGAGCAATTAGAGCAGCTGGTGGCTTATGTAAATAACCCAGCAGGTAACAGAGAGCGCCTGATTCAGAACGTAATCGGCGAAATACTGCTCATCTACCATCAGAAAATGCAGCTGCAAGCTGCCCGAACCCGGGCACAGAGCGACGAGCAGCAACGCGAGATCTGGACACTCCGAACAGAGGTTCAGGAGTTGTCACGTGACTGTAGAGCCCTACAGTCAGAAAATAGTAGCCTGCGCAGTGACCTCAGAGAGGTCAACCTAGAACTCTCTAAAGCATCAGAGAGTGATGACAAACTGAAAGCGCTTCAAGGTGTTCCAGCAACCCCGGTAGGTACTGCTACCCCCTACCGAGCCTTTCAGCCCAGTCATTTCTTGGTCTCGGCTCCCTCATTCCCCGAGACCCGAACCACCTTGCATTTCTTGAACGCGACATCCCCAACCAGGAGGAGAGAGGACCAACACCAGGTCCTAGACGGCCCAGGTGGCTTCAAAACCACCTCAGGCGAACGCAATCCTCCACGCAGTTCACGCGCGCGACAAGAACTGACCCCATCCCCCTCAGGGAGGGAGGATGATAGTCGTTACCACCATCGCGAGTATGGAGACTCAGACGACTCGGACGGCCCAGGCCCCATCAACCTTGGAGGCCTGCGCACTCGACAGATTGAGTCTCTGGCAAAAGACGTAGAGTGCTTTAATCCCGATAATCACGACTCGAGCATCGATGACTACCTTAGGGAGATCGATCACTGCCTCCTCGACCTATCGCGCCCCTCATCGCGCGGAAAGCTAAAGCTAGTGTGGAAAACCACTGCGCGAAGCGTCCACGCTTTCGTGGAAACGCTCCAGCCGAGCATCCGCGACTGCTATTCATCCCTGTGTCACGCCCTTAGGGAGGAGTACTCCCTGTACACCGACCCAGCCTCTGCCACCCTCGGCGCCTTTGCCATTTCCCAGGAAAGACTACAGTCTCCGAGAGACTACTTCAGGCGCTTGAGATCTGCGTACTTCCAAGGACGTAACGCCCCAGGTCTAGAAGACCATGCCTTCAAGTCGCTATTCTTGCACAATCTCCACGACAACGTGAGGTACGCTGTTACGATGCACTGCAGAACGAGTAACCTCACCATGCCAGAGATTAGGAAATATGCGCAACTTGCATGGAAGACACGCGGACGGCCGACAAATCGGTACGAAGACACCGCCATAGTCTTAGGCATCCAACAGTCGAGCGACTCCGACCTAGCGTCGGAAGACGACGAGAGGACTTGGCCTAGCGAGCCCTGGTCACCCCCGAGGAACAAACAACCCTGGCGGTCGAAAGACCAACGGAACCAGGGGGGTGAAAGACGCCCTCAAGGGCAACCCATCAGGTAACGCTGACTCGCAGCCCACCTGACTAAGCCGAGTGACCTTTCCCCCTGCTGCCAAGTCGACATGGTAGGGGGGGGAAGAGAACTCAGCACACTTCCGGAAACGACCACTCCCATGTTCGCACCTCGTTCTTCAACCTTCTTGGGCGACCTTGTTCGCAAAGGCAATGCCCGTTATGTATAAATCTATACATATTCTTCAGTCCTACTGGGGGGTCATAACACTCTTGCTCTACCCGACTCCGGGTCAGAAACGAGCCTCATGTGTTCCCCCACCTTTTCGCATACACCTCTAGGGTGCCACAACCTTAGAGGCCTTTCGAGCACCCTAGCTCGTAAGATCTTTCGTCAACTAAGCCTTCTTCTCCTGCTCTGTCAGCATGAGCCACCTCCAGCTTGTTCAACGAAGCCACCGCCTTCTTTCAGCCGAGTCATCGGCCGGGCCTGTCAAGTCGCCAGTGCCGTAGGTAACTGAACTTGACCTGTGCGCCGGACCTGTCTCCATCTCTAATTAGGAGGGTGGGGGGAGGGAGATATCACCAGCCCGCCATGACACACTCCAGAGTGAAACTGTTCGCGACATTTCCCTGAGTGCTGACGGTAACGTGGGATATCCGCCCTCGCCACTTGAACAGCGCGAGGGGGGTGGGATCTCTGACAACAGAAACTTAGAGAGATGCACTTCACAGGAAGTACACTCTAATCTCGCCAGTGCCGAAACCAACCGGCAGAATGGCAGCTTACTATTGACTACTAACGTTTAACTGCATGCTTCAACTCACCCTGTAGACATGCACTAACCGCTAACACATCCAACTTCAACCAGAACAGTTGCATGACCTGACAAACCATTGTGACTGTAAACTGATGCTCCACTCTCATAGAGAACCCTTTGCATGCTTTATAGACTCTACCAGAAGTAACCAAAGAGGACATAACCTCTGCCGTAGCAGTCAGATTTAATCCAGGACCTCATCCGAGAAGGCTCAGCTGTCAACAGCTGGAGCAGCGAAAGACCAGCCTAGCTAGTCACACTAGCCGTGCTAACGAAATCTGTAAATCTGCTACCACTACTGTTATGCAACCCTCACAGGTACCTCTGGCCTATAGTCTTGGCAACGCAACTCCAATATCGATAGATTCTAAAACTTAGACACAGGACTCGCTCTAAATCTACCGATTAGAGAGAGATAGACGCACATATTATGTACCAATAGATCCAGAAGCGACAGACTAACTGGATTCCCTCCTATTCATAACACCACGTAGCCAACCTACGACTGCTCCGCCGACGGACTCCAGTCCTGTCTAGGAGTTGAACCAGTAACCACTGTTTGCCCCTCACCTGCTTCTTGTCTTTCTATTCTTTCCTTCTCTCTCTTTTGTGTCTTGTTTTGTTTTATTTGGGTTGTTACTTTCTTTGACACTGTGCCGCAATGCTAGATTATCACAACATCATAATAGCGATTGAATTATTTGGGAATAATGTTTTGCTCACCTATGATTTGAATTGTGTATGATAGTAGATGTAGGTAGAAGTAGTTAAAGTCATCTGCCCAGATGCCACCTTAGTCATCTGCCCAGATGCCAATGAACTCTGAACTTGAACACCATGAACTTGACCACTATGAACCTTGAACTCTATGAACAATGAACACTGCCTGTTTTAACCACTGCTTTTGGTCTCAGGAACACTTGGACTGTCTCACCTCTTCAGGTTTCCCCACCACATGGATGCACATGCCAGCCCTTGGTTTGCTCTAAAGACCGAAGCCAACACCTCGCTCTTCAGAACAAAGGGGGGATGTTGGGGTCTGACTCTGACCATATTGCTTAAACATGTGCTGTGGACAAAGGGAATCAGGCCTTCACTTTTTCAAGCACAGGTCTCATCCTGACTTGTAGTTTGATGAGAACAAGCCTCCTCTGGGTGAAATTTCACACTCAGGTGTGAATTCCCCCTCCCCCCCAAAAAACCATGGTAACCGCGGCAATCTCATTGGCCGAGAGCCAAGAGACCCGAGGACCCCTGTGGTTCAGCCGATGTTCTACAAAAGTGCCTGCAGATCACACCTCCTTGCTTTTTCCAACTCTCCCTCCGGGGGTAACAGGAGGCACACACCGCTCTCCTCGCCCGAACCCCCCCCCTGTCCAGGCCACAGAGAATCCAGCTTTCCCCCTTCGACCTCGGTTGAGTTAGGAGGCACACAACCGCTCTCTTCGCCCGGACCCCCCCCCCCCCGTCCAGGCCACAGAGAATCCAGCTTTTCCCCCTTCGACCTCGGTTGAGTTAGGAGGCACACAACCGCTCTCTTCGCCCGGACCCCCCCCCCCCGTCCAGGCCACAGAGAATCCAGCTTTCCCCGCCAGCGCGACGCCGGCCACGTGAAAGCCACGAGGAAGCCCCTCAAACCCTCATCAAACCCTGTCAGGTCACGAGCCGTTTCGCTGGACGAAACGACAGTGTTCCACGTTGAGTACAGCTCCACTCAGCCCGCGAGACGAACCCGCATCAGCGATCCGTTCTCTGCTTTTTGTTTCTTTTTATTTTGTGCACAAACCGGCACAGAGGAGCCCGACGAAGCCTCGCTCCTCTCGTGACCGAGGATTCCCGGCAAGACGCGCAGACACGTCGTCTCATCCGAAGTTAACTGTTCTCCCTGCAGCGAGTACAGACCGGACCTGCGTTTGCTCCAGAGCCACGCTAACGGACCGAAGCCGCGCCAGCTCACCGCCGCGCGACACACAGCGCCCGCTGCAAAGCCGCGCCGACCCGCAAGCTCCCCCCTGTCCCCCTTCCCGACGAGGAAAACGGACAGCTTTGCCACAAACACTTCCACGTTGCAACGAAGCATCTACAAGTAAGATTCTTGGCATTTGGGCATAGCTTAGCTTAAATTAACTTAAGTTTAATTCAGGCCATTCATTTATATGTTGATATTCCCGTGTTTTTGTGTGTTTAAGACTGTCGCGTGATATTGAGGTATTACGCAATCATTACGGCGCAGAGAAGCGCCGCTGTATTTGTGTATCAACTATGACTGTTTCTTTGGGATTAATTTCATTCATTGTCTTCCACTCCGTGTGGAAGTTCTCTTTTCATTAACTCGACTCGGTGAGTGAGCTGAGGTGCGTGGTTTATCACGGCATAAGTTACCGGCAGTTCTCAAGACGACAGCGGTATATTTATGCGTGATAGAGCCAGCCAACTCAGGCTCACTACAACGCGCACCGCGCGCAGAAGTCTGATTCATGAGCCCCCACCTTTTTTCTCTTTCCTCCTTTCACGAAACACACACACACACAGCTCCGAATTCTACCCCTGGGGAACCTCGTTCAAACGAGCGCCTCACATCACGTGCTGCCCAGGCAAACGTGAATTACGCACAGCAGCCCCATTCTGCCATTTTGTCCGGGTCCCTCGACTCCGCCATCTTTGTAGTTTCTAGCTGTAGTTCTTAAGGCCCCTCCCCTTTGGCCAGCGTCACTCGACGCCGCCATCTTTGTAGTCTTTAGCGTAGCTGTAAGACTCCTTCCTGTTCACCCACAGACCCACACACACACACATACACATACACACACAGACATACACCCTCATCCATTTTATTCATTCTTTAGTTTAGGCATATAAAATTGTATGATAATGTTTGTTGGTTGCAATATTAATTGATTTGATCATTTATTATTTTGATTCAATAAACTCTGTTATACTTTCAGGAGCAGTCGTCTGTGATTACTTGTGCATATGTATTTGATAAGACTGTATGTAGTAGCCGGTGCTCGAACTTAAAACCTTCACTGTCACTGAATGTATAGTCATACGCAGACTATTGACATTATGAGTGACTACTAATTATGAGACTTAGTTTTATCGTTTGGTTATTGGTCCCTGTTCGCAGGGTGGTGCCCCGTTTATATTAATAATCATTAATAATTGTTACATACATCAATAATTCTATTGATGTCAAGAATTCAGTTTCTTAAATGCTGATAACCCAAACACGCTCCTTTAGTTCCCAACACTACGTTAAGTCATAAATGACCCGATCCATTGCCTCTGCTATTTCGAATCTTGCTTACAGCACGGTCGCACAGTCGGCTCATATTTGCAGGTGGAAATAGCTGCGTCTTCTCTTTGAAGGAGCCCGTTTCCTGCCCTCCTGCTCATTCCAGTGTTGAATTTGGCACTTTGCTCTCACATAGATTTAAAGGCGATGGTGCGCTAGTCCCCTATAATTTAATCTGACTGCAGGGGTTTTCAGTAATAGCAGTCGGTTACCGTGCCGTCTTGTACGTTTAGCTATGATAATCCAAGTTCAGAGGCGCGGGGTTAGCGCGGGTTTAGTTTGTGGACTTGTGTTGTCTGGTAGGATTCGGTGGATTACAGATCTGGAAAGCTTTTCAAGTTTTGTCTTGTTCGTAGCCACGCTAGTTAAAGTGGCTCCGGGGCTTGCTTATGTGTTCAAGAGCCATCAAAAATGTCTTCAGGCAGTAAACAGTCATCAACGGCACACGGTGCATGGCACCATTTGTTTTGACAGAGATGGCAGTGAATGCATCGTCTCTTATGGACAATACTGGAGCGATTCCAGTCACTCAGTGTGCAGGAACGAGAGGCCAGACAGTGCAGACCTCTAACGCACCACACACACACACTGCTGAGCTAAATATTGTAATTGGCAGCCTGTTATCTGACCGTGTGTGTGTGTGTGTGTGTGTATATGAAAGGCTCTGCAGGAATCGTCCAGTCAGAAAGGCGGCAACGTCAGAGACAGCGGTTTTGGAGACAGCTGGTGCTCAGAGCGAGAGGAGCTCTTCCAACTGAGAGAGGGAGGAGGAGGAGGAGGACACAGGAGAGACGACTCCTTGGACAGCTTGGACTCTTTGGGCTCCCGACCCCAGATCATCTCATCTGACACCACTAAGGTTAAAGGCAGCAGCGAGGGTAAGAGACCTCGTGTGTTTGCATCTCTACACAAACATATCTGAATCTTCTGTTCTTCACCTCTGTCTTTTTTTTAATCTAAAGCTGACTTCATGGCATTTAAGAGGTCAGTGCATGTTTTTGTCTTATCCCCATCACATCCCAGCTGCAGATTGTCATTTAAGTGTTCAGACTTTCTCAAATTTCATCTCTGTTCTGTCCAGAACTTCAAATATTTGTGAACTGGAAAGCTATGCTGCAAAGGAGCCAGAAAGTTGCCTCCCATTAGTGAAAACAAACACCTATTGCCATCTAGTGGTGTGCTCCTGAAAGTGAATGTTTTCAGTGAATTAAGCACCCAAAGAAGGAGATGTATAGCAACGGCAAAAGCTTGTTTGCAATCTTGTTTCATGACAAAAAAAGTAGCATGCTTTGAGAGGTTGAAGTAGTGGTCAGTGATCTCAGAGTGCCCCCCCCCCCCCCCCCCCCCCCCCACCACACGCTGCAGGACAGGGAAGTGAGACATTCCACAGCGGCTTGTAAATGAGGAGGCCTCCGTTCCCCACCCTGCACCCCTCTGTTACTCCTCCAGAGTCACGCCAGAACACACAACACGATCCCCCTCGCTCTTTTCTCTACTCTCCCCTCATTTCTCCTTTTTTACTTCTCCTCGTCTCCTCCATTTATTCTCCCACTTTATTTCTTTATTTCCCACAATCTGATTTGTTACCCCCCCCCCCGTCCCGCTCCGTCTCTGCCCCAGGTTGTTGCAGCGACACCGAGGCCGACTCCGTCGTCAGGATGGCCGAGAACAAGAGCAGTCTCAGTTACCGGCGGTCAGTAACCCTCACGCCCAAGGCCAGCTCCCAGTTTAACCAGTTCCTGCCCACTAAAGACAAACCCTCGGCCTACGTGCCCGCTCCGCTGAGGAAGAAGCGGGCCGAGCGTAATGAGGACAGCCGGCGCAGCTGGGCCAACCCCATGTACGCGGAGGAAGCCACACTCACCAGGTACTGTGACACACACCAGTGAATGCTTTGATTGTGTTTGAAGGGGCTGTTTCATTGGATTCCTCTTTCCTTTCTTCAAAGCAAAGTAACACAAAGTGTTCGCACACAAAGTGCTGTGCTTCAAAGTTGACCCTGTCTCCTTCCCCATCATGTGGGTGATTGTGCTGCTGTTGTGTTGAATGGTCGATGTTGGTTGTGTACCGGTGTTGTCTTTAATTTTCCTGCGGAGCGGCGACCTCAGTGAAACAAGGCTTTCCTCCGACGGCCGCGGCAACGGCCAGGCGTCCCAGAGCGCCTCGCCAGCGGCTCATCTGCAGTTGGCCCACGAGTACCAGAGCGGCAGCGACTCGGACGCGGACCGACCGGACCCGGACCTCGTCCTGGATGACCTGGCCAGCAGACGTTTCCACAGCCCCTCCCCGGCTCCTCCCACCAACTTTGCCGTGCCCGTCAGTCCCCTGGTGGCGGGACGGGCGCCTGGGGCCAGCGGGGGCCCCTGGCCTAAGGTCACTATGACTCCCAATGTTGCCCCTCAACAGAATGTGACCGGCCTCAGGTCAGAGAACATGAAGCCACTGTGTGACTTTGATGTGCCTGCCTGATGAGAGCCAACTAGAGCGCTTCTCTTACCCTCAGTTTGCATGGTTGATTGTAACCATGAGCCACGCCCTTGGTTGTAGTGTGCTGCCTCTAACAGAGCTCTGTCCTCGCCTGAAAGTTGGTTTCTGTTTGACTTGTTTTGAGATTCATTTGCTGCAGCACGTCCTTTTTTTTGCGTCTCCTGAATTTGATGAGCTTGGAGGAGTGATTTGGCGGCATTAACTCCTCAAATCAATTTTTGCCTCTTTTACAGCTTGGTTTTTGAGCTTGCGTTTGGTTTGCTAATCCTTGCGTCATCTCGTTTGAGGTTGTTTGGCAACTCTTTGCGTGACTGGCGTGCTGTGCTGCTGCCGAAAATAGCCTTTTTGACACGTGTGATTGGCTGTCTCCCTCGAGCAGCAGCGGCGGCGTCAACAGTGGGGGTGCGCGGCCCCCCCGGCAGGGCACCGTGAGGGTGGACCACCGCCGGCCCTTGTCCGCGGACAGCCTGTTCAGGGACATTTACGACGACTCCGAGGACGAGGACGACGAGGTGGGCTACGCTGACCCCGTCCAGGATGACCTCTACTCCCGCAAGATGGGCGTCAATCCCCAGCCCGTGGCCAAAGAGCATGACAAGTTCTTGCCAAAGTTCTGGACGCCCGAAGAAGATGTTCACATACAGAAGATCAAACTGGGCTCTCAGAGGAGACCCTGGTACAAGAAGATGCAAGGCTTCAGGTGTGTGAGGACATTGAAATCAAGCAGGGAATTCTCTCATATATATACCTACTTTATTATATTTGACAGAGTAGCAATACGGATAAAATGCATTCCCTTCTTCTTGCACAATCTTTTTTTTCTTTTCCACCAGACACTTTGCGATGATTGCATGCCAATTTAACCTTTTTAGATCCTACGATTCTGTCATTCCCTGCATTTCCTGTACAGATTCCTCCCACTTACTTTTCCTTTCTCCTCTCCTGCCATCACCTCCTATCTCCCCCCCCCTCCCTCCCTTTTACTCTCTCTCTGCTCCTGTTCTCCCTTTCTCTTCGTTCCACCCCGCCGTCCTTGGCTGTAGCTATAAGAAGTCGGGCTCTTCGTCGGACGATTCCGACTGTGACGTCAGCCCTTGGCTCTCCTCTGCCCGCTCTCCCTCTGGCCCCTCCCCCTCTCACCCCCACACGCACGAGGCCTCGGCTCGCGCCACCCTTGTTGTGGGGAAAAGGTCCATACAGCTGCATGGTTGTGACAATGACGGGATGTGTTAGAGCGTCCAGATTTCAAAAGAAGGAATATGATTGGCCCCTGTTGGGGCTGACGACCTGCTTTCTAATATACTAATGATAATATATAGTGTATATTATATACTGTCGAGGTTGCCCTAACACACTTTATAAAGCACTTCGCTTGCACTGACCTTTGTAGAAAATAGGCTGTAACTCAGCTTTATGCTATTTTTATGCGGCTATTCCAGTGATGGCAGTTTTATTTATCACCATGTGATCCTGATTTGATCAACATCTGTTTGAATCAAATATCAGCACTATGGCAGCGTGGTGTATCTCTTCCTCCTTTTCTTGCTCTTTGATCCAGTTCACATGCACTCATCACTCTCTGTCCTTCTCTCTCCTTCTGCCCAACCCCTGCAGTCCTCGCTTTCAAGCACACACTCTCCCACACCTCCCCGAGATACAGCCCCCCTTGTTAATGGCCCCTCCTCTGGCGTTTGCCCCAGTGGACCCCGCCTCTGGGCCCAGACTGGTCAAATGTGAGCGCTGGCCCCTCCTGGGGCGCCAAGACCCCCGCGAGCCCCCGGACCCCTTCGATTATGAGAGCATTTCCCCCGACCTGGAGAACGACGACATGTTCACCAGGCGAACCCTGGCCTTCCAGTCCAACACGGACATGGCCATGATAAAGACCCAGCTGTCGGCCAACCGCCGTCCCTACTCGTCAGAGCCGCAGCTCAACATCGTCACCCAGCGACACGGCAGCGCCAGCGACGATGAGAACCACTACCCCGATATCGAGCAGGACGACGTGGTCTATCGCAAGGAGAAAACCCAGCAGGCTCAGCAACAGCGGCCTCTCTCGGGAGCACCGGACAACTACGCCCCCATGGCCGTCCCGGAGCCGTGGGCTCTGCCTCCCGATCTCAAGGCCAGACTCCTGTGCCCCCCGTGTCCTCTGACCCGGGAGGCGGCAACACATAAACCGGATCAGGCTGAGGCGCGTCCTAAAACAGACGACATGCTCGTCCGGAAACTCTGCTCCGATCAGAGCCGGAGCTCACAGAGAGACCCGTCGGCCAGTCAGATGGTGCCCTCAGTGCCGTCCTCCTGCAGCGAAGGCGACCTGCAGAGAATGCAGGAGATCAGGGAAGCCAGTCGGCTGAGATACAAGAAGAGGCTCATGGTGGAGAGGCTGGCTGCTCTGAAGTTGTAAAGACAGATCATTGCCTGTTAGTTCTTCCTGACTTTGTAGTGTGAAAACTCATCAGTGCCATTTCAGAATTGGAATATTTTCTTTCAGATAGTGAAGCGGTCCAGACTGCATGTCGATCCAACTTGTAAGCGACTGGTCTGAAGGCCATGTCTTCAAGCTCTTCTGTATGAAAACGAGTAGGTGCCTTCAGCATTCACTGGGTCAGTCACACAGACTGCAACGAAGGCGCGGCAAGAGCTCTGAACGTTTTCCTGTTTTAAATGTTTGTCAAAAGCTGAAAATTGAAAGTCTTTTTCCAGTCAATAAGAAACCGCAGTCAAAGTCCCGATGACATTGGTTGTAGTTTTTCTGCATGATGGAGGTATAGTTCATTTTACCATAGCAACATGTGGTATGTACATGCTGAGTGGACGGGGAGACTGTGCATGGAAACCAACCACTACTGTGTTTTTGAAGTGTGATTATTGAACAAAGCGACACAATATTGTTTGGTACATCATGAGCTCTGTTAAAACAGACCTGAGTTTTAGACTTTGGTTTTGTGTTCCTGTCAGACCGAGTTTGCGTGTGAATGGAAAAAAAAATACAAGCTTAATAAAGAAATACGAGACTTCATACTCTCGTGATGGATTGCGTGGCCATTTGTTGATCTCACGTAACACCTACAGTAACACGGAACCTGTCCAGAGTTCAGTGTTGTTTTCCTCAGGAGAGGGAGCTTCACACTGACATGTGAAGCTCCAAGTACAGCAGCACGAGCGTGTGGAAAGGTTCGAGCCTGAGTAATATCCGAACATAGCGTCCTGAACACGCTTACAGCGCCGAGCTGGGGCGATTAGAAATGCAGTCGAGTCTGCCTGTAGAAATTCCCCACGGCTCCGAGAGAAGATGCGACTCGTGGACTCCATGGTAACCTGACCACAAATCTGTACTGCAGCGTTGCACATGAACAGACACACACACACAAGCACGCACAAAGCAACCACTTAACCTGAGTCAAGGCCACCTGGATTTACTTCACTTCCATATGTTAAAGCTGCGTCACCAGTGACATCATGTTGGAGTCTCCAGAAAGGCAGCATTGTTTAGAGAGACATGCATGTCTGCACAACTCCCCGTACAAATGTCAGGGAAAGGAAAGCTGATACGGTGCTGTAAGCCTACTATAGACACACCTTTAAAGGGACAGTTCACCCCAGAATCAGAGATCATTTAGGCTGTAGTGCAAGTAAGAGTAAAATATGTGTCTTTGATTTTGGGGTGAACTGTCCCTTTAAACTCTTCAACCTCTTCACTGTATGAAGTGAAAACCAGCCGCGTCATATTTGAGCTGGGTTCACATACATTTGTGGCCCCTCACCAGCTGGTGGGGGATGATCCGGGCAGAGAGCGACGCATCGCAGCTCTTGACTCTCACACACTCGCTGTCAAAGGCTCCCTCCACAGAAATGTGACTTTGTTTGTGTTTGGCTCTCTCCGGTTCCCCAGACATCAGCAAGCGCAAGAGAGTATTGACGGGTGAGTTGATGCGGGCTCCCAGGAATGTGGCACGTTTGCATTCACTCTGGCCCCCCATGCAGTTGCCCCCCCCCCCCGCCCCCTTGCTTTTGTGCTGCTGCTCTCACTCACCGGCTGCTAAATGCTGACACACAACACAGTGCATTGTTTGGCGCCAAGTTCAGGGGTGTGAGTATGGGGGGGGGGGGGGGGGGGTGGGGTTGGTGCGCCACAAAGCTCTATTGACAAAGCAGCAAAGTGAAAAGATGCACACAGTAGCAGTACGCTGGGTCATCCACCTAAACTCTAGCGCGTCCCAGTGAGAGTTCTGACTGAGCGCTGGTCCACACTGATGGAGTGTGAGACGCATGTACGTCTCAACAGCTAAGAGGACAAAGAGTGCATTTTTCTGAAGGCTGTGAGTGACTCTGCTCTGTTTGCATGACGGGGAGCGCTGTGATACATGTTAATAACCCACTCAGCTTACGTTTATGTATTTTTGTGTGCGTGACCCGTGTGCTGTGTTTGCAAACTAACACCTGGTTACAGGTTAAAGGTCTAATCCGACTTGTTTTCAGCATCAGCACCGAACATATGGACGGGAGGTAAAAGCTGGAAATTATTTTTCTTGAAAGTTGGTGTGTTTTGTTACTGTTTATTTGACACAATAGCAATGCATGCAATCTTTGCTCACTTTTTTTTTTTTACCCTGTAAAGCTTCTGCCGGGATACGCAAACTAAACTTCCCATCCACCTCTCACTTGAGCTGCTGATGCTCAGGGACTTTTTTGAAAACTCTCTTAACTCTTTCTGTCCACAGGAGTAAATCAACAAGCGATATCCTGGTGGACCCCAACATTGTCCAGCAGTCTCGCTACGAGGAGCTGCAGAAGCGCCGCGAGCAGAGAAAGGACATTGAAGATCAGTGGCAGGATGTGAGTAAATAATATGTCTGCTCGAGGTCCGCCATCCCTACATTCTTGTTTTACAAATCAGGACAATCTGACTCTGGCAGGAAAAGAGTTTTGTTCCCAACTCAGAAGTGAAAGGTGAGCATGTGATCTGAAGGGTCCGTGCGGCAATCAGGAGAGCAGGTGTTGTGGTGCAGAATGTGGCCTGCAGGGTAAAAAGAGAGCTGCTCAGATAGAAGCTGACATTGATTGGTGCAGCGCTGCCCTCTGGCTATGGACTGTCCTCATTTCCAAATCAGTGTTTGTGGCAGGAAACACCACTTCCTGTAAATACTGACGATATGATTCATGTGGGGCCGTTTTTATGATGTAATATGGACAGATGATGTAAGACAGAGACCCTGGAATGAAAACAAATACATGAATCCATGTAAAGCTGATTTGAGGGTCCAGGTTAAACCTGGAAAATGATTTTCAAAGGGCAGCGGTGCTCCAAACACTCTGCTCTAAACACCATCGATGCATCACAAGCGCTCATTTTGTAGGTAGATAAATTAAGAGTGATAAAAGGTTGTTCATGTTTGTGTGACTTGCTGTGACAGTCAGCAGTCTGATTGGTGTCATTGGCAATATAATCGAGTCTTAAAGCAGCATTTAGGTCACACAGTCCCCAATACACAGGGGAGGTGAGCCGGGAGGAGCCTAAAGCACACAAATAGAACACCTTCAAATGTAGTCCATTCTGAGTGGGGTTCTTTTTGTCTTTCTCTCTCCTTCTCAACTGCCCTCCCTTCCAGCTGTACAGTCAGCCACGCAACACAACCGCTCTGCTTTCAGCCATATCTAAGTTTCAACTGTTGCAAAAATGGTGCGTGAGGTTAGATGGGCTTCCTTTTTCTCTACAGGACCTGAGCAAATGGAAGAACCGGCGCAAGAGTGTCAACTCTGATATAGTGAAGAAGAAAGAGGAGAGGGAGAAAACCGAGGAGAGCACGTCCAGCAGCAGAAGAGCCAAGACCTTCAAGGAGATGCAAGAGGAGAGGTAAGAGAAAACACCTTGATCAGATTGATATTTTTATTTTCTTATCCTGGTTTTTTTACCCAAAAAAGCAACACCTGCTTAATTTGTTCCTCTTCTACACCTTTTTTTTTACCCTCGGAGGGGGATCCTTTGCTGAAGTAATCGAATAAAAGATGTGCATGAGACGTTTTGGGCTATTAGACGCAGAGACTAGAGGAGTGTTTGTGCAGGAGTGAATGAGGAGACCTTCAGTCAATGTGAAAGTGTAATCTAATCACGTCTTATAACCTGCCTCCCCCTTCTTTGCCCCACCCCTCTTTTCAACCCTTTTATTTTCCTCCCTGACACTCACTCCCCTTCCTGTCACTTGTACCCTTCATCTTCCTAAATTGCACCCCTTTCCACCCTTGACTTTAATTTCACCCATAACTGTCTTTTCCCCTCCTATTTCCCCTCCTCATCCCATCCCCCTTCTGCTCCTGTGTCCGGTCCTCAGAGAAAATAAAGGAAAAAACAGCGTTGGTGGTCGCATCGGATCTCTGTCTTACCTGGACGACGAAGACATATTTGACAAACCCGTCATTTCTCCTCGTACCCGAGCCCTCCCCGCCAGGAGCTACACCATTGACACTCCTTACTATTCTTCTGAATCCCCGGAGCTTCCTCGGAAAGAGGACAAACCCCCCTCCGCCTCCCCGGCTACTGTCAGGGCCGCTTCCCCTCCCACCTCACAGGGAGTTGACACTGTGGAAAGTCCTGCAGGCAGCGACACCACCACCATCACTCCCACCAGCCGCAGCTTTTTCCACAGGTCCAGATCTCCGGTACCAGCAGCAGCAGCACCTTCACTGAGTTCAGTCTCAGAACGCACCGGCACAGTCAAGGCAGTGGAGACAGCGGCCGCCGTCTCCTCTTCAAGCTCCCAGCAAAAGTTGCCCGAGCCGAGGCGCCCATTGTCGGGAGCACAGACTGAGGCGTGGGCCCCCTCCTCCGGTTCTCTGTACAAACAACAACCACGGCCCAGCTCAATGGAACCCAAGCCTCCCGGGGTGTCTCGGGTTTCTGCCTCCCTCCCCAGGAGCTACCAGAGACCGGATAGCGCACGCCTGACCTCGGTTGTCGCGCCACGGCCCTTCGGGACCCAGTCGTCCCGCCTCACTTCTCTTCCCCGACCCTTTACAGTGAGTACTTGATCATAAATACAAACTAGTGCAGCACAAGGCGACTGAAGGACATCCAGAGGGTGTTTGTTTGGCAGTAAGAAATCTTTTGCCTTGTTGTTCAGGTGTTTTGAGGGCATCGATGTTACCCAAGAGTCCGATCTGATTACTGTACTGTATGAATAACAGATGAAGCTAGTGTTTTTATCATGCTAACTCAGCTGCCAGAGCTGCTATTTTAGGCCTCCATCACATTCATTACTGTCACAGTTTCATCAGATCAGTGAGTGACTTTCAGGTAAAGATTATGAAACAGCTTCATGCTCAGTCAGAGAGTTGACCCCCCCCATTCCCTCCATTATCAGCATTGTATAAACGGCCCTGTGCTGTTGAGTTCATTCTTCATTATCTTGTTGTCAAAGACTCAAAGTGATTCACCTTGGACAGGTGGAACCCCAGAAGCGCGTCAACGGCGACGCCGTCGCTCCCAAGAAGTCGGCGGTGCCGAGCCGCTATCACCAGTTCATGACCTCTGAGGACGAGCATCAGTCTCATTCCAGCTCGGCCCACAGCACCGAGGACGAGGAGGAGGAGGAGGACAAGACCACGATGAAGAGCGTCTCACCCGTCCCTCCTCAGGTCAAGACCGAAGCCCCACTCAGTCCTGTTCCAGCCAAAGAAACCAGCCAGGTACTCACGTTACCTGCTGTGGATAAAGCCCATCAGCTTGTATGTTGACGAGTGGGGATTGTTAAACACATTTTATTCATGACTGACAATGTGAACAGTCACTGAATGCGTCTGGCTTTCTGGTAAATAAGTAGTGAACCCAAATGCGTCATTAAATCAAATTTTCATTCTTTTTCTATTCTCAATTTAAAGATTGCTTCAAAATAATAGAATAATGTAACCCATAAATGAAAGACCAGCAACAGGTTGGCAGTTAATCAACAGCCATCAATGATTCATGCAAGGCTTTCTTGCCAAAGCAGACCTGCGTACCCTCAGACAACACAACCTGACACAGCGATCTCCGCAGCGATGGAAAGTCAGGAACACGTTCCTTCATTTGGTGCCGGTTCTTTTGTGTTTTGAGTTTGCCTCTACTCACCTGTGTTGCTCTGTTTGGTTTTCAAGGAGAACTACTGTGAGATGCGGATCAGCCTGAACCAGAAGCCCAACAGCAGCACAGACTTTGGCTTCCAGGCGGCGTGGGACTCAACAGGAGCTCGCATCACGTCCATCCAGCGAGGTAACAGCAGAGACCAAACAAACAGGATATGAGCTTTATTCACCTTCCAGTACAATGCGTGCCGATGAGCCAAACTGGCCGCCTTAAACTCACAACATTCCCAGTGGTTCAAAGAAGAAGAAAAAAAAGATCAAACAGTCACATCTCACCTGATGTATTACAGATACAGTACAGCAGTAATATTGGATGCTGGATGGTTGTCAGCAGGTTTTCCATTGCAGTGGCGTTGCCAGACCTATGTAGGGCAGCGTCTATCTGGGTCAGATCTGCTGGGTCTGGGCCTCTCTTTCTACTGAGCTTCCTCCACCTTCACTCGTTTCTCATTCAATTTAGTGAAGTTTCACTAATGCTCGTAACACCCCGCATCAATAGTCTTTGTCTCACCAGTTTCAACCTACAGTGTACTTGTCGCGATGCATCATACTTTCTATAATTTCAATTTGTATTTGTAAGGACAATGCACATGAATCACCATGTGTGATATATATATATATATGTGCAACATATGTTAACCAGCTGCCAAATTGTTTAGCTGCAGTCCTTTGGTGAGATGTTTCAAAATCCAGTTAAGTGACATAAAGTGCTAAAAAATGACAAAAACTGCATGCATAAAGCAGGAAGAGGCAAAAGTACAATGACCTCATTCACGGTTCTGCACATGGAGCCGTGCAGTAAATGAGCCGTGCTGTTATTAACCACGTCATGCGGCATGAGCCATGCAGAGCAACGTGACGACAGACAGTCAAATGTTCACAACCAATAGTATTGATCTTAATATGATTAGTTGGTAGAAATATGAACATATATTCTGTCTCGTTCCACTTGGCGGTAGTGAAAAGTCAAGATGATGTAAAGGAAATGGTTGAAGAGGCAGTTATTTCAGTAGCTTCCCGCACTGTTTAGTATCTGTTACACAAAATACACCGTCAATGTTGACAACATTTGCATTTTATCATTTAAATAATACAAATTAAAAACTTGAAGACAGATTTTTTTTTTTAACTAGAATTAAAAAGTCGCATTGTCCAAAAACTTGATCATTTCTTGTAAATTCAACTTCACTGAAATGACTAAAACAACCGCTGCTTTGTGCAAGCATGACAGCTCTGATGAGTAATGCTCTGTCTGGTGCAGGCAGCCCGGCAGAGATGTACCAGCTTCAGGCCGGGGACGAGGTGCTGACGGTGAACGGCCACAAGGTGGCAGAAATGAGCTACACCGACTGGAAGTCCAGCATGGAGGAGGCCCTGCAGGAGGGCAGTCTGATCATGGATATACGCCATCACGGCAGGAACAGTGAGTCATGTGAACGCTGTGTGTCTGAGCACGTGCGCGCGCGTGTGTGTGTGTGTGTGTTTGTTTGTTTGCGGGAGATTGAATTGAACCACTTTAAGGGTCACATTCCTGGACTGACAGCGCTGCTTATGCCGCTTGCGTTGCTAAACAGTTTTGACACTTTAAATTGGTCCGTAAACGATTGTGAAATCATCCATGAATGATTTCATGACAGCTAAGCAGTGAAGGACCTGTAATGTTTGTTTGTTTTCACATCTGACGAGGGAAGACTTTTTGTTTTTTCTTCCTGTGTGCATTTTACTTGTCCTGTTTTTCCTTTTTATTCCTACTGGTTGTTTCTTCTTCTTCTTCTTCTTCTTCTTCTGCCTTTTCTGTCTTATCAGCCTTCCTGTCTGTACGGTGTTTTCCTTGTGGAGACGTAACCCATCTCAGGGTCCACGGCCCCCTGGGTGCTGTTTGCACAGTGTTAGTGTAACAGGCTTACTTGTTACAACTGCGTCAGTGTCTCCTTCCAAAGAAATATGAATCAAGCACCCAGAGTAGCTGACTTGAGCTAACAGCCAGTACTTGTTCAAATCGTTTGGTGAGCCTGTTAGAAACACTGTGTGGGTATATGAAAGCTTTAATAGGCTGCATGGCTGGGGAAGGTTTCTCTGTCACACCCTGCTGCTCTCTGTAATAACACCATAACAGCAACCTTGTCCCCTGCTTCACAGCGTTCTTTATGTAAATAGACAATTCACTGTCAACTGTTGGGTTTCACGTACACAAATACCTAACGACTACTACTGCACACACACACACACACACACACACACACACACACACACACACACACACACATACATACAGGCACAAAATACGTGGCTTTATGTGCAGAAACACACATCCTATTTTTTTTCTTTTGCCATTGCATTGTCTGCATGCAGACTGGGACAGAGATCAACCTCCCATGCCATTTAAAAGCCATAAGACCATCAATCTGACCAGTATGGATCATCCGATACTTCTAGGTTACCCCGACAACAACGCCATCAGCTCCAGCCTGGATTTCACCTCCATGGAGAAGCTGCTCCCCGAAGAGGCCGCCGCCCACCCAGTCCTCGTAAGTGACCTGGCGTGAACTCTCTCTGGCGTTTATTTCTGTGTTGTGGGCCCTTCTAATGAGCGGGCGCCCCGCCGTGTCTCCCCCCTGCAGGACGTGGCTTCAAACAGCGTTAATGGAGGTTTCCGTGAGCAGGCGGTGACCATGAGGAACAAAGGTAAAGAGCACAGCACACAACACACAATCAGAAAGGTTATGGGATCGATCTTGGCAACTATTTCCGTGCTGAATGCAGAAACGTTTTGTTGACTTAGTTTTGGGGGGGAACGTCTTTGCAAACACTGGACTGTTGTGGTTATTGATGGACATTTACTGTGTTGTGTATCTGAAACGTATTATTGTGATACAGCTTAAAGCAACATGTGCTGTGTGTGTAATTCATGTGTTGGTAATATAAAATGGTATATCTCCTCTTTTCCATCTCTCATGTAGAGTCAGAACCCATGTCTTTGAAAAACTTAAAACGGAGGTCAGAGTTTTTTGAAAAAGGTAAAAAAAAGAAAAGACGACTGACCAAATCGGGGCGGGGTGGTTCTTCATGACAATAATGATAATGATGACTTCTTTGTGATTTGGTGGCTTGGTTCTCTGTGCTTCTGTCTCTCAGCTTCCCAAAGGGATTTTTGCATGTTTCTCATCGGTCACAGCCTCATGCTCAATAGATAAGTTGCATTATCGATTGATTATGAGCCGTCCGGGTTGAAGTAGATTCCTCCATGGCTCTCTTTGGTTGCCAGAGCTTGTCTTTTGTGCGGTGCCCCCTTCCCCTCCTTCAGGTGTCTCGGGGTCCCGTGTCAGTGCGCTGGGCTACCTCTGTGGTAAACAGGGTTGAGTGTGCAGTGACCCCCTTCGCTTGGTACAAACTGGGACTCTGACATGCTTTTCCAACCGGGGGAGCCTGGTGCTATTTTGGAGTCAAATTAAGGAATAATTTTCTGATAAAAATGCACAGCTGATTGTTTTTGGAGGGAAGACGAAACCCTGTATAAATGAAAAACAGTATAAAAGTAGCACATTCAGCTCCAAAGGCTGGACAGCATGTCAGACGCTTTGCCAGCGTACCAACCACACACCTTTGGAACCCTGCAGTGTTTGTGGTGTTTTTTCGAATGCTCCGGGTTTAACACATGGTTACACTCTTCACTTTGCTGCGCATGCAGTTGCTCCCTTGGCCTGCATGTATCGAACCGTACGGTAACCTTTCAGACGGGCTGCGCTGGACGTGTCTGCATCCTTGTGTACGCATGCTGCTCACACATGTGTTTTTTCCTTCCAGTTTGTTTGGTCTTGTTGTCCTCACAATCACTTTATTGATTTTCCTATTCAGACCCTATTGGGCCTGGTGTCCAATTTAAATGTCAACCAGTGGCTGATCTTGGATTGAGAGAATCAATAAGTCCTAGCGGGTGAAATTGAACCGTTGTTGCTCGGTGGGCTTGTTGAAAACATCATTTACTGTTTGACATTTTGAATGAGGACTTGCCGTTTGACTTAAAAATCCTGTTGAAAATGTAATACGCCTGTCAATGTTGCGATTGCCACAGTATATTGCCTCAGGGTTAACTTCTCTTCTATTGCTCTCCCTGTGCATGCCAGAAGTACTGACTGGACGCTTTTTCTTTACTTTTCTTTTCAAGGAGGATCAGAGTCTGCAATGCCAGATGTGAGTAGTCTTATCAGTGTATAGAGGGCTGTTTGTCTCTGTTGTTGTTTGTTCTATTATAGCAGGAAAACATCTTGAAATGCACAGTTATTACAAAGTATAGACCCATTATTAAGAATCTCAAATTTGAAAATGACTTTGATTGCAGGGAGCTTTCCTTTTTATGAGTTACATCAAATACTCATGGGTCTAAGGATACAAATATAATGTCAATTGTACAAACTGTCTGTATTAATTAAAAGTGACATGACTTGACAATATCACAAAGTGATTCTTCTCCGTCTGCAGATACCTGTTCCTGCGATCACCCCGTCCTCCAGCGGCTGGTCTTGGGACCCAGAGGAGGAGCGCAAAAGACAAGAGAAATGGCAGAAGGAGCAGGATCGCCTCCTCCAGGTACATAAGGGCACGCTGACGTTATGCGTAGAACAATGGGCCTTGAACTTTGACCGTCTTGGTGGATAAATGTGACGGGATGCAGTAGTAGCACATCCTGGTGTTTTTTGGCGTGCTGCATTTGACATGCTAGGTATTGAGACATACTACATGGCATACATGGGTGTTGAAATGCAAACATGCACTCAGTTGCAGTTTACTCGGTGTATGCAGCTGAAGCTAACGCAGGGTAATTAATCAGCCCTGCAGTCAAGATTACAATGTCCAGGTTTCACTGCAAGTGTACTGGAGAGGGCTTGATTCTGTAGTTTGTGGCGCTGTTAAATTATATTGTGTGATATTAAGAAAGAAACAATTCAGATGAATCACAACACAATGAAATAAAGACACTCAAGGAGGAAAACAATACAGATTGAAGACAATTGAGTCAAATAAAAATCTGAGAACAGAAAGGTTTTTTTAAAGCAGTGTGTATTTGCTATTTCTATTTTTATTTATTTACTATGTGTATCTGTATGAGACAAATATCAATTTCCAATGAGTTTTTTTCAGATTCTAAGGCCCAAATATCCACAATATTCTAATATTTGGTGCACATCGCTCAGTAAAACGCATTAGAACAGCGCAAAAACCTGCACCCGCTAGAATGAGCATGAAACAGAAACTGAACATTATAACCTTCACAGCGGTATTTACTGTAGGACTGGTATATTAGAGTGCATTACTTTCAGCTAGGTGGGCCTTAGTCCATTAATACAACTGAAAATACCAGCCTCACAATCCATGTGATCTAAAATACTCTTCCCATCCGGGAATCTGTCCGTGTGCCCCATCTCACAATGAGACGGGGTTCAGAGATTGAAATAACAGACCAGGAAGTCCTCCCAATCAAAGCAGACTGCTCCTAATGGGCTCAAGACAGAAAAGTTAACAGAGCGATCCGGCAGCTGAAAGTAAGGCATCTGTCGAGTGGAATGTAGTAGAACCCTGTCTCAACATTTTTGAGGGTCTATTTCTGGATGGAGATCAAAGGTGTCCGAGCAGAGCCGCTGTAGCCGCGAAGGCTTGTTCCTCCTCCAGTGTTGTTCCCTGTTGGATATACGGCCTGATTTCATGATGTGCCAGTGAGACGTCCCGCCCTGGGCAAGCTTTAGGTTTATCAACTTTTCAGGATGGTTAGATAACATGTTGGTGATCCTAGAATTACCTGAATACAATACAGCTAGAATATAGTTTTTATTTGAATCGCTTTTTCTTCTTTGACATCTCTCCCTGCTTTTCTCTTCCAGGAGAAATATAAACGCGACCAGGAGAAGTTGCAGGAGGAGTGGCTCAAGGATCAGGAGGAGGTTGCCAAGAGCGTTGACCAACAAGAGGTGACAAAAGGATTTCATTTGTATTAAAAGGGGACAATAAGCTCTGACCTCTAAATGTATTCTAATACATGTTCTGTGTTTGTTGATGAAAATCACATAAATGATTCAGCAGTGACAGCTTGGGGCTGTTATTCCTGGCTTTTTTAAAACGCAGGTTCTTTCCCCATAGAGTGAGAGCAGAACTATGTCTTGTCATGTAGATATTCACACGGGACACACACAACATGTGTGATTATGTTTCCTGTAGTGATGGAAGTCTTTCCGGCTTATGGTTTTGCAACAAAAACTCCCCATTGATTGGAATTTCAAAACACGAGTTCCTCCACCGTTGATCAGTTCCTCCTGGAGGTTGATGAAGTTCAGACTCATGCCATCGTGGGTTGAACGCTTCCTCTTTTCCCGTCCACTCTTCTCTCGTGCAGCCGGGGAGCCTGGAGGTGAGCAGACGCGGCGTCGGCCCACTCTCGGCCTTCTCTCCAGTCGGCCAGCCCCCCGCTCCGCCGTGGGAGGAGCAGGAGAGAAAGCGGAAGGAGGAACAGGAGCGCCAAAGGCAGGCGGAGGAGAGGAGGAAGAGGGACGAGGAGGAGCGCGAGCTGCGGCAGCTCCAGGAGGAGAGGGAGACAAAAGAGAGGCAGGAGGAGGAGGAGAGGAAGATGAGGGTGGAGGAGGAGCTGCAGTGGCAGAGGAGGAGGGAGGAGGAGAGGGAGGAGGAGAGGAGGAGGCGGCAGGAAGCTGTGGAGCAGCAGCGCAGGGAGCGGGAGAGAGCCTTGGTAGAGCAGCAGCAGCAGCAGCAGCAGCAGCAGTGGTCAGTAGAACCAGCGCTCCTTCTGCTCCCCTCACACGTCTCCCTCATACGTCCATCATGTGGATAATAACACAGTCGACATAACCTGCTTTGTTGTCTGTACATTAACATGACTAACGTGTCTGCATGTGCTTTGTCCTCCACCTTTGTGCTGTAACCCTCGCCCCACCTCTCCCCACACACTCCCAACACCAAAGGGCCTCCGGCTTTACAGACAGGTCAGTCCAGCAGGGATTGTGTTTGCGTCTGCAGTCACAAGATAATGCTGCTCTCTGTTTGCAGCTCATCAGCTTTTGGCCCCAATAAAACCTGCTCGCCTTATTCCCAATGTGATAAGTACTAATACTACGTATAATGATTGAAGTGCCTCACAATGATTAAAAGTTATATTACAGTATTTCAAGATAATGAGTTGAATAGGTTGAATGGGCAACACTTTATTGACTGTCCCCCAATGAAGTGTTTAAGAGCAGTACAGGGTATGAACAACGAATAAATAGTTGTTGGCAAATAGGTTAATAAACCCTTATAACTCCTCCCGTGGGCTCCCATGAATGAAGGTCCCTGTACGAACAGATAATTAAGGATAATATACTAAAAAGCAGTTGTAATAATATACAATATGTCTTCACAGAAGAAGTTTAATAACTTAAAAATGTCCTTATATTTGCTTACAACTACATTATAAGATAAGATAAGGTTTATTGATTCCAAATTCCAAAACATTTGAATATATCATAAAGCTACATAAACAATAGAGTAATACATATAAAGTGTATAAGTACTTACACCAGTGCAAAATATTTACAGCAATACAAGTAAGATAAACTCAGTAAAATAAGTAAAACTAGAATAGAAAAAGTAAATTATAACGAGATAAGAATAATCTCTTTATAAAAATATAAAGTGTATAGGAAGTAATATCAGCAGTATTTTAAATTGTGTTGTTGACCTTCATTAATCATCACCTTAATCACCTTCATTCAATGTTTGTATACTGCTTATGAATATTAAATAGGGGGATTTCAGGTGTAATCGGTTGCATTTGAATTGTAAATGAATAAGTGTTGCTTTCACGTTAGCTTCTGCAGGTTTTCAGCTGCAGGTTCACCTTTTCCTGAGTGCTTTACGTAATTCTCTGCACAGGAGTCATCTTGGCAACACATTCTGTTCTTGCCTGAATTGCACCGAACCTGCCAAAACAGTGTCTCACGTCACGAGCACATAATCCTGCCCAACACCAACACCGCTTTCTGTCAAACGAGAACAATTCGTCATTCACCTTAAAACGCATACACCAGGTGCATCATTTGACATCACGTATATCTCTGGAGCAGTCATCATGTTTTTTTTGTATTATTTTCAATACATTTCTCAGTAATGAACAATGCTGACACGTATTAAAGCGTGTGTCCAGGCACTCGCTGCTTTGTTTCTCTGGCTCCATTCGAACTGAATCATTCAAACAGTCTCTCTTTATACAGACGCTCATGAAATTGGAAGGCCTCCAATAAGTGTGTTATGTCTCCAGCTGAGCGGGGAGTGACCTGCGCTGTCTGCAATCAGCACTTTTCTTATATAACCATTTCTTTCACCGTTGGGTTTGACATTTCAAAATTGAAGTTGATTGATATTTTATGGTGGTAACAAAAAGGTTATAAAACCTGTGGCTTCTATAAAGACAGCGGTGTAAGTGTGGCTCCTTTTCTTTTTTTTAAATAAGAGTTATTTTCTTTTATTTGACAGGACGAAATCTAAATCATCTCCCCAGCTTGATGAAGAGGAAAAACCTCTGAGAAAAGGTCAGTTTTCTATTAAATGAAGGTATTGTCCATCATTGTAGTTCACCTTTAATGAAAAAAAGTGATGGATTGTGAATGCAACAGCAAATATAAGCTCTTAGTTTCTCTTCGTACTGGTTGTTTTAAAACTTTAGAAAATATAACTGTAAAAGCAAGGTATGCACTGTGCCGTTGCACATGCGTTTGGGCCGTGCGCTACTGCAGGTGCGTTTGTGCAGCCGGGGGGCATGGTTCACCAGCTGCTGCAGGAACAGGCGAGGAGCGTGCTCGACAAAGAGGCCCGGAGTCAGCGGGCGGCGTCCGAGCTGGAGATGGAGAGGAGGAACATCCTCAACGCCATGAGATACAGAGAGCCAGAGAGAGGTGGGCTCGGCCCCCGATCCGCTCCCATTTTGTGATGATCGACAAAATCAAAAACCTACAGCTGTTTGATTGACAGCTGACCAATCAAATGGTGCATCAATCAGTCAGCCAAGCGGAGAAATTGCATGCAGCAAAAAAACAATGAACTCATTGATTGCAGGCCGATTTCTCTTGTGCGTTAAATGTCATTGCGCTTAACAACAATGGTCCGATCCAACCTTCATCACAGCCTCATTGTTTCTGACCCGTCCTCTTCGCCAGTCGTGATCTATGTTTGTCCTCCCGGAAGCGTTGTCATTGAGCCGGCATGATGTTGGGTTTCCCACCCTCTCCTCTCTGGGTGCAGTGACGGGCAGCGGGGTGGGTGAGAAGAACGGTCAGCAGTCGACATCGCAGGCGGAGCTGGAGCGCCAGCGGATCCTGAACGAGATGAAGAAGAAGACTCCGATGCTGATGGACAAAAGTTGGATCCGCCAGGGCTCCTCCACCACCACCGCCGCCACCGATGAGTCCGACGTGCCGCCCATGCGCAGGTACGGTCTGGTTAGAGGGAAACGATCTCATCTCTGTTGTGTGATGGTGGTGGCTGGCTTTTCACCCTTACTCATATCCTGTGTTACCTGCACAGAAATATTACAACATTTACTAGTCTGGCTACTCTGACTTTATCTTGGCAAATTTGATCGGACCAGATATTCTAAAACCACAGGTTCAGTTGGTAGCCAGACTTTTTAAATGCCTCTAACGGGCTAATGTGGGTGTTGGCGTGGGTGTGGCCTTTGCAGAGGTGAGTCTCTCGACAACTTGGACGCCTCCTACAACTCCTGGCGCTCGTCGTGGACGCCCAGGAGCAACTCTCACGCTCAAAGCTACGCTGTGCCTAACTCGGCGCTCTCCGGCAGCACCTCCTTTTACGGCGGCGGGTCTACGTGGGCCCAGCGGCCCGGCTCCTCCACCCTGCCTTCCTCCTACTCCATGGGCTCCCTGCGAGCCGGGGCGGGAACCCCCTCGTCCCCTTGGTCCCGGCAGTCGCCGTCCCCCTCGCCGTCCTCTCCGTCACCCGCAACCTCCCCGGAGCCCACGTCTGAGGCAGGCGGCCCTCAGCAGCGGAGCAGGTGAATATTAACAGTGCTGCTTTCGCTTAACACCCCCAACAACTAACCGCTCACTGGTACACTGGGTTGCACAGTCATATTCCAGGTGGCGTTGATAAACCATGACTTTGGATGGGGAGTGGTGACAAAGGGCAACTGAAGCTCAACTGATTTCACTTGTTCTGCTTTTGAACCTGATATGATACGTTGTTGTATGATATCGTGTGATGTGTAGTTCACCCTCTTTATTCACAGCTGACAGGTGAAACTCTGACGATTCTGTGCCCTCCTTTTTATTTGTTTTACAGATTCCCTGTTTCAATCCACTGTCAATATACAGTGTTGTTTTGAGTTTGTGTGAATCTTTGTTCATGTGTTCTAAAGCAACACCGTGGCACTGATCATTTCCCAATATTCTTTTGCCAATTTCTTTCCGTGCCAAAAGTATCAATGATAATTGCTTACTCAGTGATTTGTACAGGGGAATAAACAATTAAAGTAATGAAAACTGCAAAAACATTGTTAACTATTTGACAGAATGTTGTGGAGCTGTGGTCATGGAGGGGCTCCTGCTCCATTTTGGCAGGGGACGTGATTGGCCCTCATCCAAGATAATTATGAAACAGAAAAGGCCAATATTGACCTTTAGCAAACAAGCCATCTATCAGTTTAACAGTTGCATGGTGTGAACATGTGTTGTGTGCGTGTGTGTGTGTGCGTATGCATACATGCGTTGTGCACGTGTGCTCGGGCTCTAAAAATCACAGCTGTGCGTTCTGTAATCCAGGTCAGTGAGTGGCAGGAAAATCTGTACGTTCTGTGACACCCCGCTGGGAAAGGGAGCAGCCATGATCATCGAGTCCCTCGGGCTCTGTTATCATTTGGGCTGCTTTAAGGTGAGAGCTGGGCCACGTGTCGGCCCCCCACCGTCAACACACCTCGGCCTCGATTCCTCCAAACTCCTCCTTTCTTTTACGACTAACCTGGTAAATCCTGGTGACTCTCGAGGTCCTGATCTCTTTCACAGCTTGAGCAAAGTAGTATGTTCTGTGCCAAAACCCTGCAAGACAAACTAATCGACTTCTCCCTCACTTTGTCTCTCTCTTTTTCTTTTTTTTTAACGAACGCTTAATTGTTGATCCTTCCCTTGAACTCTGGTCTGCACTCGAGCTCGGTCTCCTGCATCTGAACAGTGATCCATCTTGCCAATCTTCGACTCTCGTTTATCCTTTTCCCTCCATTTTTCTCTCTCTCTCCATATAATCAAGGGGGCGTCTTGTCTGTCCTCATCCCTCCACCTTTTGGACTTGGCCACAGTAGTCGATAGCTTTTAACCAGCGGTTGAGTCGCTCTCTAACTCTTCCCTTTCTTAAACCCCCGCAGTGCATCGACTGCAAGCGTGACCTCGGAGGGTCGGCAGCCGGCGCCGAGGTCAGAATACGGAACAAGCAGCTCTTCTGTAACACCTGCTACGTGCGATACAAAGGTGAGCGCGCAAATCAACGTGACGAGCGTGACGAGCTGTTGCTTTCCTTCTCTCTAATGCTGCTGTTTGTTGTCTCCCAGCTGGCCAGCCAACCACCATGTGACGTGACTGTACTCCAGCAGATTGATGAAGAGACTACATGTGACAACAACCCCTGAGCGTTGGCGTGTGCATCGGAGCCACTGCAAACAGCCGGGACACCTGGTCTGGACATACTTCCATTTATGGCGACAGAAATTTCCGGTTGACTCAAATTATAATCCGTTTCATTTTTAATTTTCAGTGTGTGATTGAGAGGGTAAGCTTGCAAAGAAGTTATCTACTTTAACGTGTCTATATCTTATTAAGTATTACAGTTGTACAAAATGTAAGGGTTCTGCATGCATCCGCAAGATTTCTTTAATGTTTTAGCCACGAAACTAGTCAAAGCGTTAAATGGTCGATGAGATTATTGAGGCAGATCTTTGCAATGACAGATTTTTAGAGATCTTGAGAGATATTTCAAGGTTTCAATCTCGTCTCACTCTTGCTTCTTCTGTTTTTCCGCCGAGTCTTGTGGTATTAACAGGTCTGTCGACCAATGTATTCTCGTCGCGTCTGTGTGCCTTTTCATTGGTGGGATTAGCAATTAAGATTATTAGGATTCTTTCAAAGCATATTTAAATAAAACCGTCTGCTTGGATAGCAGCTGTTTGGAGTTTTCACTGATGGATGGAGGAGTTGTACACACAAGCAGGTTTCCATGTGAAGAATATATCGCACTAAATGGATCGAGGCAAACAGTAACATTTGTAAATAAAATGACTAAATGCTCATCTCGTGTGTTTTTTGTTGACTTTCCCCCCCCCCCCCAGAGGTGAAATTACATAATTCCTTGTAATTATATGCCAGTACATGATGCAAGGCTTTTCCCTGCCTTTCTAATCAGAACCCATTACACCCATCTTTCTCCGTCCGTCCCTCTCATTCTCCATCTCTCTGTAGTGCCACAGTCATAATGAAAGGAATTTCAATGAGCCTTTTTGTGCAAAGGGTTCAGAGGACCTGCCTGCTCTGTGCTCTCTGAACCAATTTGTCGTGCATATTTCATTCGGTGCACACGCAATATATTTGATTACACTTTGATGCGCTGTTTTGTTCATGTTTTCTGTCATGATATATCTGCATAGACACGTTGAATATTCATACGAGCGGGGACGCTCTTGATTGTTCAGTCTGCAGCTTCCAGAATGCATTGCAGCAGTAAGGTACCAAACTGTCCTCATTTCCCAACAGATGTAAATAAGCCCACTTGAAGTGATATGCTGTATGGAAATAAGTTGGGCTGAGCATAAATTGCCTCTGTATTCTTCAGGACAGCACAAACAGGCCCTGGAGGCACACCTCACATTTTTAGATTCCTTTTTTAGGGGGGGGGGGGGGGGGGGGGGGGTGTTTCTTGGCTTCTCTCGCTGGAGAGAGATATTTTAATCCTCATGCGTCTAATGGATGAGAAACATCAAATATAAAACTATCCATCTTTTTCCTCCAAAGCCAAAACCAGGCCTATAAGGCGTTGATGTGGAGAGTCCAGTGGCTTGTCTGTGTGTGTGTGTATGTGTGTGTGTGTGTGTGTGTGTGTGTGTGCGTGCATGTGTGTGCGTGTGTGTGCTGGGGCTTACAGGGAGGCAGTATGCTCCCAAGAATAGGGTCTGTGAAGAGATGGAACACCGATGGAAGAGCTCAGTTGTGCTTGCTCTTCCCCTTCATCAAAAAACGAACATCCAACGAGAACAACTCTTTCTTTAATGCCCTCACACAATTTCCACACAAGATTTCACACAAATTCAGCAGGAGATTTCCAGTCAGGCCCTCGTGGATGATTCTTTCCCTCACAATCAACACACAAGAGTGAGTCCAGTAACCGTGCTCCATTTCCACACCGGAGGCTTAAAGCTCAGGTGTAGCCCGGACTCGCCAGAAGGGGACACTGTGAGACAAGCTTTTTAAGAGTGAAAGGATCCTTCAGCTGCCGCTGGATGTTACCTGCTGCTGTTTGCACAACTATTTATAAGACAGAGAGGTTCTGTGTCCTTTGACTTTAGTCACAGTCACTTATTTTTTATGCTGTGCTCTGCTGGGAGGCGGCATCACTGTGGATGATAAAAACAGGATCAATAAGATGATCAGAAAGGCTGGCTCAGTGATTGGTCTTACCCCAGACTCACTAGAAATCACTGTTGAAAAGAGAACAAGGGCCAAGTTAAAAACAATTGTCTTGTATGAAGGCCGTCCACTACTACACTGTCTTCAATGGACTCCGAAGCTCATTGAGTGAGAGACTCAGGATGCCTCGGTGTTCTACTGAACCACTAAGAAGGTCTTTCCTTCCAGAAGCAGTCGGATTTTTTAATACACACCTTTAGAGGTTTTTATCTGTCTGATGTCATCATGTTTTATATGGCATTTTCTGGTGTTATTTATCCTTTGTAATATGTTTTTGTCTGTTGTGTACTGTGTTGTTGTGTACTGTGAACTGTGTCGTCTGTATGAGTTTTTGGGTGGCAAAAGAGTTTCCCCACTGGGGATTAATAAAGTTTTCCAATCTAATCTAATCTAATAGGCATAATGCCTTATGGAATATAGTCATACGATTGTGTGGTTTAGTTTGTAAATGAATAAGTGACACAGAATGTTGTCTCTGAGCACTGACTGTAGCTCTGCCGTCACACTGGCACAATCTGTGCTTTCTTAATTTTTCAGAAACCATATATTTTAACTCATTTTCGACCCAGTCGATTTGTTTGTTTGTTTGTTTTTGTTTGAAAAACATCCCTCACAAGCAGCACCTCCTGCCATGTGCCACCATGAGGAGGGAATCACTTTCACACTTAAGAGAAGCCATCAGGCACTAATTCACCTGCAGCTTGAACCAATGCTATAATTAGTTATGTGATTGCCGACGTTGTCTCACCAGACCTGTTGCCATGGCTTGCAGGCACCATGCGTACGGCGAAAAGAAATGCCATAAAATCAAGCAGCTACAGGGATTCAATTAGATGAGCTGAGACTGTTCCCCGTCCATGGGACGACCATTTAACAGAGAATGGTTTCACATGACAGCATATTTATTAACATACAGTAGTTGTGATGCATTCATGACAACTGTGATAACTTTTGCCATTACAGCTCTCAAGGCTGAATGATGACTGAGCTGGATTTAATTTCACACATATATACAAATAAATGGAAATAATAATAAAAGTGTGGAAGCTGAATATGAAGTGAAGATACAGTAAACTGTATTATGGTAAATGTGCAATATCTTGAATCGTATATTCAGTAGTGTACAGTGCTATTAAGAGGTGTATGGATTTTTTGCTCAGCTGCATGTAATCCATATCACGGTTCAGGGGTTTATTTTAATTCTGAATATATTGTCGATCTTTAACCTAAAAGGTTTCCATTAAAAACAGCCGTATCTCTCAGGTCCTGTTTGTGCATGCACTACTTTGTATTTCAGTGGATGCACTCTGATTATCAGGGTCATCTGTTTCCTTTCTGTTGGTGCTTCCTGCAGTGAACATGCTAAATAGAAGTGGAATAAGGTACAAACAGTAGGGTGCTTGTCGGTTACCTTTACAGGTGGCACAGGTGGCTATTGATTGTTGATTATCAACAGATAATCCTCTCATCCGCACACATGAAACCTTTTTTTTCAAACTTGTACAAAGATATTGATCTGTGACCTTTTGTTCAATGAGGAAATGATGAGCCCAGATCCCTACTTGTGCTCATTATGAATGCTGACTCTAATCCTTGACTCACAAAAGGGCAGAGCTGAAGGGATTCAACTTTAGAGTTGTGCTATTTTAAAATTTAAAATAAGACCAGATCCATCGATGACTGAAGGCTCAACACGAGGAATGCTGTCCACCTTGCTGTAACACAAATGTTACCGTTTTAACACAGGAGAACATTTTGCTCCCGTGTTTGCAAAAGAACTGTGTCTCTGCAGAGAAACAGTCCAAACCAAGATAATAATTCATCCACATGCAAGGAAAAGAAGAAAAACAAGGAACTAAGAAAAGCTTTTCTTTATCTGTCTTCCTATGTGTGCACGAGGAAACCATGCATGTTCCAATCAGGAAGGAGAACATCTGTGATTTCTCTCCGTGACCTTAAAGAGAACTCCGATTTATTTTCGTTCCTCTGCTTAGTGTCTGAGTAAAGGAAAAGTATCACCGCAAACGAGATGGAGTTTCTTTTCCAGTCGGAGGGGAAGAGCAAAGTGCAGAAAGTGTTACATGGCTCAGAAATGATAAGACTGCACGGTCACAGCTGGGGCACCCTGATATGCTTGAGAACGCATTATACCCGGGCGGGGTGACATGGGACCACGTTTTCTGTGCTCATATTAATTCACCCTGCTTCAGCTGCATAGCCGGACATGAGCTGGAATACTGATTCTCAGCTTAGCATTCTCCACTCTTCATCTGGTGCTGTTGTGTGTTTCAAACAGGGGGGGGGGGGCCGGATGCTGTCAAATTTATCCACGTGCTAAACATCATAAACTCCCATTTTCATTCATTCATTAAAGAAGCACTCCCTCACAGTCTGCAGCATCTGTTCGATCATTATTCCGGCAGAAAGACAGATGTGTGACAGAAGCGGATGGCGTATACTTGGATGCATGTCACTTCCAGTCCAACTCAGTCACGCTGAGCACAGTAGGCTAGGAGCAGCAGGAGGCCCACTGGTCGACCAGGAAAAAGTGTGCGTGCAATGCTTGTCTGTCACAAACTCACAGTCACGTCGTCCTTTACCCCCATTAACCCCCGCCTCTGCCCCCAACCTCATGTCTTCATGTTACTCGGAAGTTAATTAGAATTTTATTAGAGGGAAACTTAAAAGAGAGGGCGACACACACACTCTCAAATCTGCCCTTCACTTGATGTCAGGAGATTGAGTTTGATGTTTGAACAGCGCTACAGAGACAGACAGGGTGGTGTGATGGAGGTCCTGTTTGTAGTCTCACTGCAGCATCCAGCCCACACCGTCATACTCACAACCAGCTGGGGCAGAACTGTCTTTTGCTACTTAATGAAGTTGTCGTTAGGCATTTACACCCAGATGCACTGACAACTTACTAATATCGGAAGTGACGTAATCACTACCGGTACTATGCACCCCCTACTGTGTCTATTGTACATTACCTGTAACACCGCCTACAGTACAACAGAATTACTGTGCCTCACCTGTATTAAACAGATATAAAATAATCCTCAGTATTCTATGGTACTGCGCACGGTTATCAATCTTACAGCACTGGCTAGATGATGCAAAACCATCTGTTTCAAATTGGCTCTATAATGTTCTTCAATTAATCCCACATGTTCTCCATGGAGACATAGATGGGTTCTTCTCTGTTTGGGACCCTGTTATGAATTATATTGGAGAGGAACATGCCGAAATCCTACCAAGAGGTTTTGCAATCGTGGGAACCAAGTGACTGAAGGAACTGTTTGTATGGTGGGATCCAAGTGACTCTGAAGGAAGAAGGTCCACAATGTTTTGTTTGTCACTGTCTGTGACTGTTTGCATGGTCGGCCGCCATATTGTATGTAACTCATGTGGAGGACAATATTTGGCACATACAATGTATGGGCTGAAAAGTGGACGTGTGTAGGAGGGAGGTTTTTGTAACTTCGGGTTCCGGGGGACGCCCAGGGAGATATATTCATAATACTCATAATGTTTATTGGTATCTAGTGGAAGGATGATGACTTATATTTATTCACTTATTTTTGTTTTTGTTTTGTTTTGTTTGTTTTGTTCTTGTTTTTGTGTGTCAGGGATTGGTTGTTTGTGTGGTTGGCAGGTATGTTACGTACTGTTCTGTTTGTGAGTGGCATGTCGTACTCCTGTGTAAACTGAAAATAAAAAGATTGAAAGAATTACTGTTCCAGATTTAAATAGTGACAAAAGAGATTATGTTGCATGAAAAGAACCATTAAGGATTTCATTCATTACATTTTTTAAATCAATTTAATTCATATAGCCTAATATCATGAATCACAAATTGGCCTCAGGGGGCTGTAAAACATACGACATCCTCTGCCCTTGGACCCTCAAATTGGAATAGGAAAAACTTTCTAATAATATGGGGGAAAGAGGAAGAGAGCATCAGAGGAGGGATCCCTCTCCCACGATGGCCAGAAGTGCAACAGATCGTCATGTCTACCGAATGAACACTATAATGAAATCACAACGTAGTCAATCCATAAGAGAGAAACGATGCACATAATGAGAGCAGTGATAGCAGCAGTGGCAGCAATAGCCGAACTAATAAAATAAAAATGCTTACTAATAATAACAGCAGCAGTGTATACAATAGAATGATAATGAAAGCAGTAATAGCAGCAGTAATGATAATATAAATATTATTAATAATAACAACAATAGCAGATTTAAAGCGGTCCTGCTATACTCCTGCTAATATATAATCTTACTGTTCACTAAACCCCTTCACGAAACAGCTTGTTTTGATTCTAAAGCCAAAACTGGCATTTACTTTAAATTCTGACAATAATGTTGTGTTTCTGTCACAGGTTACGTGAGAAAAAGCCCCATTCAGGATCGACTGCATGGAGATAATAGAAGGGCTAATTAGCCCTGCCCTTTAATACGAGCACAATGCTGCTCCTTTATTTCCATGTTTTCTACACAGATCATCAACGGCTGAGCTTCATATCTTTTTGCTTCGTATCATAAATTCTATTGAGCAATAACCATGACAACAGGTACAGTCAGTGAGATATCAATCATGTCAGGTTTACACATCCACACAGTCCAGAAGAGGTCTAATCAGGCAGCATCAGTGAAAACACCTGTGTGGATAGGCTACATGTTCGTGAAGCTTGCATATCATCATGTCCAAATTTGAAAGATAATCAAATGATAATTTAGGTTCTGAGCCAATCCTGAGGTATTGTTTCACGCCTCATCACAATTAATAGAGCAGCGGAAACACACACTGTGCTTTTGTTATTTCAAAACGTCAATAAAGCTGCAAGAGGATATTGGTGTCGTGGATAAATGGGAAAGAGACCTTCAGAGAGACCATGAGATGTTATAAATGAAACACTTTAACAATGACTATACCATGCTGCCGAAGAGTAGAGCAACTGTGAACAAAGAAAACAGGACGGACCAATCTAAATGTCCTGTGCTTGGAGACTGAGCAGGTCAGGGATGTTTATGTTGTAAAAAAATGTATTTATTTATTTTTTACACTTTTTGGTCAATTAGATTCTGTAAATATGGAGACAAATTAGAACATTTCAAAAAAAATACGGAAAGGGACACACAGCCAGCACTGACATGGATAATCAAATGGCTTGTGTGTGTGTGTGTGTGTGTGTGTGTGTGTGTGTGTGTGTGTGTGTGTGTGTGTGTGTGTGTGTGTGTGTGTGTGTGTGTGTGTGTGTGTGTGTGTGTGTGTGTGTGTGTGTAGTTATGCAGACGAGCAGAGCAGACAAAAGAGAATCTGAGCTATTAAATAAATCCCTGGCAGGACTGTGTTACACTCGATGAGCCTTAGGGAGCTGTGGAGAGTGCTTGTGACTGTGCATGAGTGCTGCTCATTCACCACTGGATGTAGTGATGCCAGGACAGCTTTGCTCCTCATCGCTCTCTCTCTCTCTCTCTCTCTCTCTCTCTCTCTCTCTCTCTCTCTCTCTCTCTCTCTCTCTCTCTCTCTCTCTCTCTCTCTCTGTCTTTGAGAAGCCATATGTGCTACTCAGTAATCCTCTGGATAGCCTAAAGCCAACCTGAGGCCGAAACAGCCCGATTAGCACACACACTGACAGCAAAACCATTTACTCTTTGTTTTGAATGACTATGAATCATGACATCGACTTTGGTGTTTTGCTCATTTAGACTGTGGTATAGACCACAAGTTGTTGTGCATCTTCCCTGAACAGTTCATTCTTTGTTGCGTTTTCTCTGCTAATCCATCCTATTATTTTGCCTAAAATAGGATATTTTTGTACACTCAGCCCCCAAACACAGTTAGCAACTAGCTACCCCCTTTTACTAAATAACATCTTTCTAATGTCCCTTTTCCCCAGATAACATAGTTCGAATGGGAGTTGAAAAACGTCTCAGCCCCGGCCTGGAGCAGCCTTCCCCACACCTGTTGTGACTCCGGTAGCTCCAGGGTTACTGGAGAGTGTTTTTTTAAAACTTCAAGTTCAGCTATTCGTTCAGAACTGGAGAGTATCTTTGTCTCTGAAAGAAGAGCAAAGAGCGGCACGAAGACTTTTCTCGATGGAAAGATGTTTTCACTCTTCTCCCCCTACTGGCTTGGCAACAGTTTGATTTCCGAACAGTTTAGCTACGTTCGCCGGGTTACCGGAAAGACGATATATATATGTTGGCCATATATCAATGTTGTGTTCACAAATGCTTTCCACTGCCTCCAAGGGGCCAAAAGAAAATCAGTTCTCACGGGTTCAACGTGTTGCCACATTCATTCACACAACCCAAACTCACACTCTCCTAAATGTGCCTCTCTGTTGATTTTTAACTGCCTCAATAAAAAGATGCTGAATGGAGGTGGCTGCCCATCCCACCTAAAAAAGAAAAGTCTCAATCATGAGTCTGACAGCTCAGTAAGACCTGCTTTTAGGATTATCCCTGCAGCTATACTCAGCAGAAGATACTGCAGTACAACAGCTGACGTAAAGGAAAACAGAGGGCTTTATTTGTTGGGATTTGCTGTTGAAGCTGGAAATAGATCAGATTGCATTTCTTCCTTTCTCTGGCTTAAACCAGAGTAACACTGTTCTCTCCGTAGGAGCAAGTTGTTCCATGGGGGAATCGGAAGGGACTTTTTTTCAAGCTTCTGGTTTGTGTGAGACATCCCTTTGATGGTGTGAAGACCAAACTCATGACACATCAGTTTGAGGCATATTTTTTTCAGCCCTGCAGTCGTCACTTACACAAAGCCGCACTTTATGTGTCTGATGGAGTCTCTGCTTCCTGACACAGACGGGATGTTGTTGTCACCGTGTGTGTGTATCTTTTCAGACGGGAATATAAAGCTTTTCTCCACTAGCGTGCAACACAGAGTATGTCAGGGGGGGCGACTGAGGTCAGGCACCTGCCCTTTCAACTCAGACATGTGTAACTCACATTGATGCTCTCAAAGTGCATCTTTTGAAACATGGCCGGTCACACAGTGTGTCATTTTCTGCTTTTTGAAGCAACATCTGCAGATGCCCTCCTGGGGCAAAGAGTTTTCTTGCTCTGACAAATTCTTCATTTTCATGTTGGCTGTCTCTCTTGTGGGAAGATCCAACCACCAAAAACAGTAAACATATAAAGCTAAATTCTTAATTCTTGTAAATAGCAATTATGATTTCCCTGCATGTTTATCGTTGTTGTGACTGGCCTACACAGTTTTACTGCGTGGGAATCAGTGATTGCTGATCTTGACACAGATAATTGCTGTAATAAGTACAGTTTGAAGTTTGAGCATAACCTCTATTGCCATCGTGTGATGAAAACAAGTTGTATTGACATTTATCAAATTCGGTAGAAATGTCATAGTGTAGGTAAAATGTGTAGACAATGCCCTGGGCTGTGTCTCCATGAGACTCTGGAGTGAATAGATTCCCGAAAAAGGCAGCAGGCCAGTCGAAATGGGACTTTGTTGTCGCTACTGCAGCAAGCGGGCAATATTTCATCTGAAAAGCATCACTAGAACGTGAAGCTGTAAGTCCAGTCTTTTGTTTGTGGTCCATTCAACATCATTATCTCCCTTGCAGAGCTGTAATTACTATACGGTGAATAGCTTTTCCAGAACCCATCATTTCCTGCACTGTAAGCTTCTTGTTTTGTTCGCGCTACAACAGAGGAGCTGAGCTATTGTCAATATATTGATATTAACCATTTTCATGACAGCAACGCTGCAGACGCTTTTGTCCCTGTGCCACGTGTATACAAAGAATGAAAATGGACATCAATAAGAGCTTTGGGGATGGAATAGTCCTGGCAGTCTTTGGCATATTGAAGAATTGACATTGTGAAGGGGAGACAGTAAGAGCCGTACACCCGTAAGCCTTAACTCTTGCTTCACTTCTTTCAGTCAAACTTTCAGGAATTTATTTTGGATTTTAAGGCTGTGAATGGGTGACTTCAACTTCCTGAGGCTTGTGCCCTGAAGTCCCAGGCGTACGGGACGTTGATACGCCAGCTGCTATCTTCTTCATACATGACTGCAGGTCCGCGGGGCAGGAGGGGGGGGGGGGGGCTGGGGGGGCGGCCCTCAGGGTTTCCATCCAGAGCCCTCGCTCCTAAATCACCGTTAAACAACTTGGTTGGTTTTGGATGAATGCTCATCATTCATATATATTCAAGTTGTGGAATCTCTCTGGGAAATGAAAATTCAAATTTCCTCTGATATTCTTGTTAATTTAAAATATATTTTGTTTTTAAACTGACCACAAAGCTAAATAAAAGACCTTCCATCTTTCTTTTTTTTGCCAAAAGTATTTTTTTTCCGTGCACTGCATATTCAAAGTACACTCTGATAAAAGTGTGTCCCTTAGCTTATGTGGTCTGGATTAAACACTGCTGCAGACATTGATTAATGTAGAAACCTCTCTACCAGGTTCCCTCCGTATGCTTCCCTGTTGATCGGCTCCACCACAAATTCCACTGTTGGGAGACAGAGTGATATACTCAGACCACCAGTAACCCCCCCCCCCCCCCCCCCCCCGGCTGTATCCTTGTCTGTTTGCGATCCAGCCATTACCTCAGTTCATCATTAAACCCTGTGAGAGCTCCGGAGCCCTACACAAGGCAAAGACAGCAAACTGAGCTTATTAGAGTGTTTGGCTTGTTAACTTGCTAATGGGCTGGGTGTTTGCTCTAGGTTATCATGGAAAACATCACTTCCGCCCATTCGTCTTTAAACTCAATTTCATGCTCTCCTGAGCTGATATTTTATGTCCTTAGGAGGAGAAGATGCGAAGCGGTTTGAGCAGAGCGGATCATCATGTGTCACGCACATGTGCCTGTATGCTGTGTCTGCGTAGGAAAAAACTATTTCAGGAAGATAGATCTAGACCGATGGAGATGTCAGGGTTTTAAGATAGAGCCTTGAGAGCTCTGCTGCTGTGGTACAGATGTCACTCCTTCCACGTGTGTCGGTAACAGTTTGAACTGAATGCAGTGAGGCAGCAGACGATATTTAGAAAAGATGGCAGAGTTGTGCACATCCCGCGCTGTACGAACTATCTCTTGCCCACTTATACAAATGGGAATTTAAGTGGAGATCGATACAAACTAGTTTCAGTGACATTTTATATCTTTGATGTTTATTTTGTATTGAGTGAGCTCTCGTTTCATGCCATTATTTGTTGATTTGATGAGCTGATCTCTCCATAAAGGCTCAGACTGAGTAATTACTACACATTCGTGTGACTCTACTTGCTTTCATTTTGAAACAAATGGCAAATATTTTACATATGATGATTGATGCATGTATTGCATTCCCATCTTCACCTGGGTGATTGTAACCACATTAGGTTACACTTTACACATTTGCCTCACAGGTGACACATTCTTCATTATCCACGACAGCAGCACCGGCATCGTTTCCACCTTGTGAGTCTGTGTGAGTCATCGTGGCTAAATGTGGATCTGGAGACACCTACTGTAGCAGGAAGTGCCACAGAAGAGGTTTTGAATACTTATTTTAGTCTTTATTATATTTATTTTTTCTGGATGGATTTTGTCCACGCAATCGCGTCACAGTTGTGCAGCATGTAGTCACAAACGTTTTCAGGTGTGTAGTTGAGATCCAAATGAAGGCAGAGTTTGAAGATGGGTGTGGTTCGAGCAAGGGTGCCCAGTAGCTGGTAAGTACACTTTACACCCCTGGCACGATTTGGGATCGCAGCTGCTGTGATCATATCCTGTCTCTAGTTATGAAAATGTGATTTGGTGACATAAAGGTTCTGCTTTTCATGACACGTATCTATGGGGCAACAAAACTAATTTCCACCAAATTGTTGCCACGGATGCAATGTTCCAGTCTCAGAAGCCTCTTTGATGATCCATCTTCTGTAAGATACTAACAGAGCCCCCCCCCCCCCCCCCCCCCCTTTAAATTCTTTTGGAGAATAATCCATTTTCTTTCCATTAACAACGCCACTAAGCCGGCAGTTTTTTTGATAAACACCGCGTCTCATTGTAATGCAAGCCACTTGAGGAAGTTAGACTGAGGATCTCTGAGTTTCTCTAAACCCATTTCCGAGGGCTTTGGCTCGCTGACAATTTCTTGACTGTGTACAGTAACTTCCTGAATTCATCGGTGGTTGTCTGGTGGCTCCTGGCCTGACGAATACTTCCAGAACATTATCACCCTGTAAAGCTACTGCTTTTAAGGGCCTTTCACTCAGAATGCTGTTTTGTTTTAGAAATAGGAACGTTTTTCTTCTATATCCACGTGCCCTTTGGTAATCTCTCCCAGCCAGCCTGATTTCCTGACTGAGGAGTGGCAGCTGTTGACCTTTACTATGGCGGCAAATTTAGATTAATTTGTTTTTTTATGTTTTCAACAGTAGGCCATGCCAAAGCTGCTGCTGTAGGCTGCATTTCCTCCGAAACACCACCCGCTGTCTTCCCAACAAACCCTCTTCAATCCAATAGTTAATCAATAGCACTTATATGCTTCCACAGCTGGCCTCATCCTGCCCACAGAATGTCTTGCATTGGGTCAATGGCTGCCCAGGTAGGTGGAGATTAGCCAGCTAAGTGAGCAGGATGAGGCAGAAGATCATCCCTGGGTGAATTTGGTTGCTTACCTCCGTCCTGTGAGGAGCTGGTGTTAGGGAAAACCTGCTGCCCTGCTCTTCTTCTACCCGTGGAGATCAGATTGGAGCTGGGGTTTGAGTGTACACACACATCTGCTTTCTGGTAAGAGTGGGAAAGAGAGAATGAAATGGCAGACTGAATAGATCCTCTTCTACCCACGAGTGGGATTTCTGTCATTCAGCTGCAACAGCATAATGTTTTCTTCTTCAAAAAAGGGTTTTTCCTTCTAATGAAGTCCAATAATATCTTGATCGATCATGTTTAAAACAGGATATGTAAATCAATCGAACTATACTTAAAGCTCTTGTGAGCATGTCAATTGCTTTTGCATGGCACATTACAAAATTACATAATTTCTTTATTATATAATTGTTCTTGTACTCTAATAGCATCGCAGGAGAGGGAGCAGAGCTGCCAAGTACCAGTCGGCTCTTATGTGATTTAAATCTGCGTGAATGTCCCGTCATGATCCAATGAGAAGGTTCCACTGCAGAGCACATGGCACCATGGCACATTGCTGATAATCATGACGCTGCAGCGGGACGATGACGCACCTCTGCATTTCAAAGTCATATCTGTGACTTGTCACTGCCGTTTGTAATCAATGTTTCATGGCTGAATGTTTGAAGGATCAAGACTTTTCCGGTTGAAAGATTTCCTGCAACAGACCAAAGGATATCCTTTGAGACGCGTTGAAATAGAAGAAAAGTGATTTCCCTTCCATAATACAAGAGTTCTTGCATCAGAAACTTGCTGAGTTTTATAAGATGAGTTACAGAAAAAAGGAATGCGCAGGACTGCTAAACTAACTTTGAATTATAGCAACAATACTCACAAAACATGGCTAGTAACAGTAATATTTTAGGGCAGAAATATGACCTGAATATACCAATTTGGAAAAAAAAGAGGAAATGAAACATGATTGCCTGCAACACTCGGAAACAGAGACCGGTAATTAGGTCCCCGTAAATTCAATTGACTTCCTTACCAATTATAGACAAGAATTATTTGTACAGTGAGGTTTGAACATGGGTCAGTCCGTTAGAAGTAGATATTAATTAAGTTGAAAGAGCGACTGGCTCCTCTGGTTATGCTGCTGTCAGCATTTAAACAGGCCGCAGACAGAACATCATCCTCCAGGAGCCGCATACACATTCCAGTGCCAGGCAGACACACAATGACACAGAGCGCTGACCAGAGAGTGCTCAGCATCAAAGCCGATTGGGCTGGCACACACCATTCCTGGATATACACACACACACACACACACGCGCGCCAAAATAAAAAATGTAAAACAATACATGTTACTGAAAGTCACATCACAAGATAAATACTAACCGGGTACATGTAGAGGGTCACACATGAAAACATTAATTTCACTTTTCGCTGAAAAATAAATCTGACATCTTTCTGATATTATTGTTATTATATTTTGTGAAAAACACTTATCTGATTTCTTGGAGTTTGGTGTGAGCCACCTGATGGCGCTCTGTTAACATTCGCAGTAACTGTGGTGCCACAGCCAGGAGACGGTTAGCTTAGCTTAGCATAAACACTGGAAGCAGGGGGAAACTATAGCTGTCATTTTTACACTGTGGTTTTTGTGCATTAAAAAAAACAAGATTAAACAAGGTAATTGGTGATCTTTAGAGGGTCTGGTGGGCAATTTCTTCTTAAATCTTTAAAAAGGGACAGGCTACCGAATAACCTGAAGTCACATCAATTTAGCAGGTCACTTCCATTATTTTAACATTAAAGGTTTCTAATCTTTTGTATTTAGCATTAGCACTTATAACCTCAGTTGGCAAATGTTTTTCATCAGCTTTGGGCTTGAAAGATTCTGTTTTATTTCCTTTTCCCAATTTTTGAAAAAATACTACTAGTAATAACATTAGAAAAATGTAATATCAAGGTAATATTTCAAAAGCAATGCCGGATTCCGCCAGAAAGCCCTGTAGGATGTTGCCATGCTAACTTGAGGCCAGCATTTGTTACATTTGGTAAATTGGCACCATTAAAAAGATGCCAAATTAGCGATGCACATTTCCTGTTTGCAGTGTATCTATGGATGCGCAGACTGCCATTACAGTATCACTTCAGTACGGATGAAAACTTAACTTAAGAACATGGTGATTCTCGGGCACTTATGGATTTACAAGTTTCTTTTTTGTCGATGATTTATTTATGGATGCATGAACATTTATGTACAACGGGGTATAAGATAATTACACCACTGGAGAGTGTAAGTCACCCTGAAACTATGTCTGTGTGTTCGTATTTGACTGAGTAATGAATACGATTTTAATGCAAATTGTGGAAATCGGGCGCTAATTGCCTCCATGCTGCTGCTGCTGAGTGCTGATCAGCTGGTCATAGGTAACCCCCTGTTCCTGCTGTTCCTGTGGCATACACCTTTCTCCTTCACCCCACACTCCCCTAACCTCACCGTTTTCTGTCTATCATGAAGAATAAAATGTATGTGTGATTGAATGGACCAGGTGATGCTTTTCTCTGTGAGCAGCAGTAAGGTGGACCTTTCTGATTGTTGCTTTTGATCAGAGTGGACGGTGAAATCATACCCTTTAAGGCTCCGCTTGGGTGAAAGCAGAACATCAAAGGCAGGAGTCAAGGCCAGATAAGTAGGATAATGAAGAAAAGAATATGGTGGCGCCACAAGCTTTGTCTTTGGGGAGGACCACAGACTTGGACCGAGGTAGAAATATACAAAGTTGGACCTGAATACAGCGGCAGCTGACAGACACAATCGATACCCAGTAGGGGTTCAAGAGGCAGCACGGAGAGCATAGCTGGTCTAGGACAGTAGAGCCCAATCTTTTCCATGTCTACCTAAGGCCTCTTTCACAGGTTGCATATCACAGGGCCCAAAACTCACAGAAGGCAAGAGAATGTTGTCAGATGAGTCACAACTGGTCAAATAATTAAATTGGAGAGTAAAAGGAAACATAACTCTGCCTGCAACTCTGCGCCTCGCAGATACTGTGAATACTTTTAAAAACCAGCTCAAAACCCACCTGTTTAGGCTGGCGTTTGTGTAAAAGTAAACCCATGTCCTAGACCTGCTCTTAAAATATGTTTTACTTTTTTATTTTATTTTTTATTATTTTTTATTTTATTTTATTTTTTTATATTACTTTTCTCTGTGTCGATAATTTATTGACCCTAGGGTCACATTGTGTTTTTATGCTTTTAAATGTCTGCTCTGTTAAGCACTTTGTGATACTATTGTCTGTGAAAAATAAAATGCATTCATTCATAAGGCTTTACGCTTTTACATTTACCTCCAATCAGTGAATAACATAAATAACAGGCTAACGCTAACACTAGCTGACTCAGCAACACAGCCTCAGGGCAGTGCAATCTATTGCTTTCTTGTACAGGGACATGAATTGTCCTTTTTTTGCGGGTTGATCGGAAGAACTTTTTTTTCCTGGGACAACATTACGTAAACAAAGGTTGGTTAAGGCAACAAAACCACTTACTGTAAGACAAGCAAAATCCTGGTTGGGTTTAAAATACATACATTAGGCAACAAAAACACAAATAGCTGGTTTAGGAAACAACACCACATAATTAGGTTTAGGAAAACTGTCATGAACAGTTTGGTTTAGGCAACAAAACCACGACAATAAAAGTACAACAAGGTGTCGAACACCGGCCTTCTGGTTGTTGGACCTATCCACCTTTTCTTTCTTCCTGTCTGTTCCAATCACCGGTCGAGACATATGAAGCTCGAGCGTAAGTTCAGTGAGGCAGACGACACTCTTGCATGCTAAGCCCGTAGTTTATTTTTCATACATCTGCCATTCACTCCTCAGGCATGCTCACTCATTATTTCCTTCCTGTTATTGTTTTGGGCTGTCAATCATGACATCAGCTGTTTAGATATGACTGTGTCGCTACCTTCAGTTCATGCTGCTGTTACGCACCCCTCCACCTCCCCATCTCCGCCCAGGTTTCATCAGATCCATCAGATCCATCAGCTTCATCAGCTTCATCAACTCTCATTCTATCAGCCTCATCAGCCACCACCACCAGTGTCTGGACTCCACCAGGGGATTTATCTTGCTGCTGCTCAGGGCAGGCAGACGCCCCTCCATCACAAATCTCCCTGTAGTCCAAGCACTAAAGACTCTGTCAAGACTTTATCATTGCATATCATCTGTTATTAATAAACCATTATCTTTTCTTTGTCTGACTTGTCTCTCCTGATTGAAATACAGTACAGTTTGATTAGCAGGCAGTTTCACAGTGAAACTACAGTAACTTAAACTCAAAATCAACCTAAAAAATAAAAAAATAAAAACACCAGGTCAGGTTATCACTATCCATCCCCCCGAATAAACACGCAGCTGCATATTGGTATAATCTGCCACCCTGGCATCGCGTGACCTTTACCTTTCCTGAAGAATGTCCCTGAACAACTGCAGTGTCCGTTTAAATGTCACCTGTCTCAGTGTGATCTGTGCTTCGCAGTAAAACAGGAATGCACTGCGTGCGACTCTTCAGACCACCTGTCGCACTGTCGTCATCAGCCACAGTGTGATCTGTGAGAGACACTTATTAACAGCTAGGCAACGTCTCCACGGGTCATCTAATGCTCATGCCATTAAAGCTGGACTCAAGATGATTCGTGCACTGAGCGAAAAAAATATGTACCAAAGAAGAGTCAACAAGCACATTAATAAATAACAGAATTTTGCACGGCTCGCCGCACAGCAGCCCCACAAAGAAAGAGTGAAATCCAAATATACTTCCAGTGCTCTTAAATGTTTCACATCCCACCATCTCATCTAATCCACCACTTGAATTTGATCCAGTAGAAATGAAGAAGGAGATGCTGCCACATCACACGCTGCCCTCTAAACCTACTGCCGTCTCCACAGAGGTGTTTATTCTTTGCAGCGGTCTCAAAGAAGATTACCTGCTCCCACTTCACCGGATAATAAGCATCTTAGCAGAGATTTAAGTTGTGACTACATCTTTGGCTGCTGGTAAAACACAACGGTGCATTAGTGAGGACTTCAGTCGGGCTTTAGAAGGAGACAGGTCTCTGGTTTCCTTGCCGGCTGATAGAGCCAAGCTGCTTTTCTGATGCATTGTAGGAGATTCAAGTGAGAGACTTTTGTAAACAGGAACAAATATAGAATCAGAGTCAATACACAAGTGGTACTGCTTTGTCACAGTATCATAGGTATGACTTGACCATTTAACTCTTTCCCAAATGTAGTGATTTGTATTCAGTATAATCAGATTTCGGAGTATTTACTAATTAAACATTTTTACATTTTTCAAGAAGGAAAGGCTAAAACTAGAGCTGTTCAATCTCTTTAATTAACATCATTCAAAATAATTTGTCTACTTTCGTTCTATTAAGATAAAAAAAAAATTGTAAATTAACATTTTCAAGAAAAATTACACAAGACAGTCTACAGTAAATCAAACAGAACCAATCCGGATACATATCAAATCAAATAAATATCCAAATAAAAAAACATTAAGAAAATGAGGCAGCACATTCTAATCATGACAGTGGTAGAGACCAAGCCTCATATATTATATAAATATATACTTCATAGAAATTCAAACTATGAAATGAACGGAGCGCTCTGACTATAAGTAAGCTGTATCAGGAATATATATATATATATATATATATATATATATATATATATATATATATATATATATATATATATATATATACATATATACATATATACATATATACATATATATACATATATATATATATATATATATATATATATACATATATATATATATATATATATATATATACATATATATATATGTATACATACATATATATATGTATACATACATATATATATATATATATATATATATATATATATATATATATATTCTGATTCACTCTTCAATTGGAGAAAAACAATCCTTGACATGCCAAGTCTGCGGATGCATGTTTGACATTTGTCAGTTTAATTAATAGAGCCATACATGAATACTTGTGAGACTCTTTAAGTATCTGGTGATGTCCTTGAATGTAAGAAAATGTCATCTTTTCTCAGACTCCTCTGCAGACGGAATTATCACATAAAGAGCACTTGGAATCTCTTTTCAGTTATTATTTTACTGGTCACAATACTATTCACGGGCCCGGACACATGTCATTCACCGTGTTACACCACAACACAAAAGAGATGCATGCAGGCAGGCGTTTGTGGCAGCAGTTTCATGCAACATACCTTCCTAATATATGATGAATGGTTGTACACCGGTACGATGCCTTCTTTGCATCAAAATAACTCTGATCACTGATTCTAGCCACAACATGCAGCCTATAAGCTTTGCCTCGAGGTTGAAGCTCCGGTGGCAGAACATTTGATTTGGCTTCTCTGTCAAACACTCTGCACCTCCATCAATAACCGCGTGGGTGATGTGTTCACAGATTTGCATTTCTGCTCGAGTGTGTCAATGACAACAATTTAAAGGCACAAGATAAGCTTTTACATCTTCATCCGTATCCTTGGTAACCACTACAAGCCGTGTCATATGTTAATTGTCCACACAAAAGGAGGCTCTTATGTGCCCTTTCATGTAGGCCATGTGGAAGAATTAAAAGCTGTCTGGGGTGAAGGAAGTTTATTAGACCTAGTTGTCCAATCAAGCTGTAACCTGTACACATGTCCCGCAGAGGCAGACAGCTGTTGTAGAGTCAAGCAGATGTTAGATTAAGCCTGTATCGCCATAATTACATCATCGCTTCACTGTGCTCATTCCTGAACACAGGAACAACAGTCGGCCTGATGTAGCTCCTCAGAGAGTAGTTCTTTCTCTCGTAAGATAAGCGTAGGACTGATAGTCGTATACTCGTTTAAAAAAGAAGCAACGGCTAAAACTAAAGATTTTCAATCTCTTTAATTAACATCATTCAAAATAATTTGTCTACTTTTGTTCTATTAAGATTTTTTAAAAATTGTAAATTAACATTTTCAAGAAAAATTAGACAAGACAGTCTACAGTAAATCAAACCGAACCAATCTGGGCACATATAAAATCAAATAAATATCCAAATAAAAAAACATACAACTATACATACATACAACTGAAGGACTGAAAATCCATCCAAAAGAAACACAATGCACAATGTATGGAGTCGCTGTCGGCTGGTATTGATTCAGCGCGTGTTTCGTAATATCTGCAGGGCCTTCCATCAACTCCTCCGATGTTTATTCTCCTGCTACAAATAGAGGATTGTCAGGCAGCCGATGAGCCATGCAGCAAAGCTCAAGCTGGATGAAATCACCTGTGAAACGCTGTTACAGAATGTTTTTTTGTTTTTTTCCACCAGTTCTTGCTTCGAGTCTGATATGACAGATACAGACATGTATTCCTATTTATCTGAACACCACAGCTGTCACGGTGGTGGTTGCATCAGCCTCTGAGAGGGCTGTTTTGATCTGCAGCCTCATATCCTCAATGTTTCCTGATTTTTATATATCATTGTTGGCAGAACACGCCAAAGCAGTATGTTTTTAGTTTTAAGTCTTTACTGATGGAAATTCGAGATGACGGTAGAGAAAGAAACTGATAAGACGTTCTAAATTGGTCTCCTTCAAACTGTGTTTTACATTTTCTTGTTTTCATTCAGAATCACGAGGGCAGTCAATAAAAAACAAAAGAGAAAAGCACAAAGATTTGTGCAGAAATAAAAGGGATGCACGGCGAGAAAGGTGAGACAAATTGTCTGTTTCTGACAGACAGGAATTGTTCACTGGGTTTAGACTCAACAATGCTGTTTTGAATGTCACGACAATGTGGTGTGAGTGTTTTTATCGGAAAGGTCACCGATCGCAGCTGTCCTCCATAAAAGGAAAAAACAATCCTAGAAAAATGTAACCTTATCTTCAAATGCTGTCGTTGTGCTTTTCTTCACAGGGTAGACATGTAATACAAATAATGTCCTCAGGGTATTAGACGAAACTATGCATTTATTTCAGGCCGCAAAGAATCAGTTTGAATCTGTTGGTTTTTTAGGGAATTTCCATCCTCAGCATTTTGCCTGAAAGAAATGTGCAAACTCAAACAAAAGCAGCCAAATGGTGGCTGCTCATCACTTAATGATGGCATCCTTTGCCTGGAAACCACACCAGCATTTGAAAGTCATTTGGACTTTCGGAGGAATTCGGAAGACTTTGGCAGCATAACATGACTATAAGTATTTGTAATCAATGCCAAAAGAATGAGTTGAGACTCTAACATTACAGCAGTGGGCCATTTTTTGTATTTTCCAGAACACTTTGAGCATAAAATCATCTCTAAATGTCTTCATGCATCTTTTGATCTGAGTCATTGTAAAAGACTTTCCAGTGTAAGAGTGTGAGCTCAACAAGGATGTAGTTTAGCTTCTGTAAACATAATTCATTCAAATGAGTGTGATTTAAAAGACAGAGAGGGATACAGCCTGGCTCCGTCCAAAGTAGAGATGTTCCAACACACCTTCACTTCTACCTGAACTGATTGGCTGATGCAGAGTACTGATCTTTCAATAAATTGTTGAGGTACATAGCCAATTTAGTAAAATAGGAGAACAGTGTAATACAGTACAGTAACAGTTAAAAACACTAGTGGAAACAATAACTTCAAACTAAATAAACCTGGGAATAAATAACTAAAAACTCCTTTAATAAATTGGTTTACTTAGTTGTGATACTGGTGGGATTTACCAGTGTAAAATATTGATCTTTTCATCTCTCGACAAGAAAGGAAATCATAAGCGTGAACATAGTCGTATGTTGAGTTCACGTCACTTAGACTAGAGTGCACTTATACGTGAGTCCTTGGTGCACGGTGAATGCTGTTTGGCAAGTCATCTTTAATAGCTAAGGAGGAGACTGTAAAGGAATGTACAAGCCTATAATTTACATAAATTACAGCTATGGGCCCAAAGTATTGTTGAAAGTACATTTGAGAGAGGTTTGAGTTTCTGAGGTGAACGATTAGCCATCAAGAACTGATTGGTAGCACAGTAATCAGCATGTATTGTAGTGTACCAGTACATATAGAGCAGTTGCTGCAGTTATCCCCAGAACTCCAACTGATTCTGCCTCACGCTTCTAAGTCCATAGTAATACATTAATACGGTCATCAAGCTTATTTCTAAACTCAGACGTCTGACTTGAGACTTTGCCCCTTTATTATTTATGCTGCTGCACCCTGTAATTCTGTCTCCTCAACACAGAATGGCTTGTTCCCCAAACCGAGCCAGATGGGGAAAACCTGAGACTTCAACGATGGCTTCCAAAACCAAATCCTCTGAATTCATGTGAATAGCACTGAAACGGGAACCACATTCGTGCAGACGTAGCCCTGTCATTGAGGACTAAGTCGACTCTCACCGGGTGACTCAGACAACTTGTAACAACCTCCCAGAGTCAGCGAGAAAATAGAAACACGTCTGACATTGTATTGTATTGTATGACACTAAGTATGTTGTGCAACATATGAGGACTATTTGATCCCAAAACAGAGAAGAAACAACATATGATCCCTCGCTGTGAAAAAGAAAATAATACAGTTTAATTTGGAAGCACAACCACGCAAAGACAAAGTAGTTCAGTTTTTCAAGTTCAAAGATCGAATAGAAAAAGGCATAAAGCGCATTTGTAATCACGTACAGCAATTAAAACTGTGCAGAGCATCAAGCATAAGAAATCTGTCGCTTGCTTAAAAAGGACATCTGATTTCCAATAACAGTGGGGATGCCGAGACCACTCAAACGAAAGGCCTCCGTGTGAGAAGAGTGGCCTCGGTGCACCAAGCTGCTGTGGAAAGAATATTTTCTATTTGATGACTGTAATTTTCAAAAGCTGGCATGAAAGGTGGAAGGTTTAATGGCCATGTGAGTGGATGGAGCAGCATCTCAGCTCAGGTGATCAGGGCACATTACTACATCAGTCTGGATGCCTGCTGATCACAAACGATGACACAAATCTAAAAGGAGTCGAGAATAATGCACATTAGAAACTCTCAAGAAAGTCGAATGCACTCTCAGCGACATTTAAGATATGCCCAGTCTGAAGCTATGGTGTTATCACAATATCAGCAGCACCATCACACTTAGGGCTCAGCAGGACCTTGTGTTTTTCTTCCTAATCTTGTCTAATATTTTTATTTCTGTACTTTCGGTCATTCATTTCAATGCAGGCACACAGTTAGTCGATCTTTGTCCTGTTTGGCTGAAGTGTCTCTCTGGACCACATAAACAGCCTCACCATTAATATCGCTGATATAATATCCCCGGTGATATCATCGTTGTTGCTCCTGCTGATGTTATTCTCACAAAAGCAAGCTCTCAATCATGAAGCTCCCTTGAAAACAAGCAAGCACGGCATTCGTGCCTTCAGTGAGTTGAATAAGAATTGTGTCCGTCTTTCTTGCCCTCTCTCTGCAGTTACTGCATATTCAACTGAAGCGTGGAGCATTTCATTCTTACTTGGGTCTTCTTTACCCTGATACGGTCTAATCCGAAAGTCTGTCAACCTGAGCATCCTCTTTAACCTGATTCCCTGACAGCAACAGATCTGCTGACACATTATTCATCAGAAATGTTGTTAGACTCTTAATTTTCCCAAAACAGCAATCAGGCGACTGCAGATAATGTTTCCGCTATCTTTGTCTTTTTATCTTGTTCAGTTTAATAAGAGCTACTGTGGCCTACTTTAAGCTTCAACATGTGCATAGAATGCATTTTCAGTCATATATTGTAAGAAGTCAGTTGCCTTTTTTCCACAGCATGCCATAAGCAGGGCGTCATGTAGCAGAGTGGGTGCATCATGTAACAACGTCCACCTGGTTGGATTTCAGTAGCGGACCTCATGTCATTGAGGTGTGAGCATGTGAGAGACAAAGGTACAGAGTGATTTAAGTGTTCCTTTTCTACAAGAAAAGTCGAAGAGCTGTACATTTTACTGTGAACGCAGATTGTGCTCAAAATTAAAAGTAGACGGACGATATTCTTGATCGTCTAATTGCATGAAAGTGGGAACGATCCTCTCATGAGCACTGACTGATGCGCAACACCCCCCCCCCCCCCCCTCCCCCGGATGTGAAGTCGAGTTTAAAATGTATTTCTGACTTAGAATTGCATTCGAGTAATGACGCCTTTTGGTCCGGAGTTACTCTTGTGATGTGCTAATGAAAGCGACTTTGATCTAAAATGACTCGCATGGAATTCAAACTGCTGAGGTTCACGTCGGGGAGCTCAGCGTGGAGCATGCGCACATTAGCGGGAGGGAAAAGAGAGAAATATAACGGACCGAGATAAGCATATGAGGACAGTAACAATGGTCCACAATCAAAAGTCATTTTTCTCTCAGTGGTGCTGTTTTCCTCCAGTCCTCCCTCCCTTTGTCTCACAGCTCCCTTCTGTTTGTTCTGTTATCCCATCATCACTCGCACTGAAAAACCAGACAATGCATTTATGGCATTTCCATTTTACTGAAAGGAAGCATAATCATGGGAATTTTAGGCAATTGTCAGTAACTCATTTGTGTTTACTATATTATACTATGTGCTGTGAATTGCTACAGTTATTGTTATTACCACTTCTCACAATTCAATGCCAACCAGAATCATAATGGTTGTTCTGCACAGTGCTTCTCAAAACAAATGGCAATCCAATAAGTAATTACATTCAAATCACAGTCAGATACCGTGACTGGTATATAAATATCTGCTTATGAACACTGAACAGACAGCTGGAGCCCAGCCTGAATGAAGCAACAGCAAGATATAAAGATTGATATAAATAATATTACAGACCAAAATGTCTCTCATTTGGGGCTTCCTATCATTTAATTCAAATTGCAGATAATAAAGCGTTTAAAAGATGTTTCAAATCCTGCGCTCCCTAAAATGAAATGTACTCATGGAGTGCACAACGGGATTACATCTGCATGTGCTGCAACAGCTTGAACGATTTTACTCAGCGAGGAACGACAGCCTTCACATGTTCGAGTGGGCTTCCCAGTCCAGAGACATGATGCTGTGGAGACACTCATGCCGCCCTATATGCACACGTGTGTGTGATGCAGATTGTTTGTAGGCCGATATCTGTGATCTCCAGGATGTTTCCCTGCATTTGACATTTCAATGAAAGTTACAGTACAAAACAATTCATAAATTCATAAAAATAAGTTCATAAAAAGTTAAGTTATGTGGATTTTGTTTTTCCTTCTCCACCCATTCATTTATTATTTTTAAATGAACTTGTCAGAGAGGCTTGCTCTTGCTCAAACAGCTATAAAGGGACTATATCTCCAGACTCAAAGGGCATGTCCATTCTAACTCACTTATTGACTGTTAAAACCTGATACCTGACAGGTGTTATTGATAACATGAATAATGGCTCGGTTCAATTCAAGTGTCCCAGTGAGCCAGCATGCACACCACCAGGACCCTGACACTCTAAATGGAATTCAGCCATCATTATAGTGTTGTTTACATGTGCGTCTCCTGTGACGTGCCAATGAAGTCGTCCTGCCTCGATAATTACAGTAAACTTATTTTGAGTCTGTGTGTCCACAACGATCTCCAAACAGATCCCCATCCCTATGTTTTTGCTCCATGTCCAAACAGAACATTTTTAAGGTCAAATTGAACCAGACTGATGTATTTAGAACATGAGACATGAAAGACGTTCCCACTGCGAGAATGTCCCCGGACCCCTACTGGGGGTTACATCACTGCCTGTGGTCCATAAGTTCTGAGTTCAGTCTCCCCACCCGTGGATCTGAATGTAAGGCCTCTTTGTCATGTGACTGAACACACATAATCCGGCGCTGGCTGTACGGGCATAACAAGAGGTGCACCAAAATCCACTCTCCATTCATCCTCCCTGGTAGACCGGACCCTCCTATTCGTGTGCAGCTGGACCCTTTCAATATTTACACTTGAAATGATAATGACATTGTGTGTGCAGCTGGACCATTTGCATCCGCGTGGCATGCGAATGAATTTGTGTGACAAAAAAACGGATAGTTGGGCACGGATTCCTCCTACAGTGTTCACATGCAACTATATGTGGAGGTTTTTCTGCTTGTGTGAGTTAATAACAGGGCGAAGATGAATAGAAAATAGATTTGATGTGATGGAGCAAAGTCGGAGCCATGGGAAGTTCGTGGCACCGGATTTCGTAAGTCAAAACTGTGACAGATGTTGTTGCGCTGGCAGCTTCAGTGGGCTGGCGTTCCCTGCACGGCATCTCCCTTTGAGACTGACTCTTTGTTGAAACGGTCGAAATGGGGATGAATGCCATGTCGGCTCTGTACTACACTTTGTGCAGATGTCAAGAAGAACACAGGATGATTGGCAAAGGGTGCTGAGAATAGCAGAGTACAAGATTTTATTTCACCTGAACAGGTTTTTTTCACAAACACAACTACCGAGCAAGCAGATACACTTACAGTCATGGCAGTGATAGAACAGGGATGCATGAGAGGCTGTTGGATGATACAAGACTTGGCCAACACATGTGATCAAGCAAAGAAGTTACAATGACACTGAATACGAATTGCTGCTTCTTGGATGCCGCTCAACTCACACAGCACTGAGTCAGACATGACTGAGACGTTCATATGCAGTTCTATGAGGTGGCGATGATGGTGTTTTTGTTGAGGTGTTTTCCACGCTGTATGGGACTTGGAAATGGCGTCCAAATTCGATTTCCACTGGTTTGTGTGGATTCTAGTGGCATTTTGTGTCTCTGGTTTTAAGAAAACAAAAACAAACCAGAGCATTATTCTTAGAATAAAGGAGCAATGAGTTGCAGTCACTCGATATTCACCACAGCAGACGCAATACTATCAAAAAGACATTCCCCTCTAGATTATGAAATGTCTATTTACATCAACCTCGACCTGCTGGTTAATCCCGACAGAAGACATATTCAGTGTAGCTCGTCCAGATTTTGTCCTCGTTCGGGTCATTGCTGGTGTAGGCGCAGGTGCCCGTGGAGCTGCAGGCCACCATGTGGAAGCCCATCTCTGTCAGCTTGTCAAACGCCTGCTCTAGAAAATTATACTTGAGATAGTACCGGGACGTGTATCTCTCCGGGGGCCTGTCCGGGTCCCTGCTCTCGTTCAGCGTGTCCCCGAACACTTCCTTGGCCAGGGCCGTCTTCCCGCATACCGTGATGCGCGCCACCCTCCGGAATTTGGCGTCGGTCTGGATGTCTCTGCCGATGGTGTACGAGCCGCGGTATCCTATCGTGATGTAGCCCGACTTCCTGGAGTCCAGCGACGGGGAGCGCATGGCCCCGCCGACCGACACCGCGCGCAAAGTCTCCGCGCCGCCGGAGGGACCGCACTGCTGCTGCGCGCCTTCCTCCGTGTCGCTCTGGCCGATCTCCTCGCTGATCGAGTTGTCCTTGCTCACGCGGGGGCTGAGTTGCTTGGTGAGGTCCCGCAGCTGGAAGAAGTCGGCCTCCCTCTGCAGACGACTTTTCTCCGGGAAGTAGTCCGGCAGGACCAAGTTCAGGTCTCGGAGATAGTCTAGGATGTAGCGGAACAAGAACCCGTCCCTGTCCAAGAAGAAGCGCCCTTTGCTGTCCCTCGCCAACTCCTTGGGGGACTTCTTGCTGAACATGTTCCACAGCAGCGAGTCCGGGACGGCGATGAGAGTTTTGTGCCTGGTGACGTACACCTGTCCACCGACGTTCAGCTCGATGATCTCCGGGTACGGGGAGCCGGAGTCACCGCAGTTGGACACTCCGTGCACCGTGTCGGCCAGTGCCATCTTCTCTGAGCCGCTGCACTGATGTGAGGGGGTCAGTGGAAACACTGAGCAGCCAGGTGGCAGCGGCTTGTTTATGAAGCTTTTGCTTTGCCACGTGCGTGAGTGCGCGTGCGCGATGCGGGGTTCGAGCGTAAAATTAGCATTTAACTATAACGTGTCTTTGCCCAAAACGTATAGGCAAGCGGTCAGAGCGCGTGCAGCTCCCTCTTTCTCATTCTTTGTGTGCGTGTGTGTGTGTGTGAGTGAGTGAGTGAGTGAGTGAGAGAGAGAGAGAGAGAGAGAGAGCAAACCCATGCCAGCATCACTTGAAGCACCCACATCTGATTATGTGTCATTTGTTGTTTGTTTGTCATAAATATACATGCAGCCCACCTCCTGATGATTATTTAATTCATGAAATAAATCACTTTTTTTTGTCATTCTTTACAAATCATGTGATCACTCAGAACAAGAAACCGTGCAGATGGCCTGAGCTTTTCCAGCGGTGAAATCAAGAAATGGTTAGAAAATATGGAAAGAGTGACACCCATTGCAACTCTGATGGAAATGCAGCCTTCTCAAGAAACGCGCGCACGCACGCACGCACGCACGCACACACACACACAGTCCCCCAAACAGCCTTTTGAAGAAGTGAGAATGTGTAAAACTGTGGTTTTAAAATACCAGGTTTAAAATGTTCATATATACGTGTTTTAATCACTCAGGAGGATCTCACATCGACTTCTGCATCACAGATGCATTCCCTGAATTCTGACATAACATAAACTGTGACCTCAACCTGAACCGTAACCTTAATTTAACCCGATCTTTCACTACATCTCAAGTTGTAACCCTAAAAGGGTTTGTGAGGTCAGGTACTAACATATACCTTCTCATGAGACGGTGGGCAGTGATTCTCAACACTGGGACAAAATAGGTTTTAGATGTGAAAATTGTAAATTAGAGAGCAGTGATGATTCCCAACCAGGGCCTCTTACCCCAGGGGGTCCATGTACACCTGCAGTCACCACAGGGTGCTTGTAAAACTCGACTAATCAACTCAACTGAAAAATAGAAATTGTGTTAATAATATATCCATGTCTGTGTAAGGAGGAAAATAAACGGCCACATGGATTACAGACTGGTGTGATGCTGATCGTTCGTAGCTGCTGCCGATCAGCCTGAGGATGCGAGGACCTGAGGATGCGAGGACCTGAGGACGCGAGGACCTGAGGATGCGAGGACCTGAGGACGCGAGGACCTGAGGACGCGAGGACCTGAGGACGCGAGGACGCGAGGACCTGAGGACGCGAGGACCTGAGGACGCGAGGACCTGAGGACGCGAGGACCTGAGGATGCGAGGACCTGAGGATGCGAGCAGAGGAGTTGAAACAGTTAAATGAAATCGATAAGTGAATGAGATCGTTTAAGTGATGAACAACAGTTCGTTTTATTCGACTAAATCGTAAATGTTTGAGAAGTTCAGCTTTTACCTCTCTGACCAAACAAACATCAACACTGACAATTTGATTGTATTCAGAGCCAAATACAGAAACAATACATACTTTAAGAGTTCAAAAAAAGTTGATAATCAATTCAAAAAATCTATTTCTGGACATGACGGGTGGTGTCGACAAAGGGTTACTTGAGTTCATCTGCATGTCAGATTCAAAATGTTAGCAGTGGTGGGATTTAACCAAGTCTCCACTCTGTACTTCTTTATACTTCTACTCCGACATGTCAGGGGCAAATGTTGTACATTTCATTCCACTACAACAAAACAAGATCATATAATCTACCCACTAGTATACAAAGTGCCCAAACATGGCTCCACATTGACTACAAGAATAAAATGCTCTTCCGTGTATTTGTTGGTGATATAAACACAAAATGAACACAGTGAAAAGAGTCATTCTGCAAAATGAGTACTTTCCCTTTTGATACTTACCTTTATCTTTTTACTTTTATTTCGAATTTAGGGCTTTTTTTTACTTGTAATGGAGTATATGGATCGTGGTCTTTCTACTTTTACTGAAGTAAAGGATCTACGGTACTTTTTCCACCACTCAGCGTGTCGGTGACGACTCATCTCCCCGTTGAAAACTTCCCATTGCAGAGAGCTCAACTTCCACTATCTGTCATCAGTGGTTGCAAAAGACAGCGGATGATCTGCTCTGACGAGTCACTCATTTGACCCAAAATAAAGTCGTCTTTACACTTCGGTCATTGCATTCACACAGGATTCAATAGAGCCAATACAAAATACAGCATGGGTTCACGTTTCTTTGAAATCATGTGGTTTCCCTCTTAACATGCAGCTCTATCCTTCATTGAATAACCTTTCTGTGTCAAAGACGAACATCATACGTGTTTTCTACCACGCCTGGGTTTTTCTGAAGCTGCGTTTCGCTTTCGAGCATTTGCTAAAAACCCAGAGATTGAGGAGATTTGCCAATACCTTGAAAACAAGGAAAAAGCAAATGCAAGAAGACGTCCAGTCATTGTGAAAGTTCCCACATCTCTTCAGGTTCTGTTTGGACACTTTGGAAATTTGGCAGACCAGCCTTCAGACACTGCACTTACCTATAAATGCGGCTGCACTCGGATGTTTTGTCAGTTGAAGACGTTGCTGAGAGACAACAATGCTACGCAAGGTATAACTTTCTTTCTTTTTTTAGGTTACATTTTCTCAGCATTTCACTGCATGAGATTACATTCAGGCACATTCTGGAGAGTATTTTGGGGTTGAAAGAGTCACTTCGATGCAGCATATTTGAATTTCTTAGCCTGGTTTGATCCCTCACAACTGCACCGTCTCTGTGGAGGTTTGCATGTGACCGGCCCTGTTTCACCTCTCCAGGGTATTACAGGGAGCTTTGGAGCCGCTATCCACGGCCTCAACACCCCCCAGCTGACAGATGGTGTGATTAACAGGAGCAAACGGATGATGCTGGACACCCTGGGCGTCGGGCTGATAGGAACCAGGACAGCTGTCTTCAACAAGGCTCTCACATACAGCCAGGTAAAATATGTCTTATGACATCATATGTAAAAGTACTACATATTTAATGGGAGCGATTTGATCTTCACTGATGTAGAATGTTTTAGTAATATCTGTCAACCTGTGATCATCGTCATATCTTTTGGCCTCATCACAAGTCGTCTGTGTCAATCAGAAACTAAAACACTGAGCTGCTGAATGTGAAATATCTTTTACTGCTGACTAATGCATTGTTGAACTACCGTTTCCTGTGATTCATTTATTTTCCATGAGATGTTGACATGAATCTGATCACTGTTCTTCAATTCGTTGATCCTTTTCGGCTCATTTATGTATTCATGATTATATATGTTGGAAATGGGTAGGAGCGTCACGTCAGAGCACAGAGTTGCGTCCGTGTGATTGCTGTGCTCATAATACTGTCTGATTGCAGCTGTTCCGGTCTGACGAGAGGAGCAGTGTTTGGGGTAAATCAGAGCGCACGCTTCCTTCTCATTACGCTGCTTTCGTCAATGGCATCGCGGTAAGATCACTCAAATGAAGACACCCCAATGGACAGAAAACACAAACATGGAGGTTTGATCTGTGTTGATCTGCTCCGTCTCGTTGTTTGGAGATAGGTGCACTCCATGGACTTTGACGATACCTGGCACCCTGCGACTCATCCCTCTGGAGCTGTGCTACCCGCCCTGCTGGCGCTGGCAGAGACTCTGCCCAGACAGCCCTCTGGGCTGGACCTGCTGCTGGCCTTCAATGTCGGTATCGAGGTGCAGGGCAGACTCATGAGGTTCTCCAGAGAGGCCTACAACATCCCTGAGAGGTGGGATATTTAATAACCAACATCAGGCTCTTCAAGCTGATGTGCCAACGTTCTGTCCAACTGTAATTGTATGTGCAGGGAAAGTGTTTGAGTGATAAAGGGTTGAACACCTGCCTCTAGTGGCAGGTGGCCATGCAGATGGTTTTGGTTGGAGGTGGTGAATGGGTTTAGTTTGTGGTACAGCATTGAATAATCCAAGAGAAACTTCCCCAACCTTGATAATCCCTACACCTCACTGTCAACAGTTCTTCAGCAGAAAGTAGTTCCAATCAACAGAAAGACAAGCTGCTGTCAAGTCTTTCAAATATAATTTTAGACGCGCTTTTATGCCGTGAACACCACTAACAGTGCGAGCAGAAATATCACAGATTACCCAAAGCCTCGTGAAGAAAGTAGGGATAAAACGTCTTTCAACTGCTGTATCAGATAGGGCTCCAAAAAGATTTATTTACTGTAAAATCTGCAGATTATTTTCTTTATTAATCATTTGATCATTTGTCTTAAGCCCGAGGTGACGTCCTCAAACTGCTCGTTTTGTCTAAATACCAATGATATTCAACTTGTTATTACATAACCACTAAATGTGGCATCTCTGCATTTATTTGACTTGTCATTTCGCTCTAATCTTAAGGAACTCTGTATTAAAACCAAATAGATCCTAATGTGTCGGTCCTCTCCCCCAACCCTCTCAGATTCCACCCTCCCAGCGTGGTTGGGGTGATGGGTAGCGCTGCAGCCTCCGCTAAGCTCCTGGGTCTGTCCCCTGAGCAGTGCGGTCACGCTCTGGCCATCGCAGCCTCCTCTGCTGGGGCTCCCCTGGCCAACGCCGCCACGCAAACCAAACCTCTGCACATAGGAAACGCCTGTCGGAGAGGCCTGGAGGCCGCCCAGCTGGCCGGGATGGGACTGGAGGGGAATCCGGCCATCCTGGATATGAACTGCGGGTTTGGAGTTTACTACAAGGACTACAGTCCTTCGGCAATGGCAGTGCCTGCCTCTGCTGACTTCAGATGGATCCTGGAAGATCAGGACGTGGCCTTCAAGCGCATCCCCGCTCACCTGGGGATGCACTGGGTGGTGGACGCGGCTCTGGCAGCACGCGCAAAGCTGGAAAACACAGTCGGGAACTTTGACCTCAGCCAGATCAGGCAGGTCACACTCAGAGTGCCTCCATCCAAGTACGTAAACTGCCGCTTTCCCGCCACGGAGCACCAAGCCAGGCACTCATTCCAGTTCAACGCCTCCTCCGCCCTGCTGGATAACAAAGTGACGGTGGCTTCCTTCAGCGGAGCTCAGATCAACCGGCCTGCCCTGAAGGAGCTCCTGTCCAAAGTGGAGGTGGAGACCCCCAAAGACAACCCACCCAGCTTCGACAAGATGTACTGCGAGGTCGCGATAGAGACAGAGCAGGGGCAGACTCACGCAGCCAGATGCGACACCTTTTATGGCCACTGGAGGAAGCCACTGTGTCAGGAGGACCTGGTGGAGAAGTTCAGCGTCAATGCGTCCTCAGTGTTGTGCACAGAGGGGGTGGAGGGCGTGATTGACGTCATAGGGAACATTGAGAGGGTGAGGGAATGCTCAATCTTAAATTCATACCTGAGAATGACAAGCAGTCGAGACGAGCAGTTCTACAGCACAGGGAGTTAGTGATTAAACATCAAACCTGTGTGAAAACATTTGATGGTTTTTAACTTTCCCACAACAATCAGTGTAAATATTTGATATTCCTCATTTTCTTCCATGAGAGTGAGAAATAAAGCACGCTGAGAAAGTGAACTTTCAAATTTTATTGCATTTTTTTGTAACACGATACCGATCCACTGCATCAGCATATAATCCAGTAAGGTCGACTCTTGAGATTTTTGCTAAATAAATCAGACCATGTGGTGCACATCACAACTACAAACATGTTTCTGGAAGTGCTTTTGATCAAGGGGTTAAGATCGGTCTACCCCCCCCCCCCCCCTAATTATCTACGCGAGTTTCAGCACGTCCTGCACCATCGCCCCGATGCCATCGAATACCTCGTGTATCGGAGCATTGCACATGAACGCGGCGGTGGTGACCAGCTTGTTCTTCTCGTCCACGTGGGTCTGGCCGACGCTCTTACTCACGTGCTTGCAGCCCAACTGGTTGATGGCCGCCGCGGTGCCGGCAGTGTCGGGATACCTGAGAGAGGAGAGAGAGCACAGCGTTTAGCTGACCAGAAGGAGTCAAATGTTTATTTGTTACAAGTAGTCTGTGTGTTTAAAGACATGTGGCATGCTCGTAGGGCTGTACGAAAGACTGCTGTGAAAAATAGGATGCCAATTTTAAGATTTATATAAAATGTATTTAAAATAAAATAATGAATACCCTCAAATCAAAACTCGCAAACAGTTTCGGATTCTGTACACAATTGTCTTGGCTTTAATTTGGACAGATATTCTGAACTATGTGTTCATTGGGCATCACTTTATTTTCCCTTTTTGAGATCTATATATTTGTCTGTAGCACTTTGTTTGGGGGAAAGTAAGTACACCTGAAGTGGCACCAACGACCCCTCACTGTACAGGAAAACTGTCCGTTACGTACAACTACTGCAGGAACAGGAGCGCAAAGGTCTGTGAACGGGGACACATGTTCACGGCTGACAGTTTCTGTGAGCTAAACTAAAATCCATGCAGCAGAATCCCAGATATCGTCTTTTATATTCCACACATTCTTCTTCCTGGTCAAAACATGGCACCTACAATACCCACAATGCAACGTGTGTTACACTAGTGGCAGCTGATGTAGCAGCGATCCAGAAACAGAGACGATGAAGTCTGGTGACCACAGAAGGCTTTACGCGACTGTCTCCATGTACGCAGCAGTAACTGTGAGACGACAGGAGTTCCCCTTTAAGACAGATCTCGTCCGCTCGGCTCAGTCAAGACTCACTTGTCATCCTTCTCGATGCCGACGGTGACCTCGCAGCCGGGAAACACCTTGGCAGCCAGGACAGGTGAGATGCAGCAGAGGCCGATGGGCTTCCCCTCGCCGTGGAACGCCTGCAGCGCCGCCTTAACCTCGTCATTCACAGAGCAGTCCTTCCCCTGCACGGCCCACGTACAGAGGTTCTTCGCTGCCCCAAAACCACCTGAGAGACGTCGCAGAAAATGTGGTTATTCGAGTCGTTTGAACACTCGTTGGTCAAGGAGAAACCTTTTATGAGTCAGGAATATTATTAGTTAGAAATGGCCACCAATTTTGGTCTTATGGTTTATTTTCAGGGTGGACTCGAGAACCCTTCAGTGTATTTGACTCAAAAAACAGGTTGAGATCTTCTGCTGTGTAGTGGTGAACGAACCTGGGAATATAACGGCGTCATGGTCTTCAACACTGAGTTTAGCCAGGTCCTGGATGTTCCCACGGGCCAGTCTTGCGCTCTCCACCAACACGTTCCTCTTCTCCTCGGACGGCTCGCCCTTCAGGTGGTTCACAACGTGCATCTGGTCAATGTTGGGGGCAAACATGTTGACCTGCGGTGGATAAAGCAGAGGGGAGGATGCTCATTTCCATCAGAAATCATGAGAGCAAATAATGATTGTTCTCAACTGATGGTAATTTCTTCAAATCACTAATTCGCACTTCTATAAAAAATAAAAAAAATCACAAGGTTTCTGAACTCCACATGACGTAAAAATGAACCTTTAAAAGTTGTGCACAACATGTGCAATCAAACAATGTGGATGGCAGTTTGGTCTGTTTGATCCCAAAGCCTGCAGCAAGTGGATTCATTCTTCCGGCAGCCCCCCCCCCCTCCCTCTCCCCTCTCACAAAACTACACGACATCCATTTGACCGACAGATAAGTCTCCAACTTACACTTGCACCTCCTCTGCTCAGGTGGACCAAAACAGCGGAGGCCTCGTGGATCTCACTGCCGTCATAAACCCCGCAGCCCGCCAACACCACAGCCACGCGCTTGCCCATCTGTGTGGCGTAGGAACTGGTATGTACTGTCTGAATGGGCCTGAGCGTCGGTAAGTTGCGACCACAGTGGCGCAGCAGGGTGAGCATGGCGGACTGTCAGCGGAGAGGACGCCCCCCTTCTTCTACGTTTCCTTCTTCTGCAGTCACCAGCTGTCTCTCTGCGCTTCAGCGCCATCTTGTGTCTGAACCAGAGCACGGCTGCTGCTGATTGAAAGAAGAGGACGCTGAATGCATGTTAATAATTATTAATGGTGAGGTTAACACCTATTTCTTCTGTCATCTTTTTGTTGTCTTTTTGTCTCGCTCTGACATGCTGTTTTCTGTGATGATAATAGGTGGATTTCCATACTCCTAATGAATGAAGTTATATATCCTGCGGAATCCAAACGGTGAGACCTTCAGCCAGATGAGCCTGAATCCGGCCAGGTACGATCAGCAATCGTCCCTGCGCCCCTGAGAAGATTACATTTTTTCAACAAAACCGTTGTAGTGTGGTAGCAATAGTTTCATTCTGATATAATTACTTGCTTGAAATAGTTAAACTGTCCAGTTTTAAGAAAACTCATTTAACCAACTCTCGCTGGAAATTGATGAACAGATTACTTCAGTCAGGATTATGCAGAATGTCAGTTTAAGCCTGTACAAATATGAAATGTGTTTGAACAAACCACATGTTCATCAGCATAGGAAACTGGAATTAAAGTCAACATACGCACAATCAATCACAGTCACCATTTATCTGTAGGGCTCTACCGAGACAGAAATATTTATGCAAATCCATTCAGAAGGAGAAAAGAAATACATAAATATGGCCGTAAAGTTTAAACTAGCATTCAGAAGGAAGGTGCGGGTTCCAGGCTATATGCTGAGAAAAGTCACTTCCGCTGCTTTAATTCTGTCTAAAGAAAAACAGACCAATCACACCTGTTGACATCGTCACGAGGCCTGCAGCCTGTCAGTAATTGCACACTCAAAGTCCTGCCAGTCATAATCTGCATTCTGGGGACATGTGTCAACAGGTCACTTTAAATGTTCCAGCTAGTCTGGTGATGTTTGGACCAGCTGTCATGTGATTTCGTATCATCACCAAAACCACGTGACCAGCAATGAGGAAGTCCATCGGAGGGGAAGGATGATGGGAGCGCAGTCACCGTAGCCTCTTCTTCTTCGTCAGTTTTCGAGGCTTTAACATGGCTCACGCGCTGACTCTTATGTGTTTAAACGTGCTGCTGGTTGTTCCTGTAGCAGCTCAGTTCACTAACAATGGACAGCAGCGGTGGCCCGTTCCCTACAGGTAGGAAGACCGTAGACTCTCTTCTCTCCATGCTGATGCTGCTCTGTAAAACCATGTGACCGCTAACTAATGAAGTACCCCACTAGAATAAGTTCAAAGGTGTCTGTCGAACTTCTGATTGACCGCGTCTTAAAATACGATGATTGTTTATTATTCGGTCTAGTAGGACTTTTAGCTGAAAGGGAAGCCAGTTTACCAAGTTGTCTGGTGCGTTCACATGACTTTGGGAACTTTGGAATTCGGAGAATCTGGCTGAAGAGCACGTGAGAAATCAAATTAAAGTATACGACGTATTTTGAATTCCATCAATGGTGGAAAGTAACTAAGTATATTTACTCAACAACTGTGCAATTTTGACGCACTTCTACTTTAGTTGAGTTTTTTTTGCGCTTTCTGCTACTTTATGCTTCATACTACACGTCAGAGGCAAATATAATAATAGTTTTACTCCGTTACATTCATTTAATAACTTACTTGCTAGTTATTTTCCAGATTCAGCCTAATAATGCAATATGCAATATTACGTGATGTAATGCACCAACAATCATCATCAACAGACGGTTTGATCGTCGCCCTGCCGTGGACTCTTACTGTGAAGCCGTCTACCCGTTCTGTCCCACCGGAGACCGGGATGGACGCGTTCCCTCCGTGAGAGACAGCGACGTCATCTCAGTTTACCGACTGCAGACCCCTGTGTGGGAATTCAAGTATGGAGATCTGTTGGGGAAAGTTGTAAGTTCACGAAGTCCTCTTGTTGATCAGTTGAGCTAGTTTAGAGTCCGTAGAATAAAACATAACCAGGTAATGCTGGTAAAGATGCATCATATTTCGTATAGTCTTAATTCTGGACTTATTATTGAGTGTTTGACCAAAAGTTGAATACAGTCTGAATGACATATGCCGTGTTTTTTAATACAATTAAATAAATAAAACTAACATGTTTCTTTAACTTTTTTTGTCTCAAAGAGATTGATTGAGCTCACAAATCAAATTTTTATAAAAATTTAGTTAAACAAGTTCAAATGAAAAGTAGTCATTATATAAATATTTTGTTTTAAATTTTACTTAGTTTAATTACATAAAGTAATTTCCCCTGTGTCAGTTAATATAACTGATAAAATGCAGATTTGGCCAGGGGAAATACTTGTATAAAATATTTCATAATAATAACCAACAGTGGCCTCGCCTGAAATCACCGTAGTTAACACTGATTGTCTTTGTGTTGTTGATCATTTTCTGAAATTGAGATGAAGATACCACAGTGTTGCCGTAGATGTTCTCTGACACAGACCGGTATTTAAAGACAGTATGGCTGTTAAAGTGGAAGTGCGACTTTATTCATCGATACACAGCTGCACACGTCTACCCACGAACAGAGAGCCGATGTAATGCTTCCGTTTGGTTCACAGCACATCATGCACGATGCCGTTGGGTTCAGCAGTTCAGAATCAGGCGCCAACTACACCATGGAGTGGTATGAGCTGTTTCAGCTGGGTAACTGCACCTTCCCTCATGTCAGGCCCGAGGTGTTCGCACCTTTCTGGTGCAACCAGGGAGCCGCCTGCTTCTTTGAGGGGATCGATGATGTACACTGGTCACAAAACGGCACCTTGGAGAAAATCGGAGAACTCTCAGGTAAGACGTCACATGTGTAGTCTTGTATCTTGGCTCTTGGAGACCAAAAGACAATATAAATACAGTGATTGAATTTGTTTGGAACCTATATGCTCTGGCGTCTAAGAACATTGACAGATGAAGCTGGTAATAAACTACATTTGTATTAATCCCATGTATCCCTTGTCCTAAAACTACTCAAAATGCTTATATGAGCCACACATGTCCACTTGGGGACATGTCCTTTCATTATTGTGCAGTTTGATTTGTGTCAGTCCCACTAACAGTCTTGCTGGTGCCGTAAAAACTCACTAGTACACCAAATGTGTATAAATCCCCAGTTGAAAATAGTCCCCATGCACTATTTACTCCCGTCTGAGTAAGTTTTGTTAAAAACTACAGTGCCCAGCTGTTGCAGCAAATAACTTTTTTAAATGAAACAATATTTGCCATTTTTAAAAATGTACATCTTTAGTGGGATCAAATGGGCTGAAGTCAGAGCACCCAGACAGGGAAGTGAGGTCAGAGGGTATTTAGAGACCAACTCACACATTGCTGGTTTTGGTCTTTTCATGAGAGTTGTTGAAAATAAGAAAAAAAGATAGAAACAAATGTATTGTACTAGTCCATCTTGTGGCCAATGAATAATGGCTGCCAATATCAGGATTCACTGCATAAATACGGTATTCCTGCCCACAACCACGAGAATCGTATTACTTTGTACGCAGATGATGTTTTAACGTTTGAATAATCTTTCTCAGTACCGCCTCTTTTGGACCATGGGAAATGTCCTATGGCCAAGACGGTCAGCTTAATGAATGTTTTGCATTATATAATTAAAATAAGGCCACTTTTGAGGCATAATAGCTAACCGGTCCCACACCAAGAAGGTTGTGGGTTTGACAGTTTATTTCCCATTGCATTCTGGGAGCAGCTAGAACACCTTCCTTGGCCCAGAAATAAACTGAACTTTCAAAATGCTGCTCAGTCACCGTGATGTTTTAATCATCAGTTGTGTGACTGATTGGAACTTCTTTGGCACAGTTATTTTCACATCCTCCCTCTGGACTTCCTGCTCGGTGTTTCTGGTATTAAAATCGTGTCTTTCTTTGTCCAGGGAGCCAGTTCAATGACATGGCCCAGTGGGTCCAGGACGACAACAACACCGGGATCTACTACGAGACGTGGACAGTTCGCTCCGACCCCGGCCCCAACGCCACAGTGTGGTTCGAGTCTTACGACTGCTCCCAGTTTGTCCACCGCACATACAAGAAGCTGACTGAGCTGGGAGCCAAACTATCCAGCAGATCCCAAACCAACTACACCAAGCTCTACCTGTACAGCGGAGAGCCCACCTACCTCGGCAACGACAGCGCCATATTCGGACAGCCCGCCCTGAAGAACCTGGCAGTGGACATCCGTAACTTCTACCACACATTCAGACCACACCAGTCGTTCGCCGACTTTGCCGTCAGTCTGCTGGAGGCTTATGAAAAGGTTGTGTTGGAAAAGAGCTTCTACCTCTACTACAACTTTGAGTACTGGCATCTGCCGATGAAGCCTCCCTATGTGCGGATTACATATGAAGAGGTGCCTTTGCCTTAACAAAAAACTTTTAATGGTTTTCTGCAAATTTTCATGAATGGTAAATCTGTTTTTTATTTCAAATATATTAATAAGAAACTGAGATAAGCAGCACAAATCTTCATGTTGAAGAATTTGAAAAGTTGTCGATCAAAGAATCCTTGAGATGTGTTAATGCATAACATTACTCATAACATTTACAAAGCTATTCATATTTTTTATATTTACTTCAATTTGTCAGATTGCAGTCTTCTTCTTGCACGAGAACTTCTGAGTGCTCAGAAAAACATGGAAATTTAGAATTCCATGACAACTGCCCAAACTGATGAAGATCAGAAAAGCCACTAAATATACTTTAGTGTGTAGAGTCGAAATCTCTCGTGTACTTGTTTCAATAATGGCCCCATTTCTACTTGTGCATTTAATTTAACTAATTCAAATGACTGCAGTGTTTGGAAAATAATAAAACAGATGGGAAGAGTACATTCACAATGTTTTTATTGTCAGTATAAGATCACGTCCAAAACAATCATTTTAATTTCATGACAGGTGACCAGTTAAGCAAAGTAGACCAAGCATCCGTACAGAAGCAACACAAGGACCGCGTCGACACCAGCTCGCTCCTCACAGCTCTCTGGAGGACTCTGAACTAATGAGGCATTTCATCTGGATTCAAAGGAAACCGGTTTAACTCATCCAACTGACATTTCCAATAAATGCCGATAAAGAACAGGGTCAAATGAAAACCAGTACAGTATTGAAACACAACACCTTCACGTTAGAGCCGTTTAATGCACTGCACAAACGAACAACAAGTCCGGAGACATGCGACTGAACCATTGAGATGCTAATGCACAGACAACCAGCACAGGTGTCCAAGAAGCACTTCCTGCAACAAGCGATTCAGTTACATGGATAAGAGGAATGGCAGAAAAAGTCAAACCTACAGCTCTACAGAAATGCAACGTTGTCCACGACTGATAGCTTGTCAAAGTATGACATGTCTTCATGACACTTTTTGAAATGTAGGCTGAGAGTCTTTGTTTGGTCTATTTCATTACCCATCCTGAAAAAGGTGTGGAGCAACTTATTTACAGCCGTTGTCCTGCTGGAAGATGAATCATCTTTCAGACAAAACCAATGGCGGGGTTTGATTCACGAACTGTTTAGGATTGAAAATCTCTCCTGTGTGTTGATGAATTGTTTAAAGCTTGTGGTAGTGGACTCGAAACCTTTGGACCACCGACGAGCAACAAAATTAGAGTGACTGGTGAAAAAAACCGACTCTCTGCTGATCTGCTCGCTGCTTCTTTGTATAACCGAAAAACAAAGATTCTATATCAATGAATTACAAAGCATATCTTCTCCTAGTGTACGTTCTACAGTATGAAAAATATTCATCTAGCAAAGGATAACTCACACTCTGGTTGTACAAAAGACACCAGCTGCTGGTTCAGGAAACGTCAAACCCTGACAGGGCGAAATAGAGAAATGGGTACATTTCTATTCATAATCAAACACAGCGTTTTATATACAGACGCTTCCTTCTTAAAGGAAAATAAAAAGTTAGTTTCACTCCAACTTTCCAAATCTCTTTCGATGTGTTTTGGAACATCTGTAGAGACGGAATGAAAAGATGAATACGGCTTGCTCTCCTGCATGTACAGCGTGGTGACACCATACACAGCACAGGAGGGCAGACGCTCCAACAGGCAAACAGCACAACATACAAGTCAAAAAAATATATATATATATATATACATATATATATATATACATATACATACACACGTATATTAATTCAATGCACCCGGGAGACACAAAGGGTTAAGTTTTGCATTGTAAGCTAATAGCTGCAGACAAGTCTGTTGAACTATTATGAAGCAAACTCAGCCTCTTCTACCTCCAAACAGTGCGCTATCTATATTTACATAGAATCCTTTGTGCTTTATTACTTCAATATCTGCTTCAACAGAACCCCGGAACAGTAACTCATTAGAATCTGGGTCCAACTAACACTAATTGGAGCATTATAAAGAAAGTGTCCGTGCTTTCATTAGGGCATCATTTGGCTTTTCATGTAAGGTGCTTCTGTCACATACAACGGACACATAACCTCGAATGTCATATTGTGTTCGGGTGCAGAGCTGCTAGCTCAGACTGGAGTTAAGGAGGCCAAGTGGCAACGTAACAACATGCAAATGTGCCCCTAATCTTACCCAATTACTCCACAATGTTACAAACATTAACACACACACTCTCACATACATACATACATACACGGACGGCCGGACACACACACACACATCTCCCATAATGTAGACTATCATAACCAGGCTACAATGTTCATACAACTCAATCTGCAGTTGTAAAAACGTAGTTTTCTCGTCCTATACTTCCACCTTCTCTGGTCTGTGTGCTGAGTGTTTAATATTTGAAGAAGCCGGCCTGGCGAGTTCTCGCTCCAGATTAAGCACAGCGGGATTCCACGGCCTATTTTGAAGCTGGTTTTTGTAGTGATGGCATGAGATGATAACATCGTATAGGTGTCCACATTACATCCCGGCTAGTTTACGCTCTCCATGTTGGCACCAAACATTCCACTACAGCTGAGCGTTTAAAAGGCTTTTCCATGCAAACACGGAGGACGTGAAAGTTCCACACCATAAACTAGACGTACTGTGTGCCTCTTTGGCTGCACTTTACCAGGTCGGCATCATGTCTGGGAACCAGACCCGGCCCAGGTGCTTGGAGACCTCCCAGTGGATCTCATCCAGGGAGTATTTGTGATCTGGAATCAGCACCTCCTCCATGATGGACAGCTGGGAGAGCCTCCGGCCACACAGCTTGACAAACTCCACAAACGCGCTGCAGGAGACCTCGCACTCGCCCAGGCCGATGGCTGACAGCTGGGTGCAGTGCTTGGCGATGCGGATCAGCTCCTCATCCAGAGGACGCAGGCCGTTGGCGCACACCACCAGCTCCACCAGACGGGGGCAGTGGAAGCCGACGCGGCCCAGGACCTCCTTGCTGACTGAGCGACCGAAGTAGAGGTGCGTGACCGGGACCTCCTCGTTGAAGAAGGGGCCGAACTCGTCCTCGTAGAGGAAGAAGTACATGACCAGGTTGAATTTGGGCGAGTGGCGCACCATGGCGTCCCAGCTGCTCTTCTTGATGGTGTGGAAGTGCTGGCCGGGTTTCTCACTCACCACGTCGATGCGCAAATGTTCCAGATGGACGTGTTTCTCCGAGGAGAGGGCCAGCAGGAGTTCATCACTCAGGAGGTGGTAGTTCAGTGCCAGCTCTCTCAGGCCGTGACACTGGTCTGCCACGCACAGGATGCCTGCAAATACGGACAGATTAAGCTTTTTAAATCGAACTCATCATGAAATCCAGTTATTATATTTCTTAAACGGGGTGGCAATCGACGGGGTGGCAAATATTGCTCCAGATGTCTACTATATTTGCCAGACGAGTTGTAGTTGAGTTGCGGTACCTGCTGGGGAGACGTGAGGGCAGCTGCTCATCTTCAGCAGTCTCAGGGTGTCACTGTTGTTGGCCACCAGGACCTTCAGAGACGGATCGTCCACCGGCGTGTCGTCGATCTTCAGCGAAGACAGCGATTTGGAGTTGACAAACACCACAGTCAGAGCTGAGATGAAGTGAGACTGTGGAAGGAAAAACTGTTTGAATGAATTATAATTTGTATGGTCAGAGCCTGACTGCACCTTTTTAGAAGTGCCGACCAAGAGGGCAGGTCACAGTTTTTGGTGGGCATATTTGAATCTTTGGTCAGTCACACAGAGACACAATGGATGTTAGTCAAACGACGTTGCTTTGATTCACCAATTATAAAATGTATATTTATCAATAATAGACTGACAATTTAAATTAATATATCTAGAACATATCTAAGTGAAGTGTATAGAGGTTTAGAATCCAATAATCAAACTCTTTTAGCTCATGCAAGCCTGTCCAGACTGGACTTTTCATCTGATGTGGCAAACGAGTTAAAGAAGAAGTGCTGCATGTTCCAGCGTCCCTTGTGAGGGTTCACTTGCTGCAGCACTGTCTGCCTCCTCAGGTTTGGGCAACTACTACGAACTGGACAACACTTGTATCTTGAGCTTTAGTGCACTTCATCGTACCTAGAGTATGACAACTACAGAATGCATGATCCACGTATAATTGATTGTAGACTGTACATGTGTGCGTATGAACGTTTTCAATTTCAATGAGGAGTCACAAAAAAAAAAGATCTCACACTAAGAGAACAAAATAAAACTAAAAATAACGTCCTGTGCCCTTCGGAGGAATCCTTATCCTTGGTCATGCATGAGAACAGACACTCAGATAAAAACTATCCTGTCAATCAACTATTACCCTGCTCAGCCACACCTTTTAGGATACACCAATAGCATTAAAGGCATAAGCGATATATGATGAAAATAAATAGTCAACCATAATGGAAAGAGTTCATTTGATTTTCCTTGTAAATCTGTCCCAGACCCCTCGGTTTTATGCCAATTGTACCTTTGGAACCTCCATGAAACTGGGCCTGGCTGTAGAAATGAGCCCCAAGGTCTTCAGTGAGCAGTTCACCAACTGGGAGAGGATGTCACATGCTGCTTCTGCAGACTCTGTACTGCTGTCCACCTGCAAGCACAAACAAACATTGGGTGTCACTTCAGAAGCATAAAAACAACATGTTTGAACCAGCCGGTGCTGACGCATTGTAAACACAGAATCAGGACGTATACTTTTACACAGACGCAACAGCTTTTCCACCCTTGCCTTGAAGCTGACGTACTGCAGGTGGTTGGAGTGCCTCTTTATGATCTGCTTGATGAGGTCCGGGTGTGTGGCTTTGAGGTACGAGCTTGTTGGCTGGTTAAGCTCAAACTCAAAGCATCTCCACAGCTCGGGCATGTGGAAAGCCTGGTTCCACCTGCGGCACACCTGAGAGGCAAAAGCCCGATCCAGCAGCGGAAGGTACTGGAAGACGTGCAGCAGGAGCTCCTGAGGCAGTCGCACCCAGTCACTCTCTGGTGTCTCACTGGCCGCCGCTGCCTCGGCCTCCTCGCTCGTCTGCATCCGCACCTTCTTGCAAGCCTCCGGTGGGCTCTCACTGGAGGAGCTGTCGCTGTCCTCCTCTCCTCCTTTAATCCGCTTCATCCTGAAACATTGAGGTGAATTTGAATTGCTTGATTGATCACAACCTTAATAGGTCTACTCACTAGTACATTTTAATGTGTGTGCTATATCTTAATGTATTATACTGCTGCATCAAGTGTGACGTTATTAGAACACTTATATTCTCTCAATAGAATACAGTTGCTACATTACACAATAACATGACCAGTTATATCTAGCATTACTTAGCGTTGCTTCAGAAGCTTGATGTTGAGCTATATTGGCGGGAGGCCACGCCATCAATGCTTATGTTGAACTGAATGAACAAGAAACTGTTTCCATTGCTCCCCAAGTTAACGAACGCAGTGACAGCGTCAATTAAAGTAGCTGTTAGATCAGGTAAGCTAGCTAGTGTTAACATGAGTCAAATGTATGTACAGCTAACGTTAGCCATTTAACGTTAGCAAACTCGTTGTAGACATCTGCAAACCTCCAAATTATACTTTGCACTTAACGTATATTAAAACCATTATATACAGAATGACACAGCTGCTTCCATGACGCGTTAACAACAACACGTTACCTTGTTTACACTCAGCTAGCTTACTAACGTTAGCTGTTAGCAGGGAAATCAGACACTTGAGCCCGGGCCCACGCTGGAAAAGCTCGTTCGTACCAACCAAATAACATGCATTGGACCACAATGACCAAGCCGTTGGACGAGAGAGGAGCGAAGAGAGGTTGTCAATGCAGAAACGGACAGATTCTGCACCTCCGCTTGGTTGACCTAATTCTTTCGCGGGAGTTTCGGGCGAAGCGTTGTTGTTGTTGTTGTGACAGCAGCGGTGCACCATGGGTAATGTCATGCAAAATGGCTGTTGGTAAAGATAGTCTGTGCTCGGATGATGACTCGCTCACACGAGTCAGAAAAAAAATAAATATATATATATGTAGATGTAACATATATACATATACATACATATATATATATACGTAGATGTATACATATATACATATACATACATATATACATACTGTTGGGATCTAAAGGAGCGTGTTTGGGTTATCAGCATTTAAGAAACTGAATTCTTGACATCAATAGAATTATTGATGTATGTAACAATTATTAATGATTATTAATATAAACGGGGCACCACCCTGCGAACAGGGACCAATAACCAAACGATAAAACTAAGTCTCATAATTAGTAGTCACTCATAATGTCAATAGTCTGCGTATGACTATACATTCAGTGACAGTGAAGGTTTTTAAGTTCGAGCACAGGCTACTACATACAGTCTTATCAAATACATATGCACAAGTAATCACAGACGACTGCTCCTGAAAGTATAACAGAGTTTATTGAATCAAAATAATAAATGATCAAATCAATTTATATTGCAACCAACAAACGTTATCATACGATTTTATATGCCTAAACTAAAGAATGAATAAAATGGATGAGGGTGTATGTCTGTGTGTGTGTGTGTGTGTGTCTGTGGGTGAACAGGAAGGAGTCTTACAGCTACGCTAAAGACTACAAAGATGGCGGCGTCGAGTGACGCGGGCCAAAGGGGAGGGGCCTTAAGAACTACAGCTAAAAACTACAAAGATGGCGGAGTCGAGTGACGCGGACCAAAATGGCAGTTAGGCTGCTGTATGTACTCACGTGTGCCTGGGCAGCACGTGATGTGAGGCGCTCGTTTGAACGAGGTTCCCCAGGGGTAGAACTAGGAGCTATGTGTATGTGTGTTTCGTGAAAGGAGGAAAGAGAAAAAAGGTGGGGGCTCATGAATCAGACTTCTACGTGCGGTCCGCGTTGTAGTGATAATGGGGGTGTCTGGCGTATCGTACATAACGTGCCGTTGTCGGTAGAACTGCCAGCAGTTATGTACGATAGCCGAGATTCCACACTTCACTCACAGAGCTGATTTAATGAGCAGAGAATACTACACGAAGTGTAGTAAAACCAATGAAAAGAAATCAAATAAATCCAAGCAAACAGTCACAGTTAATACACGAATACAGCGGAGCTTCTCTCGTCCGCGAGGAGTTGCGTAATATCTCGATATCACGCGACAGTAATTTAAACACACAAAAACACGGGAATATCAACATATAAATGAATGGCCTGAATTAAACTTAAGTTAATTTAAGCTAAGCTATGCCCAAATGCCAAGAACCTTACTTGTAGATGCTTCGTTGCAACGTGGAAGTGTCCGTGGCAAAGCTGTCCGTTTTCCTCGTCGGGAAGGGGGACAGGGGGGGAGCTTGCGGGTCGGCGCGGCTTTGCAGCGGGCGCTGTGTGTCGCGCGGCGTTGAGCTGGCGCTGTTTCGGTCCGTCGTGGAATGGCTCTGGAGCAAACGCAGACGTGAACTATCCTCGCTGCAGGGAGGACAGTTTAACTTCGGCTGAGACGATGTGGTCCGTAGGTCTCCCGGTAATCATCGGTCAGGAGAGGAGCGAGGCTTCGTCGGGCTCCTCTGTGCCGGTTTGTGCACAAAATAAAAAGAAAGGCGGAGAACGGATCGCTGATGCGGGTTCGTCTCGCGGGCTGGTGGAGCCGTACTCAAAGTGGAACACTGTCGTTTCGTCCAGCAAAACGGCTCGTGACCTGACAGGGTTTGAGGGTTTGAGGGCCGTTGTTTCCTCGTGGCCAGCGTTGCGCTGGCGGGGAAAGTTGGTTCTTCTGTGGCCTGGACGGAGGGTGTCCGAGCGAAGAGAGCGTGGTGTGCTCCCTGTTCGACGGAGGTCGACGGGAAAAAGCTGGATTCTCTGTGGCCTGGACGGGGGGGGGGGGGGGGGGGTCCGGGCGAAGAGAGCGGTTGTGTGCTTCCTAACTCAACCGAGGTCGAAGGGGAAAAGCTATGAGGTGGGGGCAGCAGATAGTTTTATAGAACAGAGGTCGAACCACAGGGGTCCTGGGGTCTCTTGGCTCTCGGCCAATGAGATTGCCGCGGTTACCATGGTTATTTGGGGGGGGGGAATTCACACCTGAGTGTGAAATCCCTTTGCTCTCCTCAAACTACAAGTCAGGATGAGACCTTTGCTTGAAAAAGCGAAGGCCTGATTGTCTTTGTCCACAGCACATGTTGAAGCCATTTATCAGACCCCAACATCCCCCCTTTGGTCTGAAGAGCGAGATGTTGGCTTCGGTCTTTAGAGCAAACCAAGGGCTGGCATGTGCATCCATGTGGTGGGGAAACCTGAAGAGGTGAGACAGTCCAAGTGTTCCTGAGACCAAAAGCAGTGGTTAAAACAGGCAGTGTTCATTGTTCATAGAGTTCAAGGTTCATAGTGGTCAAGTTCATGGTGTTCAAGTTCAGAGTTCATTGGCATCTGGGCAGATGACTAAGGTGGCATCTGGGCAGATGACTTTAACTACTTCTACCTACATCTACTATCATACACAATTCAAATCATAGGTGAGCAAAACATTATTCCCAAATAATTCAATCGCTATTATGATGTTGTGATAATCTAGCATTGCGGCATAGTGTCAAAGAAAGTAACAACCCAAATAAACAAAACAAAACACAAAAGAGAGAGAAGGAAAGAATAGAAAGACAAGAAGCAGGTGAGGGGCAAACAGTGGTTACTGGTTCAACTCCTAGACAGGACTGGAGTCCGTCGGCGGAGCAGTCGTAGGTTGGCTACGTGGTGTTACGAATAGGAGGGAATCCAGTTTAGTCTGTCGCTTCTGGATCTATTAGTACATGATATGTGCGTCTATCTCTCTCTGATCGGTAGATTTAGAGCGAGTCCTGTGTCTAAGTTTTAGAATCTATCGATATTGGAGTTGCGTTGCCAAGACTATAGGCCAGAGGTACCTGTGAGGGTTGCATAACAGTAGTGGTAGCAGATTTACAGATTTCATTAGCACGGCTAGTGTGACTAGCTAGGCTGGTCTTTCGCTGCTCCAGCTGTTGACAGCTGAGCCTTCTCGGATGAGGTCCTGGGTTAAATCTGACTGCTACGGCAGAGGTTATGTCTTCTCTGGTTACTTCTGGTAGAGTCTATAAAGCATGCAAAGGGTTCTCTATGAGCGTGGAGCATCAGGTTACAGTCACAATGGTTTGTCAGATCATGCAACTGTTCTGGTTGAAGTTGGCTGTGTTAGCGGTTAGTGCATGTCTACAGGGTGAGTTGGAGCATGCAGTTAAACGTTAGTAGTCAATAGTAAGCTGCCATTCTGCCGGTTGGTTTCGGCACTGGCGAGATTAGAGTGTACTTCCTGTGAAGTGCATCTCTCTAAGTTTCTGTTGTCAGAGAGCCCACCCCCCTCGCGCTGTTTGAGTGGCGAGGGCAGATATCCCACGTTACCGCCAGCACTCAGGGAAACGTCGCGAACAGTTTCACTCTGGAGTGTGTCATGGCGGGCTGGTGATATCTCCCTTCCCCCACCCTCCTAATTAGAGATGGAGACAGGTCCGGCGCACAGGTCAAGTTCAGTTACCTACGGCACTAGCGGCTTGATAGGCCCGGGCGATGACTCGGCTGAAAGAAGGCGGTGGCTTCGTTGAACAAGCTGGAGGTGGCTCATGCTGACAGAGCAGGAGAAGAAGGCTTAGTTGACGAAAGATTTTACGAGCTAGGGTGCTCGAAGGGCCTCTAAGGTTGTGGCACCCTAGAGGTGTATGCGAAAAGGCGGGGGAACACATGAGGCTCGTTTCTGACCCGGAGTCGGGTAGAGCAAGAGTGTTATGACCCCCCAGTAGGACTGAAGAATATGTATAGATATATACATAACGGGCATTGCCTTTGCGAACAAGGTCGCCCAAGAAGGTTGAAGAACGAGGTGCGAAAATGGGAGTGGTCGTTTCCGGAAGTGTGCTGAGTTCTCTTCCCCCCCCCTACCACGTCGACTTGGCAGCAGGGGGAAAGGTCACTTGGCTTAGTCAGGTGGGCTGCGAGTCAGCGTTACCTGATGTGTTGCCCTTGAGGGCGTCTTTCACCCCCCTGGTTCCGTTGGTCTTTCGACCGCCAGGGTCGTTTGTTCCTCGGGGGTGACCAGGGCTCGCTAGGCCAAGTCCTCTCGTCGTCTTCCGACGCTAGGTCGGAGTCGCTCGACTGTTGGATGCCTAAGACTATGGCGGTGTCTTCGTACCGATTTGTCGGCCGTCCGCGTGTCTCCCATGCAAGTTGCGCGTATTTCCTAATCTCTGGCATGGTGAGGTTACTCGTTCTGCAGTGCATAGTAACATCGTATCTCACGTTGTCGTGGAGATTGTGCAAGAATAGCGACTTGAAGGCATGGTCTTCTAGACCTGGGGCGTTACGTCCTTGGAAGTACGCAGATCTCAAACGCCTGAAGTAGTCTCTCGGAGACTCTAGCCTTTCCTGGGAAATGGCAAAGGCGCCGAGGGTGGCAGAAGCTGGGTCGGTGTACAGGGAGTACTCCTCCCTAAGGGCGTGACAAAGGGATGAATAGCAGTCGCGGATGCTCGGCTGGAGCGTTTCAATGAAAGCGTGGACGCTTCGCGCAGTGGTTTTCCACACTAGCTTTAGCTTTTCGCGCGATGAGGGGCGCGATAGGTCGAGGAGGCAGCGATCGATCTCCCTTAGGTAGTCATCGATGCTTGAGTCGTGATTATCGGGATTGAAGCGCTCTACGTCTTTCGCCAGAGACTCGATCTGTCGAGTACGCAGGCCTCCAAGGTTGATGGGGCCTAAGCCGTCCGAGTCATCTGAGTCTCCATACTCGCGATGGTGGTAACGACTATCATCCTCCCTCCCTGAGGGGGATGGGGTCAGTTCTTGTCGCGCGCGTGAAGTGCGTGGAGGATTGCGGTCGCCTGAGGTGGTTTGGAAGCCACCTGGGCAGTCTAGGACCTGGTGTTGGTCCTCTCTCCTCCTGGTTGCGGATGTCGCTTTCAAGAAATGCAAGGTGGTTCGGGTCTCGGGGAATGAGGGAGCCGAGACCAAGAAATGACTGGGCTGAAAGGCTCGGTAGGGGGTAGCAGTACCTACCGGGGTTGCTGGAACACCTTGAAGCGCTTTCAGTTTGTCATCACTCTCTGATGCTTTAGAGAGTTCTAGGTTGACCTCTCTGAGGTCACTGCGCAGGCTACTATTTTCTGACTGTAGGGCTCTACAGTCACGTGACAACTCCTGAACCTCTGTTCGGCGTGTCCAGATCTCGCGTTGCTGCTCGTCGCTCTGTGCCCGGGTTCGGGCAGCTGCATTTTCTGATGGTAGATGAGCAGTATTTCGCCGATTACGTTCTGAATCAGGCGCT